>NC_089809.1:36221180-36581180 GCF_029633855.1 Hoplias malabaricus | reverse complement strand
GCCAGTGACTTCAGTTCTAGTTTTCCTTTTTTTTCCATATAATATTTGAGTCTCTTTATAATTGTCTTCTACTTCTACTTTTTTACAAAGAGCCCCATGAGATCTGTGATGAGGAGAACTTCTCTAATGTAGTGTGGAAGAGAACTCCTGCTGGAGACACAGCAGCTGTCCGCTGCCCTCCCAATGCTGTGGGTAAGAGACCTTCATTACTGCTTATGGCTCAAGTCACACATATAATGGCTAACAGCTCAACTTGGACTATGGAAAATAGAATAAACTAAGGTAGCAGCACCACACTTGACTTACTAGAGTCCTAAAGCAAGACCCCTAACTTTGTATTAGCCTGAGAGTATAATTTCTCTTGTAATTTAAATGCTAGCCAAACGGCCCTTTGCTACTGATAATAAGTTAGCATTCGGGTTCAGGACCTTGGACAGCTACACTTGATTCTGACCTAATGGGTGCATCTAGATTTCTGTGTAGATCAGGGCCGTCACAAGACCAAAGGTATGAAGCCACATGCCCCTGTAAAATGTTGCTGTGCCCCACTAAAATCACAACGCTGACATGCCATGCAAATTCACTACAGGCACTACATTTCCCATAATGCCCAGCATCTTTCCAAAGGCTTGAGCAGATAATGCTTTCTGACCGATAGCAGATATGTAAATGTTTAAAGGAAAGTAATTTATAGCAATATATTTTGACTACAGCCACTTATAACTTTATAATCTACCAAAGATACATAATACACAACTAAGGCAAACCGTCTGAACACAGACA
Source organism: Hoplias malabaricus (assembly GCF_029633855.1). Classification (NCBI taxonomy): domain Eukaryota; kingdom Metazoa; phylum Chordata; class Actinopteri; order Characiformes; family Erythrinidae; genus Hoplias; species Hoplias malabaricus. The sequence continues at coordinate 36,580,397 of NC_089809.1, read as the reverse complement.
GTTTCATATTAAATAAGGAACTGCAGAAGGTTAGTAACAGTTTTCTCGTTTGGCAAACGCTGTAGAACAGTTTATATTCTTTCTGTTTTTATTTGTTCAAGAAAATGCAATTGAATTAATGCAATTAATAATGCTTTCTTTAGTGTTCAGTTGTTCTTCATTTTGCATCTATGGAAGAGTCACTCCTCCTTTAGAGTTTAACAAGCTTTTAGAAGCACATTTATTTGTGTAAAGCATGCATTGTAGTCCCTTTTCTTTTTTATAACATGACAAATTAGGCTTGAAACTAATGATTTGGGTCCTGAGTCACATACAAACCTCATACAAAAAGATTTAAGACATCACTCAAACTCACATTTCAGAGACTGGACACTGACTGGTATAAAATGACTTGCCTCTGATACACACACACACACACACACACACACACACACACACCCCCCTGGGTACTCACAAGCTACATCTCACAACTAAATGGCAAATTCTGATTAATAGTAAAGTAGTATGTAGGTCCAGGACCATGGACAGCTCTGCTTTGTGAACAAGTTAACCTCAACTGCAGGATCAGTTCTTAATCTTATGGCCTATTAAATTATTCCATAACCACTGTAAATTATTCACATTATATATACTATACATCATTTAGCTAGTGGTCATATCTAAATAAAACATACACACCCTTGAAGTTTAATGGGTTGAAAAGACTTCATTATGATGATTCACTGGGGATAATTTTTTAAGTTTCTTTTGACATTAAAGGTGCATTAAAAGTGTTATATATTTGCGTAAAATTTAAAGAAATAGAAAAACAAATACCAAAACTGATATGTGATGTCTGTGCATTGTTGTGAGCCACCCTGCAAAGGCAGAGTGATAATATCATATGTATGTGTTATATGAGAGTATCTGAGAGTATATTCTCATATGAAGATATTATAGAACTATGATAATAAAATTCTCAAGTTCATAATTTGACTCAGTTCTTATAGAAAATACTTCAAACATTCTCATAATCATCAGATGGTGGTCAGGGAAAGGATCTGAAGCACAACCCAAACATCAAGCCATATTTTTGCATGCAATTACACATTTCCACCAGAGAAGGCTCCATTTCCCAACTCTAATTTAATTACATTTAATGAATGTACTTCGAACTGACATTTAACTAAATATTAAGATTAACGTTCCCATAACTCTTAAGTCTAACAATCAAATTTAACCTTTATCTCAACTCAATATTTAGATCTAATCTTCACCCTGATCTTAGATTTTTCTTATTAATCATCTCCAGGTATTTTTTTTAACAATAAAAGCATTTGAAGCTTAGTATAGGAGGTCCTCTGAATAAAGTGTAACTGAGTATTTTAAGAATCCTTGGCATTGAAAGTCATAACCACCAGTGTGTATTGAAACAGGCCTCATCCTTCGTCGCTGCTCTCTGGACGATGAAGGCATCGCCTACTGGGAGAATCCCACCTACATGAAGTGTATCTCCAACGATTACCGCAGCATCCAGACCCTGGTGAGCCGTTAGAAAGACCCCCTTTCAAGACTTACATGTGTTATACACAGTATTGTGAACATGTAAGAATGTCTTGGGGGAATGATTCTTGACTTATTTGTACAGACTCGAGACTACCTCTCAAAGGCACAGAGGGGGCTTGTTGGAGATGGAGTTTCTGAAGTAATGACCAAGCTCAGGGTGACCTCCAGCGATGGCACCAGCTACAGTGGGGACCTGCTGGCTATAGTGGACGTTTTGAAGAACATGACGGAAATCTTCAGGAGATCCTACAACGGCCCCAGCAGTGCCGACATGAGAGTCAGTGTAGCTCATGTTTTAATAATCAGGGCATTTTGTTATAGCTACAGGGGTGGACATAATCTTCATCAGAATCATCAGTGGCTGCATGTTTACCCATGTGTACATAAACACTTGTAGATTCTAGATACAGTGGGGACCCTTGAGTGGATCCTTTGTAACCTCTTTGCTTTTGCTTAGTTTAATGCTTGTTAATTTATTCATAGTCATGCTGTAAACATTGTCAGGTGTGGTATTGTTTAATTTAAAACCTTCATATGACTGAACCTATTTAAGAAATGATCTCAACTTTGATAGCACACTGTTAAATAGCAAAACGAGACGAAACAAATGTGACCCCAACTGATGAATTTATTAATTTTGCGACTCCAGTAATTGCATCGTTTAACATTTTTAATTATTACTGAATTACAGCTACACTATACTGCCAGAAGTATTCACTCACCCATCCAAATAATTGAATTAAGGTGTTCCACTTCCATGGACACAGGTGTATAAAACTTCTTCAATCTTCTACAAACATTTGTGAAAGAATGGGTCGCTCTCAGGAGCTCAGTGCATTCCAGCCTGGCACTATGATAGAATGCCACCTGTGCAACAGTTCATTAAATATTCTCGCTACTAAATATCCCACAGTCAGTGGTATTATAACAAAGTGGAAGTGATTGGGAACGACAGCAACTCGGCCATGAAGTGGTAGGCCACGTAAAATAGTGGGGTCAGCAGATGCTGAGGCACATGTCAAGTTCAACAACTTTCTGCAGACCTCCAAACTTCATGTGGCCTTCAGATCAGCTCCAGAACAGTGTGTAGAGAGCTTCATGATATGGGTTTCAGTGGCCGAGCAGCTGCATCCAAGGCTAAAATCATAAAGAGCAATGCAATTCGTTGGATGCAGTGGTGTAAAGCACACCACCTTTGGACCCTAGAGCAGTGAAGATTTGTCCTATGGAGTGACAAATCACGTTTCTCCTTCTGGCAATGTGATGGACATGTCTGGGTTTGGTGGTTGTCAGGAGAACAGTACTTGTCTGACTGCATTGTGCCAAGTGTAAAATTTGGTTTGGTTCCAAGAGATTTTGGACAATTTCATGCTCCCAAATTTGTGTGAACAAATTGACTGTGCACCAGTGCACAAAGCAAGGTCCATAGTGACATGGATAAGTTTGGTGTAGAAGAGCTTGACTGGCCTGCACAGGGTCCTGAACTCCACCCAATAGGACGCCTTTGGGATGAATAAGGGCGGAGACTGTGAGCCTATGTCGGACTTCACAAATGCCCTTCTGGAAGAATGGTCAAAAATTCAATAAACACCTGCTATCACTGTATAGACTCCAAACTTATATTTCTGTGCTGTATCTGACTGTCATCTCATTTCACTATGATTACATTATAACCGCTACAACTTCTCAGAGAGAGAGAGACACAACAGACCTGTGTTATATACAATAGGACACCATTATTGGCAATTTAGTGTAAGAGGACTACACTAAGGGCTGGACGAGGATTCAATATAAATATATAATCATGATAGATAAGGTTTCAATATCAGTGATTATGATTTTTAAACACATTTCCAATAATTTGCTATACGTTATTGGCAGCATCTGTCACTGACTGACGTTCGTTACTGGACACTGCCATCAGTCCAGTGTCTCCTTTAGGACTTTCTTCAGCTTCCTTTTAGCAGTTTACAAACCCTCTGTTGCCAACACAAATGAGAACTATACACTTCAACATTGTTATCTCTCTCTATCCACAGAGAAGGTCATGACTGAAGTGCCCTTGAGCAGACACCTAACCCCCAACTACTCTGGGCATGTGTGCTCACTGCCCCCTAGTGTTCACTAGTGTGTTTGTAGATGAGTGTTTCACTGCACGGATTGGTTTAAATGAAGAGACTAATTCCCTTTGTGTGCAAGCACAATGACCAATAAAGTGATTCAAATTCTAATATAATAGAGGTTTATAGGAGGATGAGGTGTTTATTATTATCATTATTATTATTATTATTATATTCTTTTTGTCTCCTTTTCTCTGCAGAACTTTGTTCAGTCTGTCAGTAACCTGCTGATGGAAGAGAACAGAGAGCGATGGGAAGAAGCGCAGCTGGTGAGTTCTGTCTCCTACTCCTCTGCACCTACTCAACACAAGAACAAACGCCAACATGAATCACCCATTTACGTGTTTTTCCATGAGTTTAAAGAGGAACCGTCTCTTAGCTATCTTTTTATGTGTGGCTATTCTCTCATGAATTTCAGCCATGTGAGAGAACGGCATTTATGAAACCTTTTATTTAGCGAGGAGTCTATGACTAATGCATTATTACATTTAGTTTCTGTAGGTGTTCTTATCTGTTATTAAACTTCTGTTCAGAAGCACACTCAAGCAAAATGTCAGTGAGTGAGAGAGAGAGGAGGAGAGGAGGAGAGGATTGCAGCCACTATGAGTCAGGAGGCTGAGAGTATGGGAGAGGAGGGTGCGTGTTAGGAGCTACATGTGAGATGGGCCTGACGTTCAGCAGTGAGTTTGTGGAGGGGGGGGGGGGGTGTAGTGTGAGATTTAGAGAGAGAGAGAGAGAGAGAGAGAGAGAGAGAGAGAGAGAGAGAGAGAGACCATCCATACACTTTGAAATAAGAGTTTACTGTTTAAGCTTCTGTAAAATCTATTATTTATATATGTACAGGGTGGGCCATTTATATGGATACACCAAAATAAAATGGGAATGGTTGGTGATATTAACTTCCTGTTTGTGGCACATAAGTAAATGGGAGGGGGGAAACTTTTCAAAATGGGTGGTGACTATGGTGGCCATTTTGAAGTCGGCCATTTTGGATCCAACTTTTGTTTTTTCAATGGGAAGAGGGTCATGTGATACATCAAACTTATTTGGAATTTCACAAGAAAAACAATGGTGTGCTTGGTTTTAATGTAACTTTATTCTTTCATGAGTTATTTACAAGTTTCTGACCACTTATAAAATGTGTTCAAATTGCTGCCCATTGTGTTGGATTGTCAATGCAACCCTCTTCTCCCACTCTTCACACACTGATAGCAACAACGCAGGGGAAATGCTAGCACAGGCTTCCAGTATCCGTAGATTCAGATGGGATCTCACTTGATATATATATATATATATATATATATATATATATATATATATATAGAGAGAGAGAGAGAGAGAGATCCCACCTGAAACTACGGATACTGGAAGCCTGTGCTAGCATTTCTCCTGAGGTCCTCATACATCTATATCATTCATCATTCTTAAGGTCAGAAAAATGTTTTCAATTGTAAGAGAAAGAGAGGTTGGAAATGTAAAAAGTGACTTCAGTGTCTATAGAAAATTGTAGTATATGGGCCCTTTAAACATTCAGCTTCTCTCACCATGACAATCCACAGAGATCCCACATACACTCCCAATGCCCACAGATGGAGGATATTAATAACAGACTTATTGATACTAAACGTGTTATATAACACAGGGTTCTTATCATTTTACTTCCTTTGCTTGAAGTGATATGATGTTATTACAGCGGGCATTTCATTAACCACTTCCTTGACTGAAGGACTGCTCTCTGTAACTCCAACAACAAACAGTTCCACTATTTGTTATTATTTACAATGTTAACTGCATAGTTCTTCATTTCTATACAAATAAATGAAATATTTATTTTGGATCAGACTTGACAATAATATGTAATTGGCACTCAAACATTTCCTGAATACATGACGACCACTGCTGTAGTCTTTTATCCTTCAAGCAGTTCTGTTTTAAATCCTGAACTCTTAGACTCTCTCTGCAATCTGTGTCTTTCAGCTGGGGCCTAATGTTAAGGAGCTCTTTCGTCTGGTGGAGGACTTAGTGGATGTAATCAGCCTCCGAATGAAGGACTTTCAGGACACCTACGAGGTCACCGACAATCTTGGTCAGTCTCTGTTGAATATGAATGTCACCAAATGTTCCCAAACTCTTTAACACCCTTTAATGAGACTCATTTTGGACTTGTGACCATAAGATAAACCTTTCTAACACTTTACAAAAAGGGCAGTGTTTATAAGACTAGGGGCATCTACACAAGCTCATCATTACAGTTAACTTGAAGACTTAAGGCCAATTTAGTGCATATGTATCCCGTAGCCCCTGCTTTAGCCTGACGAATACCTCCCTAGAAATGGAACACTACATGTTGCTTCAATGTGGACCACGATGACTGTGATTGGTCCACTGTCTGACGAACATGGACCAAGTTGAACTTTGGACGTCACGGAATGAAATAAAAAGTGTAACAAGGGAAAGATACGGACTCCTCTGAAATAAATAATAAAAATGTGCTACAATGAGTTGGAACACACAGGAAAAAAACTGCCGGCTTTGTATTTGTTACTTTCCTGGCATCACATGTAAACTATGCTCTAGTGTCGTACTCCGTAAGTAGTGCGCTTCTAAGGTTTATAAAACTGATGTTACAATACCACTACATTTTGTAGTGCACAGGGTGGAGGAAGATACAGTGGAACCTCTACTAACGAACGCCTATACTAACGAACTTTCCAAGATACGAACCGGGCATTTGAATATTTTTTGCCTCCACCAACGAACCATGACTCTAGAAACGAACCCGAGCCTCCGCCGAGCCAGCGGCTGGAAATGGCCACTGACCCCAATAGGTGAGTCTCCCAGAGCGCCCAGACTTGAGTGAGCTTTTAAGATTAGCACATTGTAGCTTTAGCAGTTTAGCATTAGTGTAAATAACAGACATCGAAATTCAAGATGAAATCTACGCTTCATCTCCCCACATTCACCCACCTACTCTCCGTTATTCCACCCACCTCCCGTCATACAGCCAGTGCCTGTGTTACTCCTCCAGCCAGTCGTCACGTCTCCAAGGTAGCGATATGTAACCACTTAAAACATTTTTATTACTGTTACCACTGTAATTCTTTTTTATTTTTAGTAATGCTCCATGTATTTTTTTACTAATTTGAGAGTGTTGTAAACATATATCAGTGCAAAAAGGGTGACTTTCAGGATGGGGGCTGGAACGCATTAATTGCTTTTCCATTATTTTAAATGGGGAAAATTGACTTGAAACAAACTTTTCCACTTACGAACTGGGTCACGGAACGGATCAAGTTCGTAGGTAGAGGTTCCACTGTAATTGGGATTCAGCCCTGGTGCTTTGGTGCTGTAATTGCACAGCAATGCAGACACACCAACACTCACCACAGTATAGGGCACCTTTGCAGGCTACAGAATCCACTCTGCGTTGAGTCCGCAAAGAAGCACCAATCGGCCTTTATTTGTGGTTCCGTTTTCCCATTCGATGTTATGTCATGGTTTCTTATTGGGTTGTGTTTTGACACTTTTTTGGGTGAAATGACAGCCCTTGTAGCTTGGTGTATGTCATGGTGAAAAGCCAGTATGACACTTATTTTTCCCAAGGGCCACAGAAAGGACTCACTTTTGTTGATCCACTCTGACATGGCAAGCTCTGTCATATATACATCAGGACACTCAGCTATGAAATATATGTCCTTTCCCCCCCAGAAAGTGTAATGACATCCCAATGTTTGTTGCTAGACGCCATGTCAAATTCACGTCTAAGTTGGAAAAGTAAGTTTCATGTCAGGAATCTGTGTTTATTTCTTTTGAGGGTTTCAGGTACCGCTGTGAACACTGCCTTTATAGAAAGGAGTACTGAAAACTACGCACCGAACCAAGAGATGTGAAAGTTCTTTACTTTTTATTCATCTTTACAAAAACACTTTTTAAAGAATGCTCAATCGGGAGTCTCTGCAGGGAACTGAAAGTGCTTTCTCCATGGTATCGTTCCAAAGAATCCTTCTTGGCACCTTTGCTTTAAGAGTACATTAAATCCCCAGCCGTCCCCGAAACATGAATGAAGCATCCCCCCCCGAGATGTTTTAGAGGCTGTTCCCCTGGGACGAGCAGGTGTACTCATATCTACTCAGACCCTGCAGCTCCAGGCATTGGAGAGGCCTCAGAATCCCACTGTGATCCACCCACATCTCCACAGCACAAGGCCCAAGTGGGAGATGCGCTTTACTCATGCACACAAACTGGCTGAGACAGGCAGGAGATGAGCTGTTTCTGCAGTGGGCCGCTCAGGGGGGCCGGCACAGTCGAGTTGGAGAGGAGAGTGTGAGGGAGTGGGGGCCACGAGCTGTTCTTTACCACTGGCTCACAGAGAAAAACACATCTCCACCTACAGAACTGTCACCTGTCTCTAAGCTAATGACCTCTCAGGCCCACACATCACAAGCACACCGTTCCCATGCGTGGTAGCACGAACAGCAAACAAACCGAATGTTATACTTCCTCATAAACAGAAGTTGCAGAAGAAGCCTTAGGAAAGTCCTCCGTGGACAGCAGATACTGACTGATGTATCATCTGTGCAGATTGTTAACAGTGTTAAATAAACAGAAGCCTGGGAGAAACCCACTTGCTGGCTGCTCCATGAACAAACACCTAAACAATAAAATAATTAGTAAGATCCCTTTATTGGGTTTAAAAAGACATTGTTTTAGCATAGAGTAGGATTCATTTTAGTAACCCTTTAAGGCTGATACTGTGGTTTTTGTCAGTTATTTATACTTCTGTTTAATTACATTTCCCAAACTAGCATTGTTACAAACAGCTTTAAGGACATTTTTAAATATACATTTGAATATTCGAGTAACAGTTAATAACCTGTTACCTGGATAAACGATAGGAGATCCTGAAGTCCTCCAGCAGGGGCTGCAAAACCACGTTGTTTTGCAGATCCGACAGGGGCTCACCGTGGAGCAGTGTACTTCCTGCGCAGCATTGCTCTTCCATGTCGTGAAGGACTCTTAAGTCAACTCTTAATACTCTGGCTTATTGTGTATCGTCAATTCTTTAAAGAACCTTTTACAAATGATAGGCAGTGTATCTCCCTATTGAATGTGTGAGTGTGTGTGTTGCCCTGTGAAGGACTGGCGCCCCCTCCAGGGTGTGTTCCAGCCTCCCACTGCGACCCTGAACTGGATAAGGGTTACAGATAATGAATGAATATCTCCCTGCCATTTTTGTGATTACTTTTGATAGTGTTTCAGTCGCATTTTCAAGGTCTGCAAGTAAACATCGTTGACCATGTTATTATCTCTACTTTCCTGCTGGATTTAGCAGCTGTGATGATTTAGTTTCCAGCGACTGTCTTTACACTGTTGTAAACATATTAGCTGCTGCATGTTGTGCACACCATGCTATTGTTAAAGTGCTGCCAGATGTGATTTCTCTTTTTCAAAGAGACGTTTTCTAATGAATTTACGAGATTTACCAGTGGTGACGGATGCTCCAATAGTGATTTCAGTATTCGAATACCGACTCCTAAATGACTGGAAGGAAAAAGCTGTGAAATGAACTCATGACTCAAAAGGAGGGCATCCTCTGCTGGTCGACACTGGAGTAATACAGCGACAAACAAAGAGCGGTACGAAGCAAGAATGAATCTGCGTTCCATTCTACAGCCTCCCTAAGCAGCGTCCTTGTTCTCCCTATTCACTAAGCATGTGATTCGATTCAAGAGCTGTACTGTCATGTGCACAGTAAATGGGCATTTACACCGTACAATGAAATTCATACTTTGCCAGTCCTTCAGTAGCACACTAGCTATTAAGACATGAGTAGAAATATGTGAAGACTTTATGCGTAATTAAAGAGAAGCATAATACAAACAAAGACTAAACCGTGAGTTGGTAGAGATACTGAGCATAACAGAGGTACACATAGGCCAGAGTGGTTAAACCCCTGCATTCTCAGTGCCCAGTGCCTAGTAATAACATTCATTCATTCATTATCTGTAAGCGCTTATCCAGTTCAGGGTCGCGGTGGGTCCAGAGCCTACCTGGAATCATTGGGCGCAAGGCAGGAATACACCCTGGAGGGGGCACCAGTCCTTCACAAGGCAACACTAATAAAACCTCACATCAGAGAGAAGCAGCAGCGTCTTTTTTTTTAAAACGCAGTAAAGTGTGCAACAGGCTGCGGAACAGAAATCCAAACCACTGCCTATTTGTTTCAAGAACTGTCTGTGATTGGAACATATGTCACACAGTTGCATGTCACAGCTGGGTGTAGCAGTGGCGAGTGTCAGAAAGACACGCACAGAGGGCCGGAGGGAAAAAGATAATCAAGCCTTGTGTATCTGTTATGCAGTGATAGTAAACACAGCAGTACACAGAAAGCTCTGACTCTACACATCGATTGCTTTTACAATGGCCAGCACGGAGAGGCATGCACCATTACTCCTCTGGTGGCAGATATATGGGTCGAACGGGAACAATGCTGAAGTCGTGGAATGCATTGTTGACGGGGAATCCAGTTGGTTATATTTCATGCGAACTGATATATTTGGACGGCTCTGGATTATTGAATCCTTATAGGACTCCACTAGAACAGCACAAGGACATGCAGAGTCTCTGTTTGTGTCTCAGTTCTAACAGCTGTGCCCATCTGTGCCCCCAGTGTTGAGTATTCACAAGCGGCCCGTGGCGGGCACTGCTGACATCAGCTTCCCTATGAAGGGCTGGAGGGGCATGGTGGACTGGGCACGGAACTCGGAGGACAGGGTCACCATCTCCAAGAACATTGTCTCCTCTGGCAACCCAGGTTAGTACCTTACACTCACACGTTTCACACATACTGTACGTCCAAGCGCTCACTAAACCCTGCTGTCAGTACGGTTCTGCACTGAAATAAAACAGCCTTTGTGCTTTGTTTGTCGGAGAGGAGCAGCGGGCTGAGGTTTGATAGCTGTAGTCTCTGTGTAATGTTTGTGAGGCTCAACGTTACAGACCATTAGAGAAGTTCCCTCCCCTGCGACTATGCTAATAGGGCAGTTGCTGCTTAATCAGGAGTCAACAGGAGCCAATCAAGAGCAATTAGGCCTAAATTCCACTCCCATTGGGAGCTCTGTTTCCATGTCGCTCGGAGCAGATTGACAGCGAGGCCATGCTGAGACTGGTGCTTCTATTAGACATACTTTAGCATCTCCCAGACCTCCAGTGATTACAGAACAAATAATCATTGTGCATACAGGTTTGAAAGTGATCATCGGTTTCTTTCATACGGTAGGAGTCAAAAGTGTGGGTACTCGAGAAGTTTTAGTTAAGTTTAGTCTTCCCTGCTTTGAACAGTTTGGAACGGTAGTGAAGATATTAACACATGAATTAGGCAGTGACCACAAGATGTTAGCAGCAGGTAGGTGTCACAGTCACACAGCTCCAGGGTCCTGGAGGTTGTGGGTTCGATTCCCGCTCCGGGTAACTGTCTGTGAGGAGTGTGGTGTGTTCTCCCCGTGTCCGCGTGGGTTTCCTCTGGGTGCTCTGGTTTCCTCCCACAGTCCAAAAACACACGTTGGTAGGTGGATTGGCGACTCAAATGTGTCTGTAGGTGTGAGTGTGTGAGTGAATGTGTGAGTCTGTGTTGCCCTGTGAAGGACTGGCGCCCCCTCCAGGGTGTATTCCCGCCTTGCGCCCAATGATTCCAGGTAGGCTCTGGACCCACCGTAACCCTGAACTGGATAAGGGTTACAGACAGACAGACAAGGTGTTAAATCAGTCAAGATTCAAATGGGTAGGATAGTGATATTGGGATCTGCATATTGTTGTGGGGATTTGATTGCTTCTAATTATGAAAACATTAATGAGGTCAAAGACAGATCCAGTAACCAAACTGTTCCCTTGCTCCTCAGACCATATTTAGACCCTCCGAGCCAATGCTTGGCATTGGACATGGCAACCTCAGGGGTGTGATCAGCTGTGGTGTGGTCAGCCATGGCCTAATGGTTAGAGGAGCAGGCTTGAGACCAGGAAGGTCTCTTGTTCGTTCCCTATGAACAACAGGAAAATTGGTGGGGGGGGTGAAGGAACAATGCTGTCCTCCTCTCACTATGCACTTGAACAAGGCACCTAACCCTCAACTGCAACTGCTCCCCAGGCGCTGGGAATTGCTACCCCTTTGTGTGTGTGTTCAGTTCCATAAATTCACTTAACACATCACATTGAACGTTTCACATGGTGCTTTTGCATGGAGACTGTACAGACCTTTGTGTGCACGGAGCTGAACTTTTTTCCCCAGTAGTGGGTGCACATTAGAGTAACTGAAATAACTAACATGTAGGGGTGTTTGAATATGGTTAGCAATATATTCTATATCATTTTGTAACAGGGTCACAATTTTAAAATAACATCCTTATTAAAAAAATAAGTGGATGCTGCAAATGTTTTTATTTTTAATTATTTTATTATCTTTATTTAAAATGCATCACGTTGCAGTGCCGCTCCCAGGATTATCTTTATTTAAAATACTATTTTAAATATTTATCAGTACTTTGATTATAGATAATGAAAAACTGACACACTGACTACAACTATATCTTAACTTTAAAAATTTAATAATCTGTGTCCTGTGTCATTAATGCGTTGTTAAAACATAATCATCTCCTGCGTTCAGTGCAGGCTCTGCTCTGGAGATGCTACAGATCCTATGTTTAATTGTGTCTAAAGAGTAGAGCCATTTCATGACCAGTTTTACATATATTTTCACAATATTTAAGCACTCTCTCGGAAGACTGTATAATCACATCTAAAGGGAATGTCTATAACTGTGGGGAAATGCTGTTCTCTAGTGTGTTTATGTTCAGAACTCCTGCATCTTTTAAGGTGGAACTGCATGTTTGAAGGGAAAAACCAACGGTCGTTTGAAGTTGTCTGAAAGTGTTTATTCATTGTTTGAATTACCACAGAAACTCATTTGTAATTCGAGTTGTTTAGTTTTATAGCACTCTCAGTCTGTGTTTACTTTCATGAAGTTAGTCATCTTTAGAGTTTAGAGTCAGTTCCATCTACAGCAAAAGTACTATAAGTACTATAAGTCAGTATTACACACCTGTGGAGTAGGAATAGAGCAATATCCTCATCTTAGAGAGAGAGAGAGAGAGACTAACAAATCAGACAGAGACTCTGTTTTTTACCTATTTACAGACACTGGAGGCTTCGTAATCACACTAGACTGGTTGTTAGCGTGCAAACAGAGAGGACAGCAGCAAATGGAGAGGAAACTTCCTCAGAATTCTATGAAAAAATGTTATAAAGCCCAGCTAATTATGGAGGAATCTGATTGGCTGTTTAAGAGCCTGGGCAGGAGCACGCCTGGGGATTTATTCATAAAGCCAAATGCTGCATGTTCATTAAGGGCTTTCCTGGTTTGCCTTGAATGCATTAATGTGAAACCACTGAATGTTTTATTGAACCTTTTTATGAATGCTATCAATGGCTTGTTTATCATGATACATATAACAGACCCAGGCCGGCATCCAGCTGTATAAGTGTTACTGGGAGTAAAAGGTGGAAAAAAGAAATGTTTTAGCAGTGATTTGAAGGAAGATAACGTTGAACAGTTGTGAAAAAGAGGAGCAAGAGAGTTCCAAAGTTTAGGGGCAGCAGCACTGATAGATCTGCCGCCCAGGGTAGAACGTTTAGTTGAGGGGACAGTAAGGAAACCAGAGCTGGAGGAGCGGAGACAGCGAGAAGGACAATACAAAGAAATTTGTCCAGACAGATATGAAGAAGCCAGACCATGTAGAGCCTTGAGGGTGAGAAAAATAATTTTGAATTTAATTCTAAGCTCAAAAGGAAGCCAATGCATTTGTCCGTAGAACAGTGAATTGCAATAATCAATACGAGAAAAGATCAAAGCATTCACCAACATTTTAGCATCACTGTCACTAAGCATGCAATATTCCACAAATGAAAAACACAGTTTTAGAGACTTGAATCTACACTGTAAAAAAAATTACGGTAAAATACAGGCAGCTGTGGTTGCCAGATTTTCACCGTAAAATATACGCTCACGTTTTTGCCAATTATAAATTTTACATTTAAGGACTGTTTCGTTTACAGTACTTTTCTGTTAAAAAACAGATATACACCGTAAAAAATACATAATATTTACATAAAAATAACAAAGAAACATTGTTTTGCCATAAAATTAACGTGTAAATTGTGTAACAAATTAGAGAATGGAGACTGAGATATAGCCGTATTTAGATAAAGCCAAACTGCATCCGATATTTATCCCTTAAAAGGAGATATTGCTGAAAGGACTAAAGAAATGTGTGGTATCTGGGCGCCACACTCCAGCACTCGGAACACAGGCTGATGGTGAACTTTCCTGACCAACACACATCATAACATGCACAGAAACACACACACACACACACACACACACACAAATACACAAAATGATCACCCCAGTGCAACCCAAAACCAAAAAGTCTCAAAACAAACTCTGAAAATCACAAAAAATATGGAGAAGCAAGGCATGCTGGGAGCTCCCTAATGAGTCTCAGCTCCTCCCAGTAATTGGACACTTGTACCGCCCCTAATGGTTTGTGCGTTTAACAGTGAAATAATGTCTTTTTTACAGTAAAGATATGTAAAAAATGTTTGCTGATACCATTATTTACGGTATTTCACTGTTACAGAAACTGTTTTCAACCTTTTTTCAGAGTTTACAGTCATTTACTGTCATTTTACAGTTTTCCACCATAAAATTCACAGCCATTTTTTACAGTGTAGGAATTTTCCATATCCGCATTGTGCTGTTCCCACCAGTTACAGTTTCCCTCTCTTGTACTGATCAGGAAAGCTGCATGTCATTAAGAATGGTTCGACATCTCTTAACACGAGTAACCCACCATGCCAAAGAAACCAGACTGACCTGTGCCAATCTGCGTCCGTGTGGAAACACTAGCGGAACCGTAACACTCTTTGGTCAGAATCGTTCGGCCCTGCTCCGCATATTTCAAAGATAATTGTTTCTTTCTACTGAGACTGAGGCACTGTTCACAACTGGCATTAACCCTATGGAATGAAGCCTCTTGCTTGCAAATCATGTAGGGAACTTGGCAAGGCCCCCCCTTAAATTCAATACAATATTCTTTCATGAGAGGGACGGCACATGGATGTCACCACTGTGCATTGAGAAAATATAATAGAATCCCAGAATTATACGCTGCTGTGGACTATTCCATGATCCTGGCTTAAACTAAGAGGATATGATCCCTTGGCTGTTGCTACACCAAGATTTTGGAAAAGTCTAAAAGATGACACACTGCTTGTTCCCTCACTGCATACGACTGGTATTTATTCCCTTTAGCTCTCACAAGCACCTCAGAGATTAGCGCATGGTTTCTGCTCCTGCTTTTATTTTTTAATCCCTAAGTTCTGTTTTTTTCTGAATTTACTTCCCAATTATTAGTCATCTCCAATTCCCCCCGTCTCACACAGTGCCACCAGCCTCAGAATGGTGGGGGTGAACATGTGCTTCCTTCAGAACACGTGAGGCCAGCTGACTGATTCTTTTCAAACTGCCTCTATTGCAATGCCTCAGAACAGCTCAGCACCTCAGAGAAGCATGTAAACTGCCCAGATCTGTTACATCAGCTGATAGACACTCATACTAGCTCTGACTGATGTGGGGTTAGAGGGAGTTGTACTGAGGCATCACCACGGTTCAAACAGCAGTCTCTTGGTGCTAGGCCCAGTGCTTAGACTAACGCGCCACTCAGTGCTGCTGCGTATTTTATTACTGTTTTAATAACATTCACTCTGTAGGAACAGAGACAGGACATGGACAGGAGTCTGGATGTGCTTCAGCCAGATGCCAACATTTAGAAAGTCGTTACTGGCCACTCTTCTCTGTGGAGCTTTCAAAATATTTCAGCCGTCTTCAAATAATGCACCACACTTCATCTGCGATGGAGGAAGCATCCACAGAGTTCTGGGGTCTTTATGAAATATCTGTGGCATGCTTTGGTCAATATACCACAAGGATCAAACACCCACAGCAGTGTTCTCCCCTATCAAACAGCCCTGTTCAGAACACAGCTCCAGGCCCTGGGGTTGTGGGTTCGAGTCCTGCTCCGGGTGACTGTCCGTGAAGAATTTGATGTGTTCTCCCTGTGTCTGCGTGGGTTTCCTCTGGGTGATTGTCTGTGAAGAATTTGATGTGTTCTCCCTGTGTCTGCGTGGGTTTCCTCCGGGTGCTCCGGCTTCTACCCACCATCCAAAAACACAGCTACTCAAATGTGTCCAAAGGTGTGAGTGAATGTGTGTCACCCTGCGAAGGAGTGGTGCATCCTCCAGTGTGTGTTCCCAGCTTGTGTGTAGTGATTCCGAGTTGATTCCAGATCTGGGGCTGGTCATCACTGAAGTGCCCTTTGAACAAGGCACCTAACCCCCAACTGCTCCCCGGGTGCGTGGCCAGGACTGCCCGGAGTGTGGAATTCAAATGTCTTAAACACAAGTGTAATATATTAAAGCAATGCCATTAGATCCAAATGTCTACAAAACCCACATTCTTTCAGGTTTGTTTAGACTTCCTGCTGGTACCATACACACACACACACACACACACACAGAGAACAACCCCCCACCCACCCACCCACAAACATACACACACACGCACGCACACAAACAAACTGAGCTTCCCCACCTCCAGTGTGTTTCTTCAGAGCTGTAGCCCCTCAGGACTCTCCTGTTGGCCTCGTAGCCGCCGTGGCTGCTGTGTATTGGCAGATCAGTGCAGTGAACGGAGACATGCAGAAATGAAACTGTCCCCAGAGACTAAAGGAGACTAGCTCAGTCTCTCTGTGCCCACTGAGACTCAGCTGCAGCCCCGGCTATTCTCCCTCTCTCTCTTTCTCCCCTCCAACTCTCTCCCTCTCTCCTTTCCCTTTTTCTCCTTTTTCTCTGACTCTACCTATCACTTCTCTATTTTCCTGTTTTACCTGTGTTTTTTTCTCTCTCTGTCTTTACCTTTTCTCAATCTCTCCCCTCTCATTCTCTCTTTGTGCCTCTTACCCTCCCGACCCTTTCCTTACTGCCTCTTTCAGCCCTATTTTTCTTTTTCTCTCTGATTTTCTTTTCTTTCTCTCTCTTCTTATTTTGCTCATTCTGCTTTGCCCTCTCTCTCTCTCTCTCTCTCTCTCTCTATCTCTCTCTCTCTCACGCTTTCTCTCTCTCTCACTCTCTCACTCTTTATCTCTCTTTCTCTCTCACTCTCTCTTTTTCTCTCTCTCACTCTCTCTCTCACTCTCTCACTCTCTCTTTCTCTCTCTCTCTCTCTCTCTCTCTCTCTCTCACGCTTTCTCTCTCACTCACTCTCTCTCACTCTTTATCTCTCTTTCTCTCTCACTCTCTCTTTTTCTCTCTCTCACTCTCTCTCTCTCTCTCTCTCACTCTCTCTCTCTCTCTCTCACTCTCTCTCTCTCACTCTCTCACTCTCTCTCTCTCTCTCTCTCTCTCTCTCTCTCTCTCTGCTACACAGACATGCTTGAATCCACATGTTTGGAGCTGAATCGGTGAAGCTCTATGAGCAGATGGATTTATTGCGTGTGTGTGTGTGTTCTCTCCACCTTCTCCAGTTGTGAATCAGGAGCGTGTCTACTCCTGGCGTGTGTGTTCTCTCATGCTACTCATCTCCACAGTTTTAAAGCACATTTAGTTTGGCCTTTTCATTTCTGAAGCAACATACAAACACATGCCATCACAGTTTGTGTGTGTGTGTGTGTGTGTTTGCATGTGCATGTTTATAGATGATTACTCAAGTAGGCCAGCTGTAGGGTGAAGAGCTTAAGGGAAATGGAAGAGACTGGATGACCTGTTTTTATTCTCTTCACCTGCAGTCGCACTGAACACAGGGTTAACCCTTACACTCCAGAGTTATTAGTGTCAGTCTGATACTGTTGTTAAATTCACTACTCTGTTTACATTGTGTACTGACAAGTTCAAATCTGCATGTTTTTCTTTCTCTTTCAACACAAACACATGAGAAACGTGGGAAAATGTTTTTTTCTATTGTTGCTTCAAAACTAATCAATACACAACAATCATTTTTCTTCTTTTTCCAACATTAATCAGTTATTTATATCAGTTACACTAAGATTTTTAATGGTGACACACTCCGCTCCTCACACACATTCTCTCATTCCCTCACTCTGCGTTTGTGTGTGTTGCAGATGAAGATGAAGCTTCAGCGTTTGTGACTGGCATCGTCTTGTATCGGAATCTGGGAAGTATCCTGTCTCTTCAGAGGTGAGCCTGAGTTACATCTGTTTGTTTCGATTCTGTTGAGACTCTTGGGCCTCTGCAACTGTGGACGGTTTCATGATCTCAGCTTAAACATGAGAGGGTTCGATCCCTTTGCTGTTGCCGTGGTCAGACTGTGGAACTGTTCACCAGATGAGCCCATAAAGGCCTCCTCACCGACCGTTTCTGAGTCCATGCTCCAAACACATTTCTGTTCATTGGTGTTAAGCAGCTGTTTAAAGTTTTGTGTTGACAGTGGGTTGAAAGTAAATGTGTTAATATATTTTTTATGTTTAAATTAAACTCAATAAACTAATGCAAACCAAGAACAGATGGTGGGACACATTTGTCATTATTAAGTTATATTATTAATAAAATATACATGGTATGTAAAGAAGGGTGGCACTGTGGTGCAGCAGGTAGGTGTCACAGTCACACAGCTCCAGGGACCTGGAGGTTGTGGGTTCGAGTCCCGCTCCGGGTGACTGTCTGTGAGGAGTGTGGTGTGTTCTCCCTGTGTCTGCGTGGGTTTCCTCCGGGTGACTGTCTGTGAGGAGAGTGGTGTGTTCTCCCTGTGTCTGTGTGGGTTTCTTCCGGGTGACTGTCTGTGAGGAGTGTGGTGTGTTCTCCCTGTGTCTGTGAGGGTTTCCTCCGGGTGACTGTCTGTGAGGAGTGTGGTGTGTTCTCCCTGTGTCCGTGTGGGTTTCCTCCGGGTGACTGTCTGTGAGGAGTGTGGTGTGTTCCCCCTGTGTCTGCGTGGGTTTCCTCCGGGTGACTGTCTGTGAGGAGTGTGGTCTGTTCTCCCTGTGTCTGCGTGGGTTTCCTCCGGGTGACTGTCTGTGAGGAGTGTGGTCTGTTCTCCCTGTGTCTGCGTGGGTTTCCTCCGGTTTCCTACCATGGTCCAAAAACACACGTTGGTAGGTGGATTGGCGACTCAAAAGTGTCCGAAAGTTTGAGTGTGTGAGAGAATGTGTGAGTGTGAGAGAATGCGTGAGTGTGTGTGCGTTGCCCTGTGAAGGACTGGCGCTCCCTCCAGGGTGTATTCCTGCCTTGCGCCCAATGATTCCAGGTAGGCTCTGGACCCACCGCGACCCTGAACTGGATAAGGGTTACAGATAATGAATGAATGGTATGTAAAGAAATTCATCTACTTACTTAAATACTTTTCTATTACCATATGGAAGACACAAGGCTTGCGTTGTTACGTATCTTTTATGGTATTAAAACTTTTGAACCAGTCAGTAGTAACATTAAAATGACCTTGTTTCTCATATTTATCAGGTCCACTAACCATACAGTAGCACTCTGTAGTTCTACAAGTACAGACTGTATATCATCTGTTGCTCTGCATACAATATCAGCCCCCTTTCACACGGTTCTTCAGTGATCCGGACCATCAGAGTGTTGCATGTGTGTATTGTGCTGAAACATGTCGATCAGAGACAGTGCGGCTGAAATAGTTCTATCACCTAAACCATACCTGCTCTTTGGTTTTCTTATGTGGGTCCTGACCATTGAAGGGTGTGGTGAAAGGTGGCTAACAGTATGCAGAGCAACAGAGGGACTGGAGTCTATTATGAATGTGATGGCTGATTGGTGTATGTCTTTATCACAACAGAGACAAAAACGGTTGTAGGATTTTGGTTCATTTTTCCTTTGATTAGGATTTGAGTTGTGTGTATTGTGTGTGACTGAAGTCTTTGTGAAAGCTTATATATTTATATTGATAACGGCCACTCATTAATTCTAGGTATATTCAGGACGTAAGATTAATGATGTTTGCTTTTTCATGTTGTTAGAAGTTTAACCTGCACACACCTGCACTACACAACTCTCCTGCATTTAGATGATAAATGAAGGACATTGTTTATGGTGTGCAGTGTTTAATGATTTTAATAATGCTCGGAGGTTAATGACGGAGGACGTAGACAGAGGTGTGACATTGTTTTCCCATTTTGCTATAAATATGCAGGCAGCTTTTTAAACTGCCTTTAGCATCCTTCGCTTTTTACCCCGTCCTTAAGGACTGTTCTTTTTTTAGTTATCAATTCTCAGCTTTCCAGCTTTTTTTTACCGCTTGAATGTGGTAATGTGGTGGTTCTGAGAGAGACACCAGGTGACAGAAACACTCATCTTGACGGATTGTGTGCTTGGAAGCATCAGGGAGGTGTGTGTATGTGTGTGTGGACTTGTAATGCTATATTTGTGATGACCAAACGTAATGTTTCACAGTCCCCGCATGTATGCTTGTATTGTTTTATGCAGGCGGTGTTTAAGATTAGTTGTTTTGGGTACAGTAGCGTGCAAGCTAAGCTCCAGATATAGCAGTACATGTGTGTGTGTGTGTGTGTTGTGTTTCCACAGATGTATGAATGTGATATGCGTGTGGATATGTTTGATACATATGTTTGAATATATGCGGTTGCAGATGAAACCCGGTTCAGTGATAATTTGATGAATATATGCATGGCAGAACTTACTCTGATGCACAAGGTCATCTCCTCCTTTGTCTCATCCACTCTTTTCTCTTTTGTGTGCTCCCACAGAAACAGCACCGTGCTGAACTCCAAGGTGATCTCAGTGACAATCAGGCCCACTCCCACCTCTCTGTCAGCCCCAGTGGAGATCGAGTTCTCACACCTGTACAACGTGAGCCCCACTGACCTCTACGCTCACATTAAACATGACGACACTTCACCTGATTATGTGTACAGAAAGGAAGTGAAACAAAATAGTGCAAATGTACACTGGAGGTTTATTTAGAAAACATTTGCTCATGTTTACCATGTTAGTCATGTTTCTAATACTAATAATACCACTACAACTACTAATATTAATACTACTGCCACTACTAATAGTAATAATTACAATTACAACAAATACATTATTACATTAAATGTGTCTTAAAGCTGCCAGGAATACACTCATTGGAAGTGAGGTACAAACCCTGACATTGATCCACATTAGTATTCACAGAAGCTGTACTAATATAATCTATCTGTTAGAGTAAATCACCAGCAGTAATATTGTTTTTGTTTTTGTTGTTAATGGAACCACACAGTTAATAGACGCATGGATATAAAATGAGATCAAATGATTTTAATTAGAATTACAATCACAGTGAAACAGCTTAATGGTTACTTTGCATTTTGAATGATAAACAGGCACCACATGTCATTATAAAGCTGTGTTTAGGAGATTTTCCACAAGGGGGAAGAGCTAGCACTCAAATCGTTTATGCTTAGATTTACAAACATGGCAGAATATGTGTCTTTTCTTACTGTTTGTGGATGGGCTTTACTGAAGGATTCACTGTAAAACCGTAACAGACAAAGTAAAGAATATGCCTCTTGAATAGTGGCAACATCTTCAAAACATCACTGCGTTAAACCAGAGAAGCCGGCATCAACACTAGTTATTATTATAGTATTACATTATTGTAAATGAAACAAAATGGCGGATCAATCAATGAATCGTCAAATCATCACTAGATTACGCACTCTCGTGCTGGATCTTGACGACAACAATAACAACAGTAAGTTGGCATTTCTAAGTCAATTTAATAATAAAAAGAAGCAGAATGCTTCACAATATAAGAATATATCTTAGACACAATATTAATATTAAAATGGTTAATTCTTCCTTTGAAATATGAACACGAAAGAAACTGAATATTGTATAGTGCAGTCTTAAAGTGCCCCATGCTTTATTCAGGACACTCCAAATCATTCTGAAGTGTGTGAAGATGTAAGACAATTTCTTACTAATAAAAACAACACCAGCTGTATGCTGAAAGGAACAAGTGTAATGTGTTTTTGCCTCTGGGTTGTGTAAGCGCTGCATTTTGAAGCAGGTGCAGTCTGCCTTGGCTTTCTCTTTGTAACTCAGTAAATAGAGCATTTCAGGAGGTAAGGGAAAGAAAACAAAAGCGCGCGTCAGCTTCTTAACTTCTAATCTAATACTTCTGACGTGGAAGAGGCCCTTTTTAATGATTTTATCAGTGTGTGGCTTAAAAGCACTCGCTGTCTCACTGCAGGCTTTGTCTGAAATTAGACTTTCTCCTGTGCTTTTCTCTTCTCTTTTATTTTTTTATATTTATATTTGCTTTTTGTATTGTCCTTAGGTTATTGTTAATTTTTATGAATAACAAACATCATTGTCAGTATATTATTCAGTGTAGTATTGAATTATTATGATAATATTAGACAAAATGATGTGTCTAAGAGACCCAATTATTTCCATTTCTGATAAAAAGCACCATAAAGATATTAATTTTTCAGGAAATATTTTAGTAAGTAATTTCGGGAAATTAGTAATGGGACTCCAAAAAACCATGACATCAGACCACTACATATAAATATATACTCAGTTGTGTTTTTTACAGTTAGAGCATCACTGATCTGTTTACTTGGGTTGGAACCAATATTTCTTAATGTGTTTTTAGAAAATGACTTAGATTAGATTAGATTAGATTAGAGGGTGGCACGGTGGTGCAGCAGGTTAGTGTCGCAGTCACACAGCTCCAGCGGCCTGGAGGTTCGATTCCCGCCCCTGGTTACTGTCTGTGAGGAGTTGGTGTGTTCTCCCCGTGACCGCGTGGGTTTCCTCCCACAGTCCAAAAACACACGTTGGTAGGTGAATTGGCGACTCAAAAGTGGCTATGTGTGTCTGTGTTGCCCTGTGAAGGACTGGCACCCCCTCCAGGGTATATTCCCACCTTGCGCACAATGATTCCAGGTAGGCTCTGGACCCACCGCGACCCTGAACTGGATAAGCGCTTACAGATAATGAATGAATGATTAGATTAGATTTTCACCCTATCAACATTTTACTTCATGTAATAAATGTATGTAATATAATTGACCATATTCTGGATTGTAAACTATAATGTGGTCTTTTGTAAATCAGTGAACATTAACACCTCATCCACTGATACAGAGTCTAAGGGCGAGAGGTTCGGTCTCCTGACTCCGTGACAGCTGCAGTAATGGTATTTTCCCTCTCTTCCAGGGCACAACCAACCAGACGTGCATTTCATGGGATGAGAGTGACAGGTAAGAGGCTAGCTCTTATTGATTTGAGCTCCTTCACCCTTTTCTCTGTCTTATCCCTGCCTGCTGTGAGAGACCGGCGCTGAGAGCAGAGGCCGGGAGCAGGGGCTGGTCTCAAAGGACAGTAACACGTTAGCAGTTTGCCACAGTGGATGTGTTGAAATCTTAGTGATGTGTCAACTTTAATGACAGCGCAAAGTGTAGTGGCCAAGCTCCATGGACAGCTCCATGACTCCTGTATGGCAAAGTTCACCCAGCGGTGCCTGTTGTATGGCTGTTGGTTGTGTGCGTTGTGGTGCATTATGATACATCAAGCATAGTGATGCAATAGCATAGTATCTGATATTTATACAACTACATTCCATAGCGGGTTGATACCCCCGCAGTTACCAAAATTAGAGGACACTCAGGACTCTACGGATTCCTATTGTCGTACCATCTGAAGATATTTACATGGTACACAGTATTACTGTGCAGAGGGGGTGGCTGTGATGACTCTCATTACTGTTAGCACATACTCGAGAGAAGGGTGCAGTGCACAATGTCGGTACATGTTCAGAACACACACACATCTGTTGTAGTCCTATGTACATCCAACAAACGAACAAACAGGACGCTAGGTGAACAAAGCTCAGACGAGGACTGCTGGAGAGATGGTAGGACGCCACAGCCATGTGTTTCCGTTACAGATATTGATCCCACAGACAGACGGCGAAATCTAATGAACTACTTACAAAGAATCATAGCCATACGACACTCAATAGTGGAGAAAGCGGAACTTTTTGATGGATTGAGTCATTGTGGAAGAACCATAATTGAATCAAACTTAATCACGGAGAACTATGAGGCGTCGCGATGCACTGATGCATTTCCTAAAGAATCGTTAGTGAATCAGTTCTTTGAAAAGTCAGAGATTGACATCAGTAGCTAGTGAGCATTTAAAGTTACACTTATTATGCACATGACCTTCAACCAACACAGCACAAAGCAGCCAGGATCAAGAGAAATTATCCCTCGTGTGTGTGTGTGTGTGTGTATGTAGACACAGGCAGAGGGAGGGAGAGAGGGAAAACGGGGGGTAGAGAGAGAAGAGAATATAGTTGAGTGAGTGTGAGAGAAGGGCAAAGAAAGTAAGGGCCCCAGACAAAAGGTGGGATCATTTAATGTAATTGTGCGGCTTGCGTGGTCCTGTTTCTGTCACTTTTTTCACTTCCTACACAACACATCTATCTGCTTATGGACTCTTTGGATTTGGAGGAGAGAGAGAGATAGAGGGAGAGAGAGAGATTGTCCAGATATTGCAGTGGGTATAACATTTGCATTTAGATGGATAAGCAATCCTTTTCTACAGAACCTAGACATAAAATGCCTTCTACCTGCCTCTTAATGAAAAAAGAGTGGCAGAAAATACAAAAAGCCCAAGTAAGAGCAAAATAAAAGACAGTGAAGGGAGAAGCAGTGAGTAATCACGCAGGTGTAGAGAGAAAGGCCAGAGGAACAGTGAGGGAGGGCGGTGAAAGGCAGAGAGACGGAGAAATGAAAACACTGAAATGTAATCTAGGTGTACATTGAACAGAGGAGAAAGTGGGGAGGGAACGTATTGGGTGCAAAATTAAAATCCATCTTGGACAGCCACAATGATTAATGAGTTAATATTTGGGGAAGAAATTGGAATGTGAAGAGGCGTCCTTGTCACTGCCTGTTTTGTTGATAACAGCTTGAAGGAGTCTGGTCCTTGTGGCGCCTCACACTTCAGTCTGCACAATCAATATGAGTGTCTGCCACCAACACAGCCTCGTTTCGCCACTCACACATACACTACAGCGCTCCACTCTTTCAACCATTAATTAACTCTATCTTAACCCCGCTATACACTGTGTGATAACCGCGCTCTTAGATCGTTGCGTGCCACGCTGCATGAGAAGGAGCTGGAGCTGAAATCTTAACCCAATCTGTGAGACTGCAGTTTCATTTGCTTTTGACTCTACAATAAAAGAGAAGAAATCCACACACTGCTCGTGTCGTTGCAGGCGGCTGTTGACTGGTTATTTTTAGATGTGGGTTGTAACAGCGATCACATTGAGAGAATTTAGACCAAAATCGTTTATTGTTTGTTGTCATGCCCCATGAAGCAGCAAAGCCTTCTTCTTGTGCTTTGTCTCACCCAGACAAACTCTCAGAAATGTTGGTGATGTCCCCTTCACTTCTTCTGGGTTTTCTATCCCTGTATTAAAGAGTGGTGTTATTTATAACCACTAATTAGAATTACTTTATTGCACACAGAGGCAGGTTGTTCTCCGCATTGATCCCAATCCGTGCAGTGAAACACACATTTACACACGAACACTAGGGGGCAGTGAGCACACATACTCGTGGCAGTTGGGGGTTAGGATGCTCAAGCGCACTTCAGTCTTGTCCTGCCAGCTCTGGGGATCGAACCAGCCTCCTTCCGGTTACAAGTCCAGTTCCCTAACCACCAGGCCACGGCTTCCACAGTGCCAGGGGTCACACTGGTTCTGAAGCCTACCTAGAATCAATGGGCACAAGGTAGGAACACACTCAGGAGGCATAGCCAGTTCATCACAGGGTACAACACACTCACACGTTCACTCACATTGAGCCTTAAACGGAAATGTCATAACCATTTAACCCCAGGACAGTGTTAGAGGAAATAATAAATAAATCAGATATTTGAATAAATCACACAGGAATGGGATTTCTTAAATGTATTATTTATTTAGACGTTATTTAAAATTCTTCAGTAATTTCTACTGCTAAGGTTCAGTTCCAGTTGATCTGAAAACAGCAGCGAATTATCTCTGTTTGTGTCTGTTTCCTATTCTCAGTAATGACTTCTTGGCAGCTCCACACATCTTTAGACAGACATGTGTTCTCACAAATGGAAGGATGGATTTTTGTCAGATCTGAAGTGAGATTGGTGCTTCATTTTGTCCTACCTCTCTCTGTTGTACATTTTAAATAGTTGATCTGATAGTAACAATGTTGGTGGTCCGTCAGCTCAGTTTGGTCTTCAGCTTAGGAAACTCTTGTTTCTTTACCCACCCTTATATTAAATCTCCTTAGAAACATATTTGAAGTAATAAAGGGGCGGTCTCTGGCTTTTGCACTGTACTGTATTCATTTCATGGTAGTCACTAAATAATAATCATCATAAAAAGAGCCTTTAAAATCACAGTACATTTGCTCTGAGTTGAACTTATATCTGTTCTATAGCTCTGGATTTCTATGAATCCCACAGCTCTGTTCTCATGGGCTTGTCTCATGTTTGCATTGTTGATATTCTCTCTGATTCTCTCTCTGCTTCTCTCTCTCTCTCTCTCTCTCTCTCTCTCTCTCACACACACACATGGCCATGCATGTGTGTGTGTCCAATGATCCAATTACACAGTGGTGCTTTGCTGGCTGTAAATGTGTGTGGTCGACAGAGAGGCCTAATCATATCATACACACACACACTGCAGGGGGTGATAATATATTGGATTTCAGAGAGGATGCTGTTAACATTGAGCTTTCCCCTGGAGCTACACGCATGGCCTTCCTTGTCACTCCGTTCACCCCAAGGGTGCTCTCTTAGCTCCACTGCACTGTGGGTAACCCAGGCTCAGAACTGCCTTGCCCCAGTGCACTGTGGGTAACCTCGTTTGGAGCTGGGAGGCATCTCTGTGTAATTGCTGTCCATACCCATGTCACATTTACACTGGGTTGTTTCACCGTGAGGTAGTCCTTGGTTCATGGTACTTGTTTTTGTGGTCGTATCGTCTTTGTTGATCATGTTTTCTTAGTCTACCTCTGAATGGAATAGAGCAGTGTGTCCTTTGAGATGTAAACCAAGTTGTTCAGATTTCTTTACTATTCACTGTCCACTGAGGAAATTGGTGTCCAATATGTACATCATCTGCAGTAGTTCTTTGAGGACTACAAAGCTCTACATTAGAGGTCAAAGACTGGTCTTAGGAATATTATATGAAAATGTGTCCATTTACATGCACACAATAACCGGAAATACAAATGATTTGGGAACAATCTGTTCAATGAGTTTATAAACACTTTAGTAATCTGATAATGAGAAAACTCCACACGAGTTACTCAGAGATCGGATTTCTTTCTTAATACGCTTAGCAAATCGCCATTACATTCACACAGCACAGCGTGTGACACAACATCCACTGTTTTCTTACCATTGAGGACTTTTCCAGGAAAATATTTATTTAGGAGTTTATGTGACATAACACTGCATCATCTGCCACCATTTCACAATGTTATTACTAACATAAGTCTTTATAAGCGAAGTTTTGCCCTCTCGAATCATGCTAGTAGAGAGAGTTTTGGTCAGTTTTTTCGCTGTGAAAGTTCTACTTTCATGGTGCACCGCGGCGCAGGAGCATGGTCCCTTTGTTTACAACCGGGATCAGCTGATCGCGCTGAAGCCGGCCGGCATGGAGATCAGGGCCGCGAACATCCCAGACGAGCTCTGGAGACGGACGCGCAGGGGATGTAGAGGAGGAACGAACCAGCGCTCGGGGAAATCGAGGGCAAAAAGACGGAGGCTTATGGAGAAAAAGGGATATAAGCCGCGTCTTCCACCGTCGTCATGGGCAACGTTAGATCGCTGGCTAATAAGATGGACGAGCTAACAGCGTTAGCCATGAGTCAGAAGGAGTATCGGCAGTGTAGTTTAATGTGCTTCTCA
The DNA here is from genome assembly GCF_029633855.1 of Hoplias malabaricus. Taxonomy (NCBI): domain Eukaryota; kingdom Metazoa; phylum Chordata; class Actinopteri; order Characiformes; family Erythrinidae; genus Hoplias; species Hoplias malabaricus. The sequence continues at coordinate 36,552,672 of NC_089809.1, read as the reverse complement.
GAGACATGGCTACACCAGGACATTCCAGATGATAATGTTTCAATCGCTGGCTTTCAGACTGTTCGGGCCGACCGGAACCGCACCGAGAGCGGTAAGCGTAAAGGGGGAGGGCTGGCTGTGTTGGTTAACAACCGCTGGTGCTCTCCTGGTCACATTACCATCAAGGAGCGTATCTGTTGTCCGGACATTGAGCTGTTGGCTGTTGGACTCAGGCCATATTATTTGCCGAGGGAATTTTCCCATGTTGTTGTGGTCGCTGTGTACATCCCCCCCTCTGCCAACCCGACGTCGGCGTGTGACGTCATTCACTCCACCATAGCGCGTCTCCAAACTCAACACCCGACTGCCTTCATTGCCATATCAGGTGACTTTAACCATGTCACTATGGCCAGGACATTACCAAACTTCACTCAGTATGTGGACTGTCCTACCAGAGAGGAGAGAACATTGGACCTGATGTATGCTAATGTTAAGGAGGCATACAGCTGCTCCCCCCTCCCCCCTCTGGGTGGATCTGACCATAACTTGGTCAACCTTAGTTCAAAGTATGTGCCTCAGGTGAAGAGTCAGCCCGTGACCATGAGGACAGTGAGGAGATGGTCAGAGGAGACTTCTGAAGTACTGCAGGACTGCTTTGAGACCACAGACTGGACAGCACTCTATGAGCCTCATGGAGAGGACATTGACGGGCTCACAGAGTGCATCACAGATTACATCAACATCTGTGTAGAATCCACTGTCCCAACCAGGACTGTTAAATGTTACCCAAACAACAAGCCGTGGGTAACAAAAGACATTAAAGCACTCCTCAATAAGAAGAAGAGGGCTTTCAGAGCTGGAGACCAGGAGGAGGTGAGAACGATTCAGAGGGAACTGAAGAGAACCATCAGGGAGGCTAAGGAAAGATACAAGAGGAAGCTGGAGTGGAAACTCCAGCAGAACAACATGAGGGAGGTCTGGAGTGGTATGAGGACCATCTCTGGCTTAAGGTCCAGCAACAACAGGGGAGTAGAGGGCAGTGTGGACAGGGCCAACGAGTTAAATTTGTTTTTTAACAGATTTGACACTGTGAGCCCTGACTCCTCTTCTGTCGGGCCTCAACAGCCCACTCCACTCCCCCTCCCCCCCTCCTGTGATAGTCCACGTCACACCTCCTCTCCTCCCCCACCAGGGACCTCTACAGTGAATCTCACAGCTGACCAGGTGAGAAGACAGCTACAGAGACTCCACACGAACAAGGCTGCAGGCCCTGATGGTGTTCCCCCCAGGGTGCTTAAAGCCTGTGCCACCCAACTTTGTGGAGTCCTGCAACATGTCTTCAACATGAGCCTGAGTCTTCAGAGGGTCCCAGTGATGTGGAAGACGTCCTGCATTGTTCCTGTGCCAAAGACTCCGCGGCCCAGTGACATCAAGGACTACAGGCCGGTGGCACTGACGTCCCACATCATGAAGACCATGGAGAGACTTGTCCTGGATCACCTCCGGCCCATGGTCCAGCCACTTCTAGACCCCCTCCAGTTCGCCTACCAGCCTCGTCTGGGGGTTGAAGATGCCATCATCTACCTGCTGAACCGAGCGTATGCTCACCTGGATAAGCCAGGCGGCACTGTGAGGGTCATGTTTTTTTACTTCTCCAGTGCGTTTAACACCATTCAGCCTGCTCTTCTGGGTGACAAGATGAACGCGATGCAGGTAGACGCCCCCCTCGTGTCCTGGATTGTTGACTACCTGACTGGCAGACCACAGTATGTACGTCTGCAGCACTGTGTGTCAGACAGAGTGGTCAGCAATACTGGAGCCCCGCAGGGAACTGTCCTCTCTCCCTTCCTCTTCACCCTCTACACCACTGATTTCAACTACTGCACAGAGACTTGCCACCTCCAGAAGTTTTCTGATGACTCTGCACTTGTTGGATGTATCAGCAGGGGTGATGAGGATGAGTACAGGGAGACGGTGAACGACTTTGTTGCGTGGTGTGAGCTGAACCATCTGCAGCTCAACGTGACAAAGACAAAGGAGCTGGTGGTGGACCTGAGGAGGGACAAAACGCCGGTGACCCCTGTGTCCATCAGGGGGGTCAATGTGGACATTGTGGAGGACTATAAATATCTGGGCGTACACATTGACAATAAACTGGACTGGGCTAAGAACACTGACGCCCTTTACAAGAAGGGCCAAAGTCGTCTCTATTTTCTGAGGCGTCTGAGGTCCTTCAACATCTGCAGAACTATGCTGAGGATTTTTTATGAGTCAGTTGTGGCCAGTGCCATCCTATATGCTGTTGCATGTTGGGGCAGCGGGTTGAGGGTGGCAGATGCCAACAGACTTAATAAATTGATCCGTAGAGCCAGTGAGGTTGTGGGTGTAGAGCTGGACTCGCTGACGGCAGTGTCTGAGAGGAGGATGCTGTCTAAACTGCAGGCTATTATGGATAATGGCTCCCACCCTCTTTATCACATGGTAATGAGACACAGGAGCACGTTCAGTGCAAGACTCATTCAGACAAAATGCACTACAGAACGCCACAGGAGGTCATTCCTACCAGTGGCTACCAGACTTTATAACTCCACACTTAAAGCACGACACCTTTCACATGTACAGTAATAACAATAGAACAAATTTTTTTAATTATGAGTGTAACAACTCAAATGTGCAATACTCATACTGCTGTATACAGTATATCCGTATTTATTATTATAGATGTGTACATATTGTAAAAATTCCTTTTGTGTTAAATTTTTATTAGAGTGTTTATTCTTTTACAACTGGCTGCTACTGTAATAATTGCAATTTCCCCCTGGGATCAATAAAGTATTTCTGATTCTGATTTCTGATTCTGATTCTGATAATCAGATACCGTGTTTAAATGTAAGGAAATGAAAGAGAGTGTATTAAGGGTACACATGCCCTGATTAAAACTGGTTAGTGAGATAAACTCCAAGTCACTTTATCAGTTTTTTTTTTTAATCAGATACTAACTTCAATCTGACTTAAAGGCTAAGCACCAGCGATATGAAAGTGTCAAACAAAATAAATTCAGTGGAGTTTGAGTTCCTAACTTGTGTTTATTGATAGTCAGAAAACATGTTATTTCTTACTAATTGAAGGAATAAGGTTTAAAAGACCGCTGCCCCCCCCCCCCCCCCCAAACGGTGTTCGGAAACTCTAATAGGCGTCTTGCCTGTGACGTAGATGGTGGACAACAACTCTAGAAGTTGCACTTAATTTAATGCAAAATGACGAAAAGGTGTGTTGTTTTTGGCTGCAATCATTCAATGTACAGTGGGACATCTGTGAACAAATGGCCCAAAGATCCCAAAATATCCAGAAAATGGACTAAATTTGTCAACTTTAAACGGGCACTTTGGAAAGGACCATCCACTCACTCCGTTATCTGTAGCTCATTTCACTGGCGCTTTTCCAACAATATGGGCATGTAAGGACACCAACGAAAGGTGTTCAAGAGCCTCTGTAACATGGAGGTAAACAGGGTAAGGACACTCACTTCGCCTGTTTTAGTTGGTGTTAGTTAACGTTAGCTTGACTCGCTAAACTCGGTGTCTCAGATTATACTCGGCTACGTAGCTGCATTACGGAGGTTTATAGTGTCGGATGAATTCGAGTTCGACTTCGATCACATTTACAAGAATAACGGTACCTCTACATTTGAGTTTAGCTTATTGCTAGGCTATTGTCATGAATAATGTTGGTTATTTAGCTAGATACTGTCATAACAGTCAGTCATAACGGTGTTTTACCGCGGCGTTGTTCAGCTGTTGTCCACCAGTGACGTCACGGTTGCGTTCAAGAATTTCCGTAGCGAGCTCTGGTTTTTCCGTCAGTTTAATAAAAATGTCAGTTTTAAAGCAAATTAAGCTGCTATTTTCATTTTAATTCATACTTATATATGTCAGTAACTACAATAATGTGAAATATTCATGGAGGTCCATTAAGTGGTGCTTAGCCTTTAAGCAACTGGAGTTTACACTTTATGTGGCCATTTTAATAATCAAAGCACTGATCTGATAATAATTGTAATATTGTGGTGAATGTAAATTCTCTCAAAGTGCAGCAATGTATGTTTCATGTCGCCACCGATGTTTCCATGTCACGTCAGCCCAGTCTCCTCTGTACTCTAGGAACACCGATTCCCAGAATCTCTCTGGGAAACGTGACTTTGACTGACACATTTCTAGGCAAATCCTAGACCAGCTTGTCGTTCAGGCTCCCATTTTTGTGTTTCACTAGTTTATGCATCTTTATTAACCATGATTTCAGTAGCCTTGTTCAAAACATTGCAACATTTCCTTTGTACATTATCAAGTGTCTTGTTGCTGGTGTTTAACCACATTTTTTTGGATGAGTCCTTTCAACATTTCGCCAAGAGATTACTGTGTATTTGGCCTCAGGCTGTTTTGCAGATCCTCTTTGGTCAAGATCTTTGTTTTAATCTGTTTGGCAGATCACATCAGGTAATAACATTCTGTGATGCAGCTTTTAGAGGCATGAAATAGTTCAGACATTTGGTTTCTATCACCAACACTGTGGAGAATCTTCTGACTATACGTTTCTCTAGAATGGCACATTTCACACCAAAGCACTCAGAATGATAGATCTCTACATTTATCTACAGACAAAATACACAGAGCTGAAATAATGGTGGAATTCCTTTTAGCATGGTTCTTGTCAAGATGATTGCTTTGAAGTGTGTGTAGGTAGAGCGTAGGAGTAGTGTTGATGACTTTTGGTCCAAGCTAATTGGACGTGAACCTACTGCCATATGAGCTATAATAGCTGTTTATTATTTGCGTAAGGACTAGCTGAGCTGTTATCTTCAATCTGTCACTGAAGCCCAGGGCCAGATAAGTTAACTTGGCGGCCCACAAGTTGGGGGCTAATTTCACTTGGCACAAATACTCTGGTATAATACAGATGGACACTAGCTGTCCATCTGGAACGTCCTTTTTTTCCATCATGTAAGGTTTTGTCTTTTAACAGCCCTGACATGTAAACAATGAAGGCAGATTAAAAAATATTTACAGTGTTTAATGTAAAGGCCAGGAATTTTTACTAATTCTTACCTAAATAATACATTTTTTAAATGATTGGTGTTTACAAAACCCAGAAGGCTTGTGTATGTGCGTTCTGATGAAGTCAATTTCTCCGCAGTGATCCAGTTCACATCACAAGTTATCAAAATAACTAATTACATGTCAGTGAATGAATTTTGAGTCATTTTTAAGACATTATATTGATCTAACGGTTGTTATTTAGGAGGTTTCAGAAATAGGCAAAAATAATTGGCTGACATTTTAAAGGACATAACTTTACCAAGATAAGAAGTGGTTGAATTGGTTTCCAGATCCAGGTCAAGTGTGAAAGCAGTTTTGGAGCCCAGGAGCAGTCGAGATAAATGATCTCTGGTCTTCCTGAAATCAGCGGTCTGGGGTTTGATTCAGACTCTGTGCGTTCCAAATACGGCAGTTATTTCCCATTTTAGTTTTTTGTTGAAAAGATAAAGAAAATAAAAGTACCACACGAACAAACCCAGTGCTTCACATTTTTAAACTCAGATGTCAGAAAGTGAAATTTTACAATCGCTCCAATATTTCAGCTAGAACTTATACATTATTATTTTCCAATACATTAAACTATAAATAGTATGTTAAAATTCATAGAAATCTATAGCACCATTTTCAAGAAAACCAGTATTAACTTAATACATTTTTAAACGTATTTTCACTTTGAATATCAACAAACATGTTGTTTCACCCGTGTAATCTATTAATATGAGTTTAATTCTGCTAAGTATTATTGTTAGATGCATCAGTGTAAACAGTGCCATTACTAGGTGCTTTCCCAGCAGGTAGAGATAGTAGTTACAGGCTTGTAGTGGTGTATTTTTTGACATTCTTGCTTTTCGTATTTATTTATGTTTATTTAGGTACACAGCAAAAAATGAAATCTAAGCAAGTAAAATGTACTTAAATCTAGTCTAAAAATCTAGTATTATGTATTTGGAATATAATGAGATTATTCAACTTATTTCTAACTAATTTTAACCTGTTTTAAATCATTTTATCTACGGAAAGTGTCTTATTCCACTGGCAGATAGTTTTGATTCTTTTAAGCATAATTTTATGTTAATTCTTGAATTAAGAAAAACTATCTGCCAGTGGAATGAGACACTTTCTGTAGATAAAATGATTTAAAACAGGAAAAAATAAGTTGAATAATCTTATTATGTTCTTACGACAATTTCCAAATGAGTAACACTAGATATTTAGACTAGATTTAAGTACGTTTTACTTGCTTAGATTTCATTTTTTGCAGTGTAGTTAGTTCCTTAATTATTTTGTCGGTTTCAGCACTCTCCTGTAGCTAACCTGTCCAAGCAGAACCCAGCGTCTCACAGTCATTGCTGAGTGCTGTGGATGGGATTAGGAAAAAAGGAAAGAAAAAGAGACGTGCGCACCAGCTCCTACAGCAGCAGCAGCAGCACGGGGGGATTTGATCTTGCCAGTGTTTTTCAGTGCATGTGATTCATTGCATCTCTCTCTCTCTCTCTTTCTCTCTCTCTCCCTCGCTCTCTCTCTCTCTCTCTCTCTCTCTCTCTCTGGCGGCTGCAGCTCCTCTCTGCTGGGCTCGTGGTCTGGCCGCTCCTGCAGAGCCGTGCCCATCGACTCGTCCAGGACCAGATGTGTGTGTGACAGACTGTCCACCTTCGCCATTTTAGCGCGCCTCAGCCTCGACGCGGTAAGTGCATGCTCCTCTCTCTCTGCTTTTCACGCTGCTAGGGGGGCTGGAAGAAAAATATGCCTTTTTTTTGGCTGAGATTTGAATGTCTGCTGTTTTTTCTGTCTCTTTCTCCCTCCCTCTTTTTTTTTAAGCCATGCAATATAGGTGTCGTTGTCATTCTGTATCAACAGATCTCTCTCTCTCTCTCTCTCTCTCTCTCTCTCTCTTTCTAACCCCCCTCCCCCTCTCTTTTCCTCTTCCTTCTCTTCTCCCCCCCTCTTCGCGACATGCCAGGCTCATAAAGAGCAGCCCCTCTACTTTGACGGGAATGGTTTTGGGCATATTTTCTGCAATAATGTACACAGACCGCAGAAGGGGTGCCTGCTCTTACACACGAGCCATGACTGATCAAGGCGTGCTCCCCAAGCACATGCATTTGATTTTTCATGCATTAAGCACTGAGCAGGAAAAACGGGGTGATTCTGTGTTTCTGCCCATTTTTCTCCCATCTTTAATCTTGTCAGGGACCTAATAGTGTGCATTACATATAATACACCTTCATAATCATTACTAATGTCAACATATATGATGTATTTCTATATTAAGAGCAGTGGTATCATTCATTACACTCAGTTCAACACAATGCTCTTGTCTGGTTTCCCTCTTGAACAAGGCTAGGAGTATGTCTGTCTGTTCCTCTATTAATGTGCAATGGTGAAATGTGCTACTCCTGTCCATCAGGGCCTCAGATTGGCACCGCTGCATAATCACAGCACAGATTAGTGCATGAATCGTCTTTAAAATCAGTCAGATATGTTTCGTTTTTGATATAAAGACAATGCACAGCCTTTGCATGGCTTTTTCCTCTCATTCAATGTGATTAGTTGTTATTATTAGACTGGAAACTGCCTCTGAAGCAGTTTGTTCACTAGTTGCCCTGGTAACAGCACTGGGCAGCGCAGGCTCTTAAAGCTATAGAAGACTCCATAACGTTGCCTTTGTGCTGCTTGGCCCAGATAGCCAATAGGCCTCAGAGCTCCCGCAAGAGAATAAAGCCCACTAAACACCCATCCACCCCACACTACAAACACTTACAATAATCATCAACCCCCCTGCAGTTCATGAAGCCAGGATGTTTTTCATTTGTCAGATTTGTAATAGCTGGAGGTCTTAAAGCAACCCAGCCTTGGTTTTCTTTAGCTTGGTAACCGTAGTCCACTGGAGGAGAAGGAGGCAGGGCCTGAATGAATGGAGTAGCTTGTGAGATTCTGACAGGGGGTGGGGATAATTGGAAAGAAAAATACTTGGCTACTATCCAGGTGTCCTGAAAAGAAATTGTGCAGTCTGTTGCAGTATACCACAGCATTATCATATAGGCATAAGCCAAAAACATCAACAACAAAATAATGCCCCATCTCCTTGGCTACTGCTATTCCGTGTGGCACATTCTGAGCCTGACATGCCACTGTTTTTTATGAGCAGGGGGTAAATCTATGACACAGATTTACATGTGGTGTGAAATGTCGTTGCTAGCTAATATTCGAATTACAAGTTTTATAGGTGATGTGGCCTGCCACAGTGTTTAATGCAGATACTTTCCTGTTCAGAACTTTTCTATTGTGTTTGATTTATAAAATTAGTAGAATCTGACAATTTGAGAATGCTCTTAATAACTTTAGAGGGGTCATATTTCCGCAATTAATTAAAAAATAATCTCTGATTATAATGCTAATACTGTTTATTCTTTTTTTGTTAATTCTGTAAATATGTCCCCAGCTGTGTTTTCATGTTCTCTTCCCTTAAAACAATACTACTGTGCATGTAGCCACGTGATTCTGCCACGTGAAAACAACATGGAGGAGAACCTAAACACAGAGGTCAACCGAGCAACTCGAGCAGCTTGTACCAAAAACAAAAACAAACAAATAATAAAAATCATTTCTCTTTGTCTTTTTCAACTTTAGTGAAGATGACATGAATTTGTGATTAGTGACAGGCTTTATGATCATTGTTCAACTGTACAACAAAATGTGACCACTGCATTAACCTGGCAGTGGCAGTAAACACACTCACATCCTGAGTAATGGGCAGCCATCCTCTGCACCTGGGTAGCATTTTTGGGATTAGGTGTTTTGCTCTGAGGCACTACTACAGTCGGGGATCGAATTGGCGACATTTTAGTACTAAGCCCGATCCGGGGTCTTTCGGGCGAACTGAGACTGCCGGACCTAGTATTCTCCAAAGGAACCACGGCCTTGGTCATTGACGTTATGGTGCGATTTGAGTACTCTGCCCAGTCCCTTGGACTTGCAGCGGAAGAAAATGTCACACACTATGCTCCCTACAAATCTCAGATTGCCACGTTGGTTGGAGCAGAAATGGTGCAGGTATACGGTTTCCCCGTGGGTGCCAGGGGGAAGTGGCCCTCATGCAATAACCACTTATTGTCAGTCTTAGGCCTGAGTCCAGCCAGGGTCAAGACATTTAGTAGGTTGCTCTATTGTATTAGCTGGATGTACTTAGAGATCTGGCAACTGGGTCAGTGAGGTAGTTTTTCCCCCTCTGGCTAGGATCACTCTCCATGCAGGTGAGGGGGTTGCTCCAAATATGGCGCATCTGCATCATCGGACTGGTTCTCCCCGGCGTGTTGGAACGGTGGGGACAGGTACCTCCCAGGTTTGGAGAGGAGGGTGCACTCCCTATAATCTTACAACTGGTTGCCAGGAATCTCGTAATGATTACCGTCCCCGACCATTGTACTCAAACCTTTGTGCGCAACCTAGGCAGGGAAGTGCACCTTGAGTTCACTTGATGACTCAGGTCCTGTATATGCTGGAGGTGTGTCCCAAAGGTAGCAGGATCTGAACAATTCAGAACAAGTTCTGGACGGCGGAAGTGGCCCGTATAATCTGTATGGCCTATTTAAATAGGCTACGGCTGCTCCTCCATAAATACACAACATGAAGTCAACATGAAGTCAGATGTAAACACTAACAGAAAAAAAACAGATTCAGCAGTCAAGTTAATAGCACCAGTCTGTTTCAACACTCCAAGCTCAATCAAATCTCCAAGTATAAACAGTGTATGCCTTAAAAAAGGGAATGACAAGCTCCCAGCAACATTAGAAAAAACATTGCAGCCTTAATACTTGAGAATGTATATAGTACAAGCCTTTTCAGTGAACTACAATAAACAATAAGAACGTAGTCGAGGTAGTCAAACTAATTCTGATATTGATTTACAGTCATATCGCCCAGCACTAGCCCATTTACAACAGTGCCTAATAGGGTTCATAGCTGTCACAGGACTATTTATATTTAGGAAAGGGTTAGTTTCTGAAGCTGAACAGAGACGGTAAAGTCAAAGAAATGGCAGGCCGACTGAGATATTTTCTCCAACCTGCACCAAGAAGGATATGAAGTGGTGTATAACAATATAAAAATACAGTACCTGACCACAAGGTAGAATCTCAGGAAAATCTGATTACTTGAAGGTACTTTAAACTGTGAGTTTGGGAAAATGTCATATGTGGTGCAAGGCCTTTACAGAGCCATCAGCCTATGCCTCAGCTGGTCTTTCTGTTTAAATCGCACAAAATCTTCAGCCTGAACTCAGCAGAGCTTTATTCTTGGGTACAGAATGTGGACACCAGCTTGTTTCGGGAAACTGAAATGTTTGATGTTCCTAGCTCCACCACCGGGCACAGATTGCTCAGTGTGCGAGGACAAGCTGGGCTTGGGCTTTGCTTTAGATTTAGAGTCCACACACCGAGGCAAGACTGCTTTTCAAATCTGTGCAGGCCAATGCTGCTTGCTTTGTGTCTCTCAGAGGGCTGCACTCTGGGATTCGGTTTGGAAACCCAGATTTGCATTTAGATTCCTCTTGGTTTGCCATGGCCTGTACAGTAACAGTGCCCTAATCTCGCTCCATGTGCGCTGCCTGCCTGGCCCTGGCAGGAACTCAGTGCCCCTTCCTCTGTTTGTCTAGCTCTATACCTGGGCAGATGGCGTTGGACTCTGGGAGTGTCGCAGTTAACACCTTATGTCCCCCCGTGGGAAACGTATTGGGGCAATTTGATTGGTAGTGCCATGTGCCAGCCATGAAGCCTGCTCCTCCTCCTCCTCTCTGGCTCTCAGTCCAGCCCCCCACTGCTTCACTGCTAATTATTCCCGACACTACACTTGCCACCTTCTGAATGGCCCATCCGACAGCTCCTCTGTCTGCAGCTAGCCTCCTACAGCTTCGGAATGATAAAGAGCCAGAGAAACAGGCCCTAGTCTCCCCTACCTCTCTTTCCTTGCTCCTGCTCTCTCTGACTTCCTCTTTTTCTATACGTCTCCTTATATCCCCATTTTTTCTTTCTCTTACTGATGAGTGTACAGAGTGGAGAGAGAAGCCGACTTCACAGCAGCCATTTTATTCAACCATGCTCTGTAAGCTGTGGTTCCAAGGCATTGTGGCAGTACAGTGTTTTCAGATTTGTTGCCTAGAGCTTCTTTGTTTTAACCAAGGTCTCTATGGTTCCTGCAAAGGGAGATTCTAAGGGCACTGGGGTCACAGGAGCTTCTCAAACGAAGGGAAGATGGCAGATGTTTTTTTAGAAGGTGTAGCACAAGTGTATTTGGTGTAGAGTCTGTGAGCATGTTTATTTGTTTAAAAATATAATTCATTTCAAAAAGGCAATCTTACAAACTGTCACTGGTAGTATAGGGCCTTGAATACAAGGGTCATTTTTTTTAATTTAGCAGCACAACATTGATGATTGTCAGTTTCAAAAATGTTACATACTGCACACATTCTACATGCATGCTCCAAGCCAATAAAATAACATAAGATTAAATAAGTTCTTTTAGACTCTATAGACTTTGACTGTCTCCTATAACAACACTACCTACTTGAAATGTCCTCTGCTGGTGCCCAAACCAAATGGGTACTCCACTTGCAAAGGTTTACTGGATTTTTGCAGGGTAATTTGGTGAGCTTGCCAGTCCTGTCAGGTCAGTTCAGGGCATTTCAGTGTTACCTTGCATGTACCAATATTTCATTTATTATTATTATTATTATTTTGATCACATATAACATATTGTCTGGGGATGGTGTCTAAATAGTAAAACACATGGAGTTTAGTGGGCGGCACGGTGGTGCAGCATGTAGTGTCGCAGTCACACAGCTCCAGGGACCTGGTGGTTGTGGGTCCGATTCCTGCTCCAGGTGACTGTCTGTGAGGAGTGTGGTGTGTTCTCCCTGTGTCTGTGTGGGTTTCCTCAGGGTGGCTGTCTGTAAGGAGTGTGGTGTGTTCTCCCTGTGTCTGCGTGGGTTTCCTCCGGGTGCTCCGGTTTTCTCCCACAGTCCAAAAACTCACGTTGGTAGGTGGATTGGCGACTCAAAACGTGTCTGTAGGTGTGAGTGAATGTGTGAGTGTGTGTCACCCTGTGAAGGACTGGCTCCCCCTCCAGGGTGTATTCCTGCCTTGCGCCCAATGGTTCCAGGTAGGCTCTGGACCCACCGCGACCCTGAACTGGATAAGGGTTACAGATAATGGATGAATGAATGGAGTTCAGTGTGTTCTTGTTGACCTCATGGTGTGAAAGTGGCAAAGTTTCAGTTATTAGTAACAGTATTTCATAATCAGAATCAGCGTTCACACATCATCTTTATATAATCAAGTATGTCAGTGAATTGATCTGTGTCAGTAGAATTATAAAAACTGGGTCAAAATATTAAAGATCTTCCTCTGTTTGTTTGTTGAACTGCTTATATCAATCACAACTAAGAGAAAACTCTTAGTCTTCAAATATTCTTGACTGTACAACCAGAAGAGCTGTAATTATCTGTCTGCTGAAACAGAACCATTGATTACTATTCCAGCCAATTCCACAGAATTAGTACAGCATAATTTGAAATGTGATTGGCTCGGCTGTGGCAAAATGAACATAACTGCAGCCACACAATCAACTGAATACTACATTAATGCACCAAGTTATTGTAATTGTCATGGCTTAATCATCAGTTGGCAGCCAGACGCCTATAAAAGTGCAATGTGTGCATCAGTCCCCTTGTGGGAAAATTTAATAAATGTTCTTGAAAGTCAGTGTGGGCGGCACGGCGGTATCGCAGTCACACAGCTCCAGGGACCTGGAGGTTGTGGGTTCGAGGGCCGCTCCGGTGACTGTCTGTAAGGAGTTTGGTGTGTTCTCCCTGTGTCCGCATGGGTTTCCTCCCACAGTCCAAAAAGACACATTTATAGGTGGATTGGCGACTCAAAATGTCCATATGTGTGAGTGTGTGTGTTGGCCTGTGAAGGACTGGCGCCCCCTCCAGGATGTTTTCCTGCCTTGTGCCCAGTGATTCCGGGTAGGCTCCGGACCCACCACGATTACAGACAATGAATGAATGAATGAAAATCAGTGTGTTGAAGGGTTCCAAAGCTGATCGTTTTGTGATTTATGATGTCATTTGAGAATCTAATTTTGAATACCTCTGTGCCACAAGGAAGGTAATGCTCCTGCACACTGCACAGATAAACCGAACCTGCCAAAGCAACGTGTACATAGCGAGGTTAACAGGCTTGTCTTGTCGATTCAGTTGCAGTATTCTTATTTCAACTATTTAACATCTTCACGCACAGAACAACGTACACAGAACAAAATGTATCACTTTTGGAACATTTTTTATTGCTGACAGAGTGCAACAGGAGTGACCTTTGTGAATGTCATTCATTTTTCTCATAGGGAAAAGGGGCCTAGACTAAGAGGGACTTATTTGGGTATGCCATCCACAAAAATAATGACACAGCTAACAAATACCAATAGCCTTCCACAAACCTCATTTCTAGAAAAAGTTTGTTCGGGGTCGCGGTGGGTACGGAGCCTACCCAGAATCACTGAGCGTAAGGCAAGAACACACCCTGGAGGGAGCGCCAGTCCATCACAGAGCGACACACACTCACTCACACTCTCACACCTATGAACAGTAGCCAATCCACTTACTTCCAGATTACCCGGAGGAAACCCACGCAGACACAGGGAGAACACACCACACTCCTCACAGACAGTCACCCGGAGTAAACCCACGCAGACACAGGGAGAACACACCACACTCCTCACAGACAGTCACCCGGAGGAAACCCACACAGACACAGGGAGAACACACCACACTCCTCACAGACAGTCACCCAGAGGAAACCCACGCGGACACAGAGAGAACACACCAAACTCCTCACAGACAGTCACCTGGAGGAAACCCACACAGACACAGAGAGAACACACCACACTCCTCACAGACAGTCACCCGGAGGAAACCCACACAGACACAGAGAGAACACACCACACTCCTCACAGACAGTCACCCGGAGCGGGACTCGAAACCTAGAGCTGTGTGACAGCGACACTACCTGCTGCGCCACCGTGCCTCTCCTACACTGATACATTTTGACAAATTATATTTTCTGTAAATACAAATGTCTATGAATTTTATACATAATGCATGACACACGCTTTCCTTCATTTCTAGCATCCTCGCTGTTGTAAACCGCTGTAACAAACAGCCTCTTGCGTATTTGGCTTTAATCGCAACCACAAAAGATAGCTTATGGCAGTTGGAAACATAAGTGTTTCTCTAAACTCAAGATGGCTCTAATGATCTATTCATGTCTGTTCATGAATTATGCTTTGTTGTATGTGACAGAGAGATGTCTCCATGTTCCTCTGGCTTACCACCTGATCTGCAGGAACAGCACCTTCTGCGTTGTCTGTCCTGAGGTGTCAAACGCATTGCACTTGCTGACTGAACAGATCATATTTCAAGCAGAAATTTCACCCCGACTAGAAGATCCACAGTGCATGTTCTAGGTGCCAGCAACGGATTTTGATCTGGGGAATCAAATAACCAAAGATGTGCAAAGATGTACCGAGGCAGAAGTCACTGTAATCAGGATGACTTTCCACCATTTCTCTGGTTTGAGATGTAGACAGACTATTGAAAGAGTGACGCAGCACAAGCCAGAGTGTGTTTGTCGTGCAGAGGATGCGTGCAGATCCAATGAGTAAATACAGGTTGTCAAGCTTTCAAATACTTCGCTGTAAAATTGCTTTATTATTGGGACATTCTTGATCGATATGTTGCCCTTTTTTGACCTACTTTGTTGTTTATAATGGGTTTAATATTGATTTAAATCCACATGATTGACCTGATGATTGTCTAATAGATACCTCAGTAACCTGACGTAGGTGCAGATGCTCTACTTTTGTGCATATTGCCTGTGTATTTAATAGCACTGTGAATGCATTGTGATTTAGTATCATGCTTCATACAACAGATAGCTGATGTCCACTGGTTCTTCTCCTGATCCACTGGATGAGTCCAAGTAATCACTATTTAGACATTGTACAGTATATTAAAAGATGTAAATGTGGTTATATGAGATCATCTGCAGCCCTTCATTAGAATAGCATTCTCCCTCAAGAACGCCTCTCTTAAAGCCAGGCTCCTCACTCCTGAGCTCTAACCCTGAACTGCACTGTGGCTCATTCTCGTTTAAAAGAACAGGGGTGGATATCAGCGTGGAAAATAGGGCAGTTGAGACAGGGAAGAATAATGCTGCATTTTTTTTTATCATTGTATTCGTCAAGACACCAAGGAACTTTTATGTTAATTTGTGGAAATCAAATCAGGTCCTGTATGTTTCACATCAGACTGAGGTATGGGCGGCTAGAACCCAAGTGTAAAGCTTGGACTATTCATCATGTTCCTCGAAACATTCCTGAATAAAATGTGCAGTTCCGTGATGTGCATTATTCTAAAATAGGTCACTGCCCTCTGGGAATACCTTTACCATGAAGGGGTCTGCTGGGTCCACATGGGTTACTACAGCATAGCTGTATTAGCCATTTCACACAGACCAAGTTCAGATCCTTGTTTGGCCAAGCACACTATGCTACATCAGTTTACAGCCTTTAAAATTCATAAATGAACAGCCACAACTGCTGAGCCTCTCCTGACTTGTATCTGTCTTAAGGCTGATTCAAAATTTTGTCTGTCATCTGCTGGCCTTGTGCCATGAAATGACACAGTCGTTTAATTTTTGTGCTTTTATTAGTGTAGCTAATGTGTTCTTTTCAATGTTTATTACAAAATTTGCTCGATCTGGAAGATTCTGACAGAAGCAGACCCTCCTTGGTCCGCCCCTATTTTCCTACCTTCAGCGTGTTCTTTGGCCAATGAGTGAACAAGGAACTTTTGCGTCACGACTTGGACTATGCACATTCTTTCATTTTGAACCAGTCTTTAGGAAGGTCAGATTACAGTCTGCAGTGATGCCTTAGGAATCTGAGTTTGGGAGTCCAGGGGAGTGTAGTCGGCCATGCTATCTCTGAGTGGGTAGGATGGCCATACTTTCCCCTTCATCACAAGCACAGTGCTAGACAGTGCAGTTGACTCAACTGCCATAACAAATCTGGACTGTTAGCATTCTCCTTCAAGTGTGTTGAGCTGTTCAGTAGCATTATGTTAGCAGCTGTTTGAAAAGTAGCAGGAAGCTACTTCCAGCTTTGGTGGCATTGTATGGGACTGAGGGGCTTGGGTCCTAGCTAAAGAACCGTGGCCGACACCAGGGTGTCATTGGTGGGGAGGGTATAGTCTATGCGATATATCAGGGGTGCGTAATAATTTGGCCGTAATAAACCTTACTAAATGGTTATGTAATGTCACGAGTAATCATTAAGTAACGACAACGAAAAACAAGAGCTAGCATCAACTAGCATTCATTAATGGTTGTTCTTGTTCTTATTTTATTTAGTGTTCTTATATTGTAAGTGTTACCCAATATGTTATGATGTATTCGTCATTAAGGTAAGCCCCCCACAGCCTTTAATTGGCTTTGTCACTATCAGCAGGCACTTTCTTTCATGCTGTTCCATATACGTGTATGTATGTGTGTGTATGCTGTGTGTTCAGTGTAGAGACCGGAGCGCCCTACAGTGCTGATTAATCAGAGAGATTTAATTAACTTGGTTCTGCATGACCATCAGACCTGGACAAAAGACAGGCAATAAACTCAGCCAATTATCCCTGCGTGGGCTGTGTGTTGTAAGGGGTTCTACACAGCTCCAGAGTCAGGTGGTCTTGTCATTGCTACAGTACCTTTTGTGCCACGCCTCTAAAAGCACAGAGCACAAGCACGTGTCCACTGCTCTCTGACAGCACACTCACACAGGGCAGCACCGGGGCATTTATGACTCACTGTGACCTTTTCTAGAGTTCAGCTCTTTAGAACACGCTCACCTGCCATTGCTTTCTGAGCTGGGGTCAAACTGCAGTCTCCTCAGCTGTGGTCTTTTCACCAGTGCGAGGGTTTATGTCCTCTACCGTTTAAGAAAGATGGGCTTTCTGATATAAAGAGTTCATAAACACACACGGTGGGATGCAAAAGTGCGAAACTCTTAGTCAAAAGTCATGTTTTTTCCCCTACATTAAAATAATCTCTATTATTGTGTACAAATCAGTTTTTATATTTTTTTCCAGTATGATGCATTCAGCAAATAGTAATTGTGTATTAAATTATGGAGATATTTTATTGTGTTTTCTCACTTCTATGTGGCTGTGAGGCCCAAACTTTTGCATTTGTATTCATTAGGAACGTGTTGAGACACAGCAGTGCTGCTGGAGTTGTTAAACACCATAGTGTCACTGCTGAACTCCAGAAATACCCAGCCAACAGTGTCCTGTGGACAGCATCCTGTGTCCACTGATGGCCAACACAAGCAGATAAGCTACTGTCTCTGACTTTTCATCTATGAGCTGGACCAACAAGGGAGGTGTGTCTAATAAAGTGGCCAGTGAGTGAACATAGTGTTTAAAACTCCAGCAGCACTGCTGTGTCTGATCCACTCATAGCAGCACCACACACACTAACACACCACCACAACGTCAGTGCCGCAGCAGCGCTTAGAATTATCCCCCACCCAAACCATACCAGCTCGGTGGTGGTCTTCTGGAGGTCCTGACCATTGAAGAACAGGGTGAACGAGGGCTAGTAAAGTATGCAGAACAACAAATAGACTAGAGTCTGTGATTGTAGCTTTAGTGTGCCCCTGTATGGTCACTGCAGCTGATAAAAGGGACAGTGAGTGGCTGTTTAAATGTCACGACTGGTGAATATTATGAATGGTATACATTCACAGTACTATCTATTCATTTGAATTATATTATTGTTACAATATTCCTTGTAAGCACTGCAGAGTAGTCGGATCATGTTTTACAGCCATCTTAGAGTGAGAAGTATTAAATATATTCGGTAGATATAATAAGGCACCCATTACAACATATAATTTATGCAAAGAATTTATTACAGCACATTCCTGAATGAATAATAAAACGGCATGAATACCTTAATTCATCAAAACACCTTCAGAATCATTTACCTGTAATTGTGGCAGTTAAACATAGATTGTTTAGGGGGCTCATTTCCCCTACTGCAGCCTTGTATGATCCCAGTACAAAAGCCAGTGTATTGTGCAGTGCTCACACACATATGCTAATGCACATGCACACTCAGCATGCAGTGCAGCTGATGGCACACATGAGCAGCGCCCACCTTGAGTCAGTTAGTGCTGCATCCACCACTGCAGTGGCCGCTGTTTCTCAGCCACATCACCATGGCAACTGAATCTTTTGGCTGCACTAGCATGGAAATGGCGTGGTGGATTGCAGAAGGGTTATGGTGAGGATCTGTGGCTGTGTGCTTTGCTGCGTATAAGCTTGCCGTGACTCGCCGTAGCTGGGTTTTTTGTTTTTCTTTTCCTTTTCTCGGTTTTAAAGCAGGATTTTATTTAAGGACCGCTCTGGCAGTCTCCTCTTGTCTAGCCTCGGGCCCCCTCAGCCTTTAGGAAGCGGCTCCTCGCCGTGTCACCTTGATTTCACCTTGCTCCTCAGCGTGAGCCACGTGGACAGCAATCAGCTCCATCCAGCTGCCCGAGGTCTAGATGATGACCGACTCTGTGCTGCCGAGGCACTGAAATGCTCCATTAGCACTAACCCAGCTCCTCTCTTCTCACCGAGCAGAGCATGGACCCGTCCAAGACGCAGCTGCCGTCCGTGACGCTGATCGTGGGCTGCGGGGTCTCCTCCCTCACCCTCCTGCTCCTCATCATCATCTACGTCTCGGTGTGGAGGTAAGTACAAGCTTCTGTAAGTACTCGCACCACAATCCAAACCGTTTCAGCAATTTCACAGTAAAGTACAATACAGGCTGCTAAGCTATGTCATGTATTTTTTGCTATGAATTCTGAGAACTAATGTCCATTCTAAATAATTTACATAATAATAATATGCTTCCAATAATTACTGATTATCCCATAATTCCCTCTTATCTCAGACATCAAACGGAAAAAATGAAGGATCGTGTTTCCTGTTACACAACATCAACACATGAGATGCCTTTGATGGTGTTTATGCAAGCGATGGAGTCAGTGAATCAGTAGGTTGTAGTAGTAGTGAATCAGTAGGTTGTAGCTTCTGATGGTGTTTATGTAAGAGATCTAGACAGTGAATTAGGAGCTAGTTGTTATGGTGGCGCTATAGCTAGAGTATTTATAGAGTGAAATACAAGAGTGTTCTCTGAAGGTGTTTATAAAAGAGATGGACTCATTGAATCAGTCGCTTGTAGCTATAGAGGAAAGTAGCTGTGTGTGTCTCAGATGGTGTATATAAGAGGCGGAGTCAGGGAATCAGTCGGTGGTTGCTGTGGGTGGAGCTATAGCTACTGTATCTATAAAGTGAAGCAGATGAGTGTGTCCCTAGTGGAGCACATGTAAGTAGCGGAGTCCGTGAATAAGTCTTTGTTGTAGAGGGAGCAATAGCAATAGCTACAGTATCTGTAAAGTAAAGCAGAGTATTATGACTCTGATGGCAGGGACGTGGGGAGTTTTAATGTTTGAAATTCAGCTGCGTAAAATGACAATAAAATTCTAAGTAATTTAATCGAATATATTTTGGGAAAATAAATATACGACAGTGTTTAAGGGTCATTATTGTTCAAAATAAAATACAAAAAAATCGAGAATAAAGTCAGAGTACTTCACGAATGTAAAGTCACTGCACGTCTACACTGCGTAAGGCGCTTCTTGCTGAAAGTTATTAAATCTCCAAAAGAACTGGATTCTAAAGCTTAATTACACCTTATTTATTGAAGTTTACACATATATGAACAATCTGGAATGTTTGAAAGAAAGTGTTATATACATTACAATGGGTAAAAAAGCCAAAAATATACAGGGAATTCACAGTTTCCCTGTTATCATAAAACCCCAGTCTAGCACTGTTTCTGATCCACAGGGAGTAATGGGCATGTGGTTTTTACTGTAGGAATCAGAGGAATCCAGAGGCCACACTGAAATTATTACTCAAAATAATTGCTAATACATTAATCTCAAAATAGTATTATGTTATTCTTGAAGTCTTGTGTTTCGTTTAACAATGACTCTAAAAGGTCTTTGTATGAACATGTGTTGGTTCAAAAGTAGATTTATTTTGTTGAAACTTTTTATCTGAATAATTTAGTCACTAATGAAGTCATCAGAACCTGGCTTTTAATGTGACGTCACAGCTGATGTGTCATACGCTGCTGCAAATTCCAAACCACCTTCCTGAGTCCCAGCCTGATGGTGTATAAGAGGCAGAGTGAGTGAATCTGTAGATTGTTGTTGCTATAGGTGAGGCTTTAGCTACAGATTCTATAGAGTGAAGCTGAACGTGGGCCAGTGATGCTGGGGTGTCTTTGAAAGAAGTGTACTGGTGGCTTGTGTGATTTTAATGCTGTAGAATCGCACTGTAAAATGCACTAACATGCTGTTGCTGTGCTGATGCACCAGTTTTGTCAGATTTAAATTCTGATTATATTCATCAAATTGGTCATTATTGAGAGCGGCACAGTGTCGCAGTCACAAAGCTTCAGGGACCTGGAGATTGTGGGTTCGAGTCCCGCTCCGGGTGATTGTGTGTGAGGAGTTGGTGTGTTCTCCCTGTGTCTGCGTGGGTTTCCTCCGGGTGACTGCTTGTGAGGAGTTGGTGTGTTCTCCCTGTGTCTGCGTGGGTTTCCTCCGGGTGACTGCCTGTGAGGAGTTGGTGTGTTCTCCCTGTGTCTGCGTGGGTTTCCTCCGGGTGCTCCGGTTTCCTCCCACAGTCCAAAAAACACACGTTGGTAGGTGGATTGGCGACTCAAAAGTGTGAGTGTGTGTTGCCCTGTGAAGGGCTGGCGCCCCCTCCAGGGTGTGTTCCTGCCTTGCGCCCAATGATTCCAGGTAGGCTCTGGACCCACCACGACCCTGAACTGGATAAGGGTTACAGATAATGAATGAATGAATGAATGCATAAATGGTCATCATTGTTCAAAGCTGCAAAACAAAATGAAATAAACAAATGAAAGAAACTATGGAATTTCCATTACATTCTACTCACCAAATCCACTACATAAATAACATTATTCACTCTTTTACAAGCCAAAGCAGCGTTTTAATATGTACTAATGCACTCATAGCTGAATGTAGTAACATTCTCATGGCAGCGTTCCAACATGTAGCTTTAAGCCTTTTCAGAAGAGGAAGGGGGACAAGCTCTTGGATGTGCAGGTGTCCACCAACGCTGGGCCAGATAGGGACTATTACTAATCCAAATGAATTGCACCACACAAACTAGCCTTTTCATTGAGCATGTCTTAACATGTGTATGTTGACAGTAATTAGGAATCAGTAGATCCGTTTAACTGTTAGTAAACACATATTACTACCTTACATGTAACTTAGAGACACATGCAAAAAGAAGGGAAAATATATATATATTTATCTATAGCACATGTTATATGGCAGTAAAATATGATTTACATAAGTATAAAAATTCACAAACAAATTAATGTAAGATGCTGAAGCTTCTAAATACTAAATAGAGAGAGGAATACAATAATATAGTACAAATATTGTAGGTATTGTACAAGTAAAAGCTGAACAACTGTCAGAGTTTGAGGATAGCACACGATGAGAGCGGATACAGGTGGAAGGGAGCAGTCAAAAGAAGATGATTCTATGTTTGAAAAATGCTACATAACTTTTTGCTTTATGCAGATATACATCTGCACAGCATGTGCTCGCCAACAGCAGCAGTGCTTTGCCAAAGCAACAGAGGGCCTAAACCTAGCAGAATGATGACAGCATTAATGCATTTCTTGAGCTATATCAGACCCTATGTATCTACCCATTTATCTTCAATTCTGTTTAGAAATATGAAAATGTATGCAACATTTAGGCAACCGGTATTACTGGATTTTACAGCGTATTTTATGGCAATTGCTGTAGCAATATTTTCCCCTACAGTATTCTAATGGCATAAACCTCTTGTTGAATACTATTTTTGCACGTCTAGTGCATCAAAATAAAGCATTTACCAGGTCCAGTCAGCAAATGAGCAACATAACAGCTTCAACACAAAGCTGGGAGCATGCTGACTAATTTCAGCTATTCCTGTTGAGTGCCCTGTGAGACTGCTGATGAATCATAGGCATTCACAGTTTGACAAATGTACAAACGTTTTTGTCAGGAAATGCTCCAGCCCTGTGTTTAACGGAGTCACACCAACATATTCCTCCACTCATGTGTTTTGTCATATGCCACGTTATATCATTGCATTGTTATCGTGGGGTACTATTTTGTTCATTTCTAAGAGTGTAAACTAATTTTCAGGTTTATTTGAAGGTTTATTTGTTTTTTTATCATAAGCATGAAAAAATAAATCACACAATGTACACCCATGATAAGCCACATAGAAACATACCAGATACACACAACATAACAAATCACATTCTTATAATAAATATAATAATAATTACATTTTTTAACTAATAGGAAACAATGGAAACAATGTAAATTACATTAATCACATTTGGCAGGTGCTCTTATCCACAGCAAATGTTATGTTAGAGGCAGGCTAATGCAGCATTGAGAGTCTTGCCCAAGGACTCATAGGTTTAGTGTTGTAGGGTGCTGCCTAAGGGACTTCATTCTGGTGTGTTATTTATACAGCAGTCGTGTTAAAAGTGTTGGGATGTAGCGTAGCTAGATTAAAGTAACAAGCATACTAGCTTAAATACTTTCTTTAGTAGTTTAGTAGCAAAAATAATTTTCAGAACAAGTGAGTGTTTCCTGGAGCTAATCTTTCCACAAGTGGTATAAAGCATGGCCAAACACTAGATTGTTTATTCACAAAAATGTGGGGGCTGCAAGTAGAACTCCCTCATGGCCTTCTACTCAACTCCTCCACCACATGCAACTAGCTACTTTCTCTAAACAACAAAGCCAGGCACGGTCAGGCTCTGCCCCAGGGCAATATGGCAGTCCTCTGTGTAAAAGGCATAATGCTGTGCCAGCAGGGAGATCAGAGACTCACCTGAGTGAATGGGAGGAAAAAAGGGAAGTGCCTGAGGACATTAAAAAAAAAAACGGCTGTTTTTTGGACATATATTGCAGCATAACAAACTAATTACCCTGTTGTTTATCTTCAGTAGAATATTACAGAGGTTGCTTAAATAGCCTAACTGGCAGCTAGCATCATCCAAACTACACTTTTTTAATGTTCATTTATTTTTTTTTCCCCATTGTTTGAATGACAACAAATACATTTATATTGAATATAAATATTGCAATATTTTGCTTTTAGGTATGATAGAATCACGTTTTCTCTAATATTTCATCTGTGTGTCTGTTAAATTTATGGAAACATGCACTGGAGTTTATGTGTATGATAATGACAGTGATATATATATTTTTATGAATTGATCAGCATTAATTTCTTTTATGTATTGCTTTAAACATTGTGCTCTTAATTTGATTAAAAATAAAAATAAATAAATAAGCTCCTTGATGTAGCTTCTGTGAATTTAGCTAATTTTGCTCAATACAGCTTTGCTGTAGCTTCAATAATTTTAACCACAAATAGCTTATAGCTTGAAAAAGAGCTTTCCCAGCACCAGGTTGTTACCCATTATATTATAAGAAAATCCCTTTTAGAGTGTTTTAGCACATTATTATGTGAATTATGTGATGACCACCCAGTTAGGTTTTTTGGGCAGTAAACAAACAAAAATAGTTTTTCTAAGATTCAGAATGTACACAACACTCGTACTAGATTTCGGAACCTGTATTTGGAGATTCAATGTGGAACTAATAAAATTGTACCATGTGTGGTTCGATTGCCTGAATGTATCAGGTGTTTCTCAACAACATATCATCACTGTCCAATTAAAACACGCATCATTTGAACACAGTAGTTGTTCTTAACACATTTTGAAACTTTTATGATGAATGGACCAATAAAAATGCTCCCAAAATGACTTAGAGTTAAATCTTTTTACACTGACTTCCATTGGAAGCTAAGAAGGTTTTTCCATTCTCTTGTAAAGTTGCTATCGTGAGAGATACATCATTTTAATTGGACAGTGATGGTATGTTACACAGCTGGCTGATGCGAGTCTGATCTGAGTGTGAGGCAGCACATATTATAAAGTGAAGTGTCTCCTTCCTCCCGCAGGTACATCCGATCCGAGCGCTCCGTCATCCTCATCAACTTCTGTTTGTCCATCATCTCTTCTAATGCTCTCATCCTCATCGGACAGACTCAGACCCGCAACAAGGTAAGTACACGCAGACACACCCCTCTGTCTGAGACCCCCTGAGTCTGCTTTCTAATTGTTTCCTGTCTACTACCCTCTCTCTCTCAGGTTTTGTGCACTCTCGTGGCTGCCTTTCTGCACTTCTTCTTTCTCTCCTCCTTCTGCTGGGTTCTGACGGAGGCCTGGCAGTCCTACATGGCTGTGACAGGCCGTTTGAGAAACCGCATCATACGCAAACGCTTCCTCTGCCTGGGCTGGGGTGAGGCTGTCTGTCCATCTGTCTGCCTCTCTGTTTATTTACCTTTATTTGATGAATGATTGCCTTTTTTTCAGAAAATCAGTCATTCAGCATTATTACGAATCATTGATGATTTTAACCCTTAGTTATTTAGTGTACTGTTCAAATGTAATGAAATTATTAATTACTTACATAATTATTAACATATCTGGAAAGAGTTAGCACAGTGTGTCATTTGCACTTGTTTTGCTGTAAAAACATGGCAAATATGGCAAGATCATATTAATAAACAACAATATTAATACTAAAACACTAAGACTACCATCTCATAAAACCCTCTCATCGGTTCTCCCTTCTGTTCTCTCCTGAAGGCTTACCCGCTCTTGTTGTGGCCATCTCTGTTGGGTTTACCAAGGCAAAGGGATACGGTACGGTTAACTAGTAAGTATGCCTTGTGCTTTTCTCACACTCTCATTTTACATTCTATCCACTTCACACACTTTCCCCCAGTGTCATGGGGTTACAGGATTTAATATTTCACAAACAAACAGTGCGCTACATCTTCTGGATGAAATTACCTTTCTCACACTGACCTCTCCTTTTTTTCCTCTTCAACCCTTTGCCTTTTGCTTCCCCCCATTTCTCTCTCTCTCTCTCTCTCTCTCTCTCTCTCTCTCTCGTCTCTCTCTCTCTCTCTCTCTCTCTCTCTCTCTCTCTCGCTCTCTCTCTCTCTCTCTCTCTCTCTCTCTCTCTCTCTCTCCCTCTCTCTCTCTCTGTGCCTGCTAGCTGCTGGCTGTCTCTGGAAGGAGGGCTGTTGTACGCATTTGTGGGACCGGCTGCAGCCGTAGTTTTGGTACTTTATTTTTCTCTGCTTTCCTCTCTGTTGTCTCTCTGTCTGATGGAGGGGTTCTCACTGATCTAGATGCAGTACTCTTACATGTTTTTTTACACATAGATAAATGAAGGTATATGTAAATGTGCTTTTTGATTTTTTATTTTTCTGATATTATTTCTTTAGTTTTACTCTGGAGTAATACGACTAAAGGATAAAACAGTATTTCACCCGTTAGCGTTGTAACACATGCCAAAAACTGCCTGAGATGTGATAAGTAATCTCAATCAGACTTGTATTTTGCGGTTTCTGATGCTGTATAACAATGTTATCTGTAAAGACTGAGGTAAGTATGAGCAGCATGTAGACTTGAAGAGAAATAATCTCAGAGATATTATAAGAAGTGGTATATTTTGGTGCCAAGCCTGATGAAAAGTCTTCAGCTGCTTCTTTTGTTATCTTCAGCCTTTTAGATTCAAAGCACCTCATGGAAGTAACTTGTTACTCACTCACATTCTTTATCACCCACAGTTAGGCCTTGCACCACAAGGGGAGCTATTTCTCACATACTCACCCATTCTTTAGGGACTGCTCCACAAGTGGGTGATATTATATTTCACATCGATGACATGTTTTTCCAGCAGTGTGTCAGAAACCACACAAACTACAGGGTGTAATTGTTTTTCTTGTGTAATTCCCAATAAGTTTGATGTGTCACATGACCCTCTTTCCATTGAAA
Source organism: Hoplias malabaricus (assembly GCF_029633855.1). NCBI lineage: Eukaryota > Metazoa > Chordata > Actinopteri > Characiformes > Erythrinidae > Hoplias > Hoplias malabaricus. The sequence continues at coordinate 36,526,472 of NC_089809.1, read as the reverse complement.
AAACAAAAGTTGGATCCAAAATGGCCGACTTCAAAATGGCCACCATGGTCAACACCCATCTTGAAAAGTTTCCCCCCTCCCATTTACTAATGTGCCACAAACAGGAAGTTAATATCACCAACCATTCCCATTTTATTAAGGGATATTATATCCATATAAATGGCCCACCCTGTAGATCTGGATTTTAACACAGATTTAGGCAGTTTAGTTACATTAGCCTCATTGCTCAGGTGCTGAAATAAAGAAGCAAACTGTAGACAGTAGATCCAAGCAAATTGGACTTAATTCTAAATACCTATCATTGCAGCTCATGTCTTTAGGACAGTGGAATAAGCTGCTGCAGACCACACACGTGTTATATCCCCTAAATCGTGTGTGTTTAGCCACAATTGGCCAGTTTCTCAACTAAAGCTCTACAATCTCTGGTGGCAAACATGTGTTTGGATTTAGACATCTGTTTAAACAGAGCAGCTTTGGTCACGGGCTTTGGCTGCGGTAATCCGCTCTAGACGACACTGCAGAGTAATCAGAGCAGATCTCAGCTCTGGGCGATGATGTTTTTCTTGCTGTGCAGAGCCCTGCTGTGTGTGCATGTCCGTTCACCTGTGTGTTTCTCTCTTCTGCAGGTTAACATGGTTATCGGCATTCTGGTTTTTAACAAACTGGTGTCCAAAGACGGCATTACTGATATGAAACTGAAGGAGAGGGCAGGGTATGCCTCATATCATACATCCATCTCACTGGTATAACCAAGCCTTTAGCACCGAGGCTCAGGGACCAGGCCTTTCTTTCTCTCCCCTGACACCATAAAACAGACTCCGCACAGGGAAAGTGGATTAGGTGCTGATCAAGCCACAGAGTAAGAAGGAGGCACACAGAGAATCAAAGTGAAGTGGCTATAAAGAGTGTGTGTGTGTGTGTGTGTGTGTGTGTGTGTGTGTGTGTGTGTGTGTGAGAGAGAGAGAGAGACATAGGGAAAGCTCCATCCAAAACAAGCAGCATCATTTGGTCAAGCAAAGCTTTGAGAATAATGATTTCAGGGGAGAGATCAGAGAGGACTGGCTGTTGGTCCTGTTCAAAGCAAGATAGCACACCTTCACACATCGCATTGCATTCACTTCACTGTTTATTTTTTTAAATATATTAATTTATTTTGTAATCTACCATGTGTGGCTTATACATATGTCCTCAGCTGCTCTTGATTTCCAGGTCTTGCTATGCGCCGTATATGTTATAAATTTGCATATGTCCATTTCTGTACTCAATTTATGGGAAATGTTTCTTTAAAGGAAAGCACAGAAGCCCAGCAGAGGTGAACTATAGAGAGATATCCGTATTTCAAATCCCATATATACGAACATCATTGGTTTTTGCTTTTCCTTTATATTGGATTTTGAAGTAGAGATGGCACCAATTCACCACTGCACGGGGGGTAAAAAAAGAATGAGTCCAATTCAGTTCTGCAACAAATTCATCGAAACTATTTATTCTGATAAATTCGAGAGTTGTGTCTCAAGCATCTGTGTTCCATGCCACCTCCCCGGCTTTATTAGCTGCTATTTAAACTGAGCTCAGTTTTCCGAAGCCCTAAATATAGAGCCGTATGGAGTTGTGATAATTATAGCATTGCTATTTTACCTCTGTGGCTCTCTTATGGGCATGGATCATTAAAGCCATCAATAAATCTCCAGGCATTGCTGCAGTTATTTCTGTTTTACTAAATTATAGACACCCATTTGACGCAATATTACGCACTCACTGATTTAAAGTCAGCGCGGTGTGTTCGACCCTTGTTTGACCTCACACTCTGAGTGTTTCCTTTTCTGGGCACTTGCTCTCCTTTGCCTGCAGGCTGCCGCGACCCTCACTGCCGTTGTTTCTGCATCTGACAGCTTCATTATTATTATTTATTTCCTCCTTTTCATCTCTTTCAAATTCCTTCTCTGTCAGGGGAACAGTGTGTCTGCCTGTGCGATGATCTCTCTGACGGACTGTGTTTGTTTTTTTGTTCTTTTATGGTTTGATTTGATTTCAGTTCTTTGGTTCTTGTGTGTCAGAGTTTACCACAGCATCCCCCTCGCTCCCACTCAGGGCTGTCCTCTCTGCTCACAGGCCCGTGCAGGCCCACGACTTTCTGCTAATGTCTCTATTACTGGACCCGGGTAGCCCCCCACCCCCCACCCCACTCACTATGCACGCTGTTTAGAGTGGCTCTCAGGCTTCTCCTACAGTCCACTTGACAGATTAAGTGGCTCTCCAGGCTTTGATTTAATTATTCAGAATGTAGCCATGTCGAACTGAAGAATGCAAATTAGCCCAGGAGGAACATTAGGTTCAAATTTCTGTGTAGATTAAATTTGTGTGATCTGTGTATGTATGAGTGCGAGTGTGTGTCCGTGTCTGTGTGTCTGTGGAGGTGGGCAGGTCCAGAAGGGCATCTATTCTTCGCGGTCACTCCACTGTCCCTCCCTTGCTGTTCTTCTCGAGGTTCATTCACCCAGCATGTTTAATTAAAGTAATTAACGTGTGCTGTGTCTAATTAAGCACAGTGCAGCATCTGCACGTGGCAAGCGTGCCAACACCTCCAAGATCAGTGTGTGCGGGTGACTAAAAACGAAATAAATAAATCAATACAGACAGAATAATGAGGACATTCTTAAATGGAATTGTAGGCAGCAGCATCAGAGGTGAGCGATCCACATATACCCTCTGTTATATTTATATAAAAAACAGTGAGGGTTATTTGATCAGAAATCTGCGTAATTCAGACGTGTAAATCGTTCTTTAGTGTCGTTATGACGAAACTTGCAGTCTCCGATTTTTTTTACAGGGGTGATGGTACGAAGCAGGGCTTGTGTTGTCTGCAGCTCAGAAAATATAGGTGTTTTAGTTACTATCCATAATACATTATATCCAGTTACCCAATGCATCTTCTAAAATGAGATATATACATTTATATTAATGTTGTTATTTGTAGACATTTTACTATTCATTAGATATTCTCAGGCACAACATATGAACCGCATTGCGTTAGGTCAGTGATGTAATATAACTGAACAAGGAAAGACAAGACATAGAGCTGCAGAAGAGAGGGAGGAAATAGAAAAAAATGACATCTCTATGAGGGACCTTTTAGAAGCATTAAATGTCCTCCTAGCGTCGGTGTGAACAATTCCTATTGGATTATCAATTGTCATTTTCTCTGGAATTCTCAAAGTATCAGTTGTAATTAGGGATATCCCAATCTGGTCTCAACAATCGGTATCACAGCCAATCAAGTACCGACTTCACTGAGCACAGGCCGAAGCCCAATGTTTACAGGTGTCGGAAACAGGAAGTGCATTTTGTGGCAGGATGTGGCCAAAAGGTCTATAATATGAAAATATTGTAAAGAGAAGAAGAAAACAAATTAGAACAGCACTTCAAACTGGTGACTGTGATGATATTAGTCATTTTGAGTGTTCTATTTTTTAACTATTACTAAGCTGAATTCATACAATCACTGTACAGCAGTGTTATCTGACAAAACAACAAGTACCCTCTTGTGACTCAGTGTTAGAAGATACTAAGTATTAAATAACTGGATAGGGCTTGAGGGAAAAAAAATAACTTAATTGGGACATGTGTAGTTGTAATACAAGCTGTTATTCCAGCATCAGGCTGATAATCGAATAAGCAAATAATATACTGAACCCTGATGTATCGTTTAGCCCTTTGGCTAAAAGTGTCTGTGTTGTAATAGCAAGCTATGTGTAATCATAATTCCACCCGTAGACTTGGAACTGTCCTGAAGGACCATTTGGCCTAATGAAGACCATCAGGAGGACCATAAGGCGATACGTTTAGTACTGCAGAAGCCAGACAAGCTTAGAAATAGCTGAGGAAACACAATTAACCTCTCCCATGGCTTCCTGAAGCTTCTGTGGTGCCCCTGGACCAAAAGAGGTTCTAGGATCCAGGAAAGAGGATGTGGACACTGTCTGACTGAACCATAAAAACAGCTAGTTTCTGCTGTGGGCAGGACACCTCAAGCCAAAAAGAGTTTTGTACATGTGCTGAAGTTCAGCAGTGTAGCAGTGCAGTCCTGAAGCCCCTCCAGCCTCTACCATAAAGACTAGTGAAATGACCTTGTAATTCAAAAAAACACTGATTGCTTTTTAATATCACTGCCTGCAGCCAGCTTTTATTGGTTGTACTGGCCTTTAGCGTGGAATTGAATTTCTGATATTATGTGGGTTTTAATCTACATGTCTGCCAGCTGCGGGATCGATTCAGCGGCCACGAGGCTGGCCGCGCCGAGCCGATGGCTTTAATTGTTATTTCGCGTGCAGCCATTTTGTGTGAGGGGACACTCACATGTCTGTTATTAATTTTAGGGGCAGTTTTAGTGTATGGGTGCGCACTCCGTATCACCACCAAACAGCCTTGTTTCTCAGTGAAATGAGCGTATGCGTTAGATGTTCTTTGTTTGGCTTAAACCCGTGAGTGTCCGAGAGGACGTTGTGTTTACAAATGGCAAATGGACCTCTCTGTGTTCTGCACACACCTAAAATGAAGAGGTATCTCTGCATAAATCGACTGGACATGTAAACAGATTCAGTCTGGGTGGTTTGATATGGATTAATTTCATATGAAAGATTGCAACCCACTGAATACCCCTCCCTCACCCCTCCTTTGTCTGATTGGGCCTACTGTAGGAAGATGTTGGATGACTCTTTACTTACGAGCTGAATACAGTAAGGGTGTGGGGGAGGGGTGAAGAGAGAGAGAGAGAGAGAGAGAGAGAGAGAGAGAGAGCAAGTGCAAAGTAGAGATATGGCTGAAAAAAACTATACAAAACTCAAGCATGGTAAACATTGTTTAATGTGGCATATAAAGGCTAAATCAGAAGTGTACAAAAACAGCCAAGACTCCTAAGGGCTGTGATGACTCAGATCCTGAGAAGCAAAGAATATAACTAGGTTCTGAACTTTGTAGGTGGGAGAAAAACACCCCTGAATATTTCTTCAAAAAACTCAAAAGTCTTCCTAAAGAATGGGAGCTAAAATGGAGGCAAACCAAGTACAGCGTCATTGTAAATAATACTCTAATATATGTGAATGCTTGTTTTTGTTCTTGAGGCTGAAAAAGTGAAAAATGTAATCGTTCAGATTCATACTACACCTCTTCAGCGTGAACTGTGTACGGCTGAACCCTTTAATCGTTGTTCATTCATATCGTGGTCATCAGGCAGTGTATTAAGAACCGTTTTATGTAATAACTGTCTGGGGAGGTAGATTTGAAAGACATCATTACCTCTATCAACAATTCTGAACTGGATTCTCTGGAAATGGAGCACTATTTTGACTGTCCTCTAGATGAGGAGGTCCCATATAAACCGTCCTAATATCACATAGCGGTATATTTAACATCCTTGCCTCACGTTACTAAACACTGTTTGCACCAGATGTGGCTCTGTTGTATTGTTATGCTCTAGTGAATAAGTGATACGTGTTGCTGGGACGCGTGTTTGTTTGTGTGATTCTAGCATTGCCATAGGCGTATGTATGAGTGTATAAATGTGGGTTTTTGTTATCAGCCTGTGTTTCCATGTCTCTCCCTGGGGAAGGATATTCACAAATCAAACTAAAAATGATTATGAAGTAATATAATATATATATTATTAAAATCTAAAAAAGAAAACCTAATCAGGCGCATTGAGTTCTGAGCATCTCCAAAGTCTCCATCCATGTCCTACTTCTTGAATCAGGCCAATTAAGAAATAAAGAGAAAGTGACAGTGCTGAAACGCACAGCCCCCACACACATAGCCCCCAGCCTGTAGCCCTGACAGAGAGCTGTGAAGGGGATTCTGTGGCCTCGAGTTCTGCGTACGAGTGTGTATGTGTATGTAGGTATGTGTGTCCGTGTATGTGTGTATTTTCAGTGTGTTGATTTGACTTTGCAGTCAGATGACAGTGCCACTGTACAATATGACGCTCAAATGTGCCAAGTGCGGAGTTATCTCGTCGGCTGACCTTTCCACCACAGCTACCAGTAACGCCATGTTAGTCCTGCTAATTATTTACCAACTCTTTTACTGCTCGAACTTCAGTTTCTCTCTTTTTCTTTTCCCGCTTACCTCTTACCTCACTCCTTTTTTTTTCTTTTGTTCCTCCCTGGTTTTCTCCTTATTCATTTCCCCCCTCTTCCCTTTGGTTCTGCCCTTCAGGGGAACTAGTGAGGAACACTGCCTCAGGTTAGGTGAAGCTTATATACAAGGCCGTAAATGATGTGTGTGTGTGTGTGTGTGTGTGACAGAGAGAGAGAGAGATTCTACTCTATTGGCAAGTATTTGTAATACACAGTGCTGTGCAAATATCAGAGACCACAGTTTCAATTTCATCACAGTAGGCTTTACTTACCTTTGCCTTTAAAGGAGATTCCTGTTTAAATTTCAAAAGAAATCTGTTTATTTATTTTTCATTCCACACCCACACCTAAGTAAGGACTGGCGCCCCCTCCAGGGTGTATTCCCGCCTTGCGCCCAATGATTCCAGGTAGGCTCTGGACCCACCGCGACCCTGAACTGGATAAGGGTTACAGATAATGAATGAATGAATGAACCTACACAGTTCAGTCTTAGAAGTTGGTTATATTTTCTGCTTCTTACAAACAACAACAAGTAATCCAAAAACCACTCAGTGATGTTGAGGTTCTCGGAGAGCCAGTGTACCATTCGAAACACACCAGCAGCTACTGGTTTTGATTTACATATTATCTTTTCTCTGTAGGTTTTCTTCACAGATACACATCATTTCAGACTCATGTCCTTGAGTTGTCTGATCAGAATGGATGTACATTGACTAGGGCATTAAATGGTCTCTGCTGTTTGTACAATATGGAATTACAGGGAGACGTGCTTTGAGAGACGTCATTGGATAACTCTGAGTGTCTGTGTTCTGAGAGGCTGCATGTGGAGAAATGTAATATTGCAAAATAATGTCAATTATTAGAATGTGGCCTAGCTCCCTGGTAATGTGTAAGTGATTCTACATTATGTTTGTGAGCGTGAGTGTCAGAGAGAGCACTGAGACATCGAAAGGAGTAAGATTAAAGTAGTTTGACTTAACCTACTACTTTTATTAATAGAATTAATGTTAGAATATGTTTTAGTGCCTGAATGTAAGACCTGTAATGTACGTTTACAAAGTTCTGCTAAGTATCAGGCCTGGGTACTGATAATAGAAAAGACTGTGCTGTTGTTGCTTCTGTGTGTGTGTGTGAGTGTGTGTGTGGATGCATGCAAGATGTAGATAATGGAGTGTCTACCTGAATAGTACATCAGCGTGGTTGTTTTGCGTGTTACATTTTCCTCTTAGACTACTTGACATTGGGCGACCTCGAGTGTAGGTTTATTTACAGAAACACCGGTCCCATGATGAGCCCCCTACCTCTGAATGTCTGGGTTTGTGTCTATGGGACATTCATACATTACTTATGACTAAACAGCAAAGAAATGACTGATTTGATGAGTCAAGGCAACCATAGACTTACTGTCAAACGTCTAAGAGAAATGCATTAAAATTTTAAAATCGCACTTAAATAAGTAGTATTCGCATTAAAATAACATAAAGTGCACTCGTCTGCGTGCTAATCTTTTCCTGTTAATGATAATACTTATTATTATTATTATTATTATCATTGTAACAATACTAAAGCTAAACTGTATGTAATTCAGTATTATACCTGTACGTTACTGTGCGAAAGTCAGAGACTAAATGGAAATCAGAAGCCTCAAGAAGTATACATTCTAATAGGAATAATTTGATTTGGTAGTTGGTGTACCCATCAATTACATTTATTACAGCTTCCAGTTTTTCAAAGAGAGAGAGAGGAAGGCAGTGGGTATTTTTCCACAACTTGAAAATTGAGTTTTAAATGTTTATTGCATTTTCTGTTTCTCATGGAATTGGACTCATAAGTCTATTATACCATACTCCACACCTCAGGTATCCACTACTGGTGTTCTGGTTTAAACACCCTTTTAGGCCCACTGTGCTTAATTTTCTCACCATTTTCTGAGTTAGTTCTGTGTTATATATATTTTAAGAGGTAGGTGCATTGGGAACAATTCTACAAGGGTTTAGAATTTCAGTTGTTTAGAATTTCCTTTTTCTCTAAGTCATTTTGGAATTTTTAACTCATTATTTTATTTAGATTTTCTCCTTCCTGCAATGGGATTGTATTAGATTTAAAAAATGAATAGCTTTTAATTGCATAATTGATAGTGAGGACGAAGGCAGACCAGCTGTAAGTTGAAGGAAAAGGGATGACAGACTGAAATAGAGTAGCACTGCTGTGGATTAGGACAGAACACTCCTCTGTCATGCCCATTGCCGTCTCTGATCTCCTCCACCTTCCACCTTTTCATTTGTCTTATTTTTCTGTTCTTCATTGTTCCTTTACTCACACTAGTTTTTCCTTTACCGGGTGCTCCTCCTCTCCCATGTTTTGATGCATCTGTACAAACATGCATACATAATGTATATGTGAATTATGTACATGTAAGGATATGATAGAAGGAAGTATAGTATGTTGATTAAAACCTCTATTATCATCTATTTATTTACTTTATGTGATCCTCTTTGTATATCCCTAAATGTTTTAGATATATGATTTATACTATATATAGTGTATATATAGTATATATTGTTCTCATATTACTATATTATTACTTAATATTAATCAAACAAAAAGGGCAACTGAGACTCAGAAAACAGGACTGAGGATTCCTTTCAGATTAAAGTCAATAGAAAAAGGAAACCAATACCATGTCTAAATCATTCCCATGAATAAAATATGCAACGTCCACACAATCTTTGCCCAAAGTAAGTAGGCTGAAGGACAAACCAGTGTTGATGGAATATATTTTATTCATGTGGATATGATTGTAGTCAAATATACATTTAGTTTATTATTTTTGAAACAAATAAAAACATATTCACTGCAGTCTGTTTTTAGCACCTGGAGAGTGCTCTGAGAACAGTCTTGAGCCCTTAACTTGGTAAACACATGTTAATTCTGAGAGAAGGTTTCCCTTAAGATTTGCCCTCTTTGTACAATGATTTCTTGTTATGGAAATAAACTGAGGATTGAATGTAGGTCTCTTCGTGTCCTGTAGGGCATCACTGTGGAGCTCCTGTGTGGTTCTGCCACTGTTGGCTCTCACCTGGATGTCCGCAGTTCTAGCCATCACCGACCGCCGCTCAGCCCTCTTCCAGATCCTCTTTGCTGTCTTTGACTCTCTGGAGGGCTTCGTCATAGTGATGGTGCACTGTATTCTCCGCCGAGAGGTGTGTGAACCTGAGCAACATTTGGCTAATTCTTATTAGGAGAGGTTCTTCTTTTGTGAATGTAAATTTGCTTGAGTATTTGACCCTAATTTGCATGATTATTTAGGTTCAAGAAGCAGTGAAGTGTCGAGTCGTTGATCGTCAGGAAGATGGTAACGGGGACTCGGGTGGATCTTTCCAGAATGGCCACGCTCAGCTAATGGTAATTTATTCACCATTACTCTCCAGAACTGGTTATTATTTATAGGGATGTTCATGGTTATTTGACTATTTAAATATCTGAACCCATGATATTTAAACACATCTGATGACTGTAACATCATAAGTTGGGACAGGTGCAAAGGCAACATTCCACAATAAGCAAATGAAGGGATAGGGTGTATCTAACAAAGGCCCAGCCTTTACAAACAAGGAGGCATTGTGGCTCACAACTTTGTGCCAAAAAGTCCAAAAAGTTCATTTCTCAACACAAGATTTCAAAGTATGTAGGTCTTTTACTTTGCACCGTACATAGCATTGTGAAAAGATTCCAGGAATCCAGAGAAATCTCAGTCAGCGTAGGGCAAGGCCAGACGTCGCTGCCGAATGCACATAGCCTTCACACCCTCATGAACTCCTCACTAATATTTCCTCCTTGCGTTTCTTTCAGACCGACTTTGAGAAGGATGTGGATATGGCTTGTAGATCAGGTAAGGTCTGCTTTTGAGAAGCTTTTCACAGAATATGTCACTGTCTGGAAGCCACGGTGACAGCCTCTCAGAGGGCGCGGCCGGCTGTTTTGACAAGAAATACAGTCACATTACATACCCATAATTCAATTTCTTGCAAGAGATTGAGAGTGTGATGTGCTTGCCGCTGAGTTGTAATGTGGAGGTAAATAGGGCTGCCTGCTCCCTCGCTGAGCCACAGATAAACCAACCGCTCCTAATTAAGTCCCTCCCGACGTCTCACCGCAAAACATCACTCTACTCTCTGATATCCATCATGGGTGGGAATCTGATTATCTCTCTAGATGTGATATCACACCGGCATCTAGAGACCAGCACGTCAGCGAGTTTAAGGACTGATTTTTATGTGTTGGGTTGTGTGATGTGTGAAACGATTTGACTTGAATGGAAATGATCCATTGTATTAGCAGTATATAGACACATACAGAAATGCATTAAGGCCACTCAACCCATAGCCACAAATTAGCCTACACTGCCTCATAATGCAGGTCGCTAGTTAGCTTCATTTACATTACATCTGAACAATAACTGATTATGAAAACTGCATATACACTGTAAGAAATAGGTTTCTGTTTAGTTTCAGGCCCCAAAACATAGAAATGTATATGTACCTTTAAGTGATCCACACTGAAATCAGAGTTAGACATAGTGTGTTAACTGTTTTAAACTTTCAGAACACGTATTCAATAAAGTACATTTATGGAAAATTGGCTGGAGAAAACTCATTTTTAATTCATATTTTGTTATGTCACGAAAACAATTTCATGGGTGAATAAGGCACAATACCATGCTGCCAATCAGAGCAGAGATCACTATATAACAGTCTTAGAAAAGCAATACTAAAAGCAGCCTATTTATTTCTAATGGATTAAGAGGGGTTAGAAATCCATTAGGGGTTTGAAGTCCCTCCATTGGACACTTAGTCATCAACAACAACACTGACGCAGCAACAGGAAAAGCTTTGAGATGGTAAACTCTAGCTGCATCACCCCAGTGAGGGTATGTTTTACCTCTAGACACAATGTTGCTGAGTGAAGGTGTCAGATGATATAAGCAGTGAAAAGCCCTATGACCCCGAGTTCATGGTTGATGATGAATAATATATTTACTTCCATTAAAGATTAAAGGCTAAGCATCACTTAATGAACCTCCATGAATATTTCACATTATTTTAGTTACTGACAGATATAAGTATGAATTAAAATGAAAATAGCAGCTTAATTTGCTTTAAAACTGACAATTTTATTAAATTGACGGAAAAACCCGAGCTCGCTACGGAAATTCTTGAACGCAACAGTGACGTCACTGGTGGACAACAGCTGAACAACGCCGCGGTAAAACACCGTTATGACTGACTTGGAATGCGAATTTTCTAGTGCTGGTTCTTCAGATTCCGATGATATTCCGACACTATAAACCTCCGTAATGCAACTAGCAACGAGTATAATCTGAGCCACCGAGTTTAGCAAGTCAAGCTAACGTTAACTAACACCAACTAAAACAGGCGAAGTGGGTGTCCTTACCCTGTTTACCTCCATGTTACAGAGGCTCTTGAACACCTTTCGTTGGTGTCCTTACATGCCCATATTGTAGGAAAAGCGCCAGTGAAATGAGCTACAGATAACGGAGTGAGCGGATGGTCCTTTCAAAGTGCCCGTTTAAAGTTGACAAATTTAGTCCATTTTCTGGATATTTTGGGATCTTTGGGCCATTTGTTCACAGATGTCCCACTGTACATTGAATGATTGCAGCCAAAAACAACACACCTTTTCGTCATTTTGCATTGAATTAAGTGCAGCTTCTAGAGTTGTTGTCCACCATCTACGTCACAGGCGCAATTAGTAAGAAATAACATGTTTTCTGACTATCAATAAACACAAGTTAGGAACTCAAATTCCACTGTATTTATTTGTTTGACACTTTCATATCGCTGGTGCTTAGCCTTTAAAATGGGTTTTTCCTTCTCCTGTAAAGTTACTATGTTGGACATAGACGTTTTTCTTTGGACTGCGATGATATGTTATATGCCAGCTTTCTAGTGATTTTTTTGGACACTAATTTTCAAACAACTCCAAACATTTGTGCACCATGAAAGTCCAGCTGCAGGAGGAGAATGAGAGTCTGTCTGTCCAGTAGAAAACTGACTGGTCCTTTGTGTTTGCTGTGAAGAATAATTGATCGTTATATATTTCTATGATGAAGCCTCAGTTAATATGGTGAAATATGCTGTTTATTCAGTCTGAGGATAAAACTAGAACACAGTGGACTTCCTCCCCTTCCTAATTACCAAAGACCAGTTTGAAATACCACACCACTGAGGCTTTACAACAGCTTCTTTATATATGATTTATTGGTTAAAACTGTGAAATTAAAGTGACAGTGTAATCATTGCAGAGCTGGAACTTGATTAGAGGTGTGGTCATTTTAGGTGTATTACTCCAGATATTATTTGACTCAACCTCTGTGGAGCTATTAGAGTTATATCTCGCTGTACTGTAACGCAGAAAGGACTTTTAAATCAAAAGGTAAACTATGATCCTAGTTGGCAATTCATCTTAGAGTTTAATGATATGATCTTATTTCTTCTCTTGCAGGCACCCTGAAGCGCTCCTCTCTGCAGGGAGAAGAGAAGTTGGCATCTCAGCAGCTCACCCTGCAGAAGGGCTCCAACTTCAACACCATGCCTGCGAGCATGGCTAAAGTCCACCTGCAGAACGTGGCCGACTACGCCAGCCACACGCTCACCCTGCGCCGCGAGAAGGGAGCCATCGCAGGGGTCAGCACGGAGCTGCCCGGAGCCAAGTCCATTTACATCTGCGACGGAGAGCTGTTCAAGCAGCTGGACGGGGACATGACCCGGGGCCCAGGGGACAGCAGCACAGGGCCCGAGGGAGGAGGAGGAGTGGGACAAGGTTACGTCATCCTGCCCAACAACAACAACACTACCACCACACTCAGGCCGTCCAAGTCCAACAAGGAGGACCAGGCCTCCAAGTACAACATCAGCATCGAGCAGCTTCCCCAGACCAGGCTCATCCATCTGACCAACCCCACTGGCACAGAGCCTGTACCAGGCTTTGGGCTGAAGACCCTCCCCTCCGAGCGGGTCAGCGTGTCCTGCTCAGAGAGGGACTCCCCCAACCAGACCACTCCGAACATCTCCAGCGAGGCTCAGATGACCAGTGGTGCATGCGAACCAGGGGACTCTGGGAATTCAGGCATTATGTCAAAGAGTGAGACTGTGTCCACACTGTCCATGAGCTCCCTGGAGGTAAGTCGCTCAGGTCATAGACACAAATGATCGTTTCTAAAACCTGCAGTTCACCTTTTTTTACATTAGATTTCAGGATGTGGTTTGCCTTTACTCCCAACCATTCCGACATTTCTTTCACTTAACATACAGCACAGTGTTTTTGTCTGGTGAGGGCACATGTTCCTGGCTTTCTAAACTTCTTCTATAGGGGCAAATAATCAATGATTTTTTTGTTTTTGTTTTTTTGTTAGGGGTTGATTACACAGAGACAGATGGGAATATTTTAATTCCCATCATTAGCCCTGTGTTGGAACTACAGCTGATAATCACAACCAGTAACTTCTTCTCAGGCAGATCTAACACATATTCACTAGCCGTGATCGTTTCCCGTTTTCTCGGAAGCAGCTTCTTGGCAGCTTTACACATAGATTTTGTGGTGTACCAGCTCTCACAGGTTTGTTAGGAGTCCCAGGCTAAGTTCACATTACCAGACTGAAGTGACACAAATCAGTTTTGTTTTTTTTGTGACTCACATCTGATCTTTTCACGGCTGTGTGGTCATGCCCATGATTTTGTCAAATCAGATTTGAGTCACTTTCATATGAGGTTCTAGATCAGATACATATCTGATTAGTGAGCATGCAACCTGATTGTGAACGGCCAGATCGGATTCCATGCGTCCTTTTGCCTGTATGCATGCACTTAGAGCTTTCGCCCTGGCCAGCACCAGCAGTGCATCCCAACTAACACCAAGCTCTAGTTGGCTGTAGTTTGACTGACAGATGTGTAGCTTTGTCATGTTATTTTTATGACAATGTGCACTAAGGTGTTGGGAGACATTTGGGATTCAGAAAATCTCTCGGCGCAGCAGTAAAATCTGGCAGGCTTTTTTTTTCTTCTTTCTCCTTTTAATCACGTACAATCTGTTCCTGGTGAAAGAGCCTCCGTACGTAAACACGAGTGTGCATGTGTGTGCCGTTTCAGAGACAGATTCGTTCACATTAAAGACAGTTAGAGGTCACTTACATTTATGATTGTGAACTGTCAAAGCAGCCAAATCCAATCTGAATTGATAAATGAGGCTTGTATTTGAACACAGCCCCATATTCTTTTTTTTATTTAAAAATAAATAGCTTCAGGCGGCACGGTGGCGCAGGTAGTGTCGCAGTCACACAGCTCCAGGGGCCTGGAGGTTGTGGGTTCGATTCCCGCTCTGGGTGACTGTCTGTGAGGAGTGTGGTGTGTTCTCCCCGTGTCCGCGTGGGTTTCCTCCGGGTGACTGTCTGTGAGGAGTGTGGTGTGTTCTCCCTGTGTCTGCGTGGGTTTCCTCCGGGTGCTCCGGTTTCCTCCCACAGTCCAAAAACACACGTTGGTAGGTGGATTGGCGACTCAAATCTGTCCGTAGGTGTGAGTGTGTTAGTGAATGTGTGAGTGTGTGTGTTGCCCTGTGAAGGACTGGCGCCCCCTCCAGGGTGTATTCCTGCCTTGCGCCCAATGATTCCAGGTAGGCTCTGGACCCACCGCGACCCTGAACTGGATAAGTGTTACAGATAATGAATGAATGAATAAATAGCTTCAGAACTCTGGAAACTTTCACTTATTTTGCTGTGAACTTACTCATGAGAACTGTGTTCTGAAACGTGAATAACCTGTACCTCATTTTCATTTTGACTAGAGTGGAGGGTTCTGACATTTGCACGTTTGGAGTGTGGAGTGAACATACCGGAAAGTAAAATGATCTTTTATCATCAGCTCAGGAGTTCAATAAGAGCACATTTACCCTCAGAGGAGTGCCCTGAGTGTTGGGTAGAGGTCTAAAGAACCCACTCATCAGTCTTTAAAGGAATCTACAAAGGTTCTTGGCATTAACTGATTTGAAAAGACTTCTCGCTCTGACTGAACTTTGCTGTGATTGCTATGTGGTGAATGTATAACATTCCATCAGTTCCTGAAAGGTCGTGGTAGCCTTTAGTAAAAGCCGGCGGAGCACTGAACGAGTGTTAATCAAAGCCTGTGTATCAGCGTGAGCTTTACCTGGAGGCTGTATGAGGCGGAAACGTAGCTACTGCGACACTGTTTGCGTGTAGCTTAATTAAGAGAGGATGCTCAGCCTGAATTATTCATGCCGCTAGTGACAGAGTTGTTTTCTAAATGGCTGTGCATTAACTCTACTCGCCAAAGGCACGATCATAAGGGCTGCACTGCTGAGTATGTTCAGAGAAGGGGTGATGTTCCTTTAATTGTGATGAAAATTCTTTCCCCCACTTGTATTCATTACACCCTGTCCAATGTTCACCTCATCCCTGTTTTGGTTTCTCCTCCTTCCGTTCCCGTCTTCTCCTCCCCTCTCTCCGGTGTCTAATGCCTGTCACAGCTCACTAATCGACTTCTTCAGTGGCTTGTGTAGATGTGTGCAGCTTGCCTTTTAAGCTGGAATTTCATGGGAATGTTTATTATGTATAAATCAGAAGGAGAATATAGGAGAGGGAGGAAGCATTCGGCGTTACAGAATCACACTGTGCTTGGCATCAAGAACTCCATTTTGTGGAAGCTGAATAGCAGAGAGTGAGAGAAACAAGCTACGTGACACCTACATGAGCCTCTTATTAAGGCACTTATTCCAATACTTATTCAGTCGTCTTGAAAACTATTTTTGTCTGTGTTTATTTAGTTATTTATTTTATTAAAGTTGAACTGGATGTAAGTGTAAGTCGTTATAAAGGTCTGTGTGGGTTTAGTTGATGTGTCCACCCTGTGTCAGAGCACGACAAGCGGTACCAATTTTATTTGTGACCACTGGTGTGGATACTTTTGCAGGTGAGGGTGAAATAAAACAGGAGCTCAGAGTATTAAACTTAAAAACGAAAATGGTTATTGGTTGTAACTCACTCACCTTTAGCAACTGCTCCACAAGGGTGTGTCATCTGTGCTTTGCAGCAAAGACACTACGTGCCCTTGTTGTATGTTTCAGTGTCTCGTAACTCTGTATTTGAAGGGCCGGATTTAAACGAGAGAGTTAATATCACACCTTCGGTAGAACCACACTGACTCTGAGACACTGCTATAGCTGCCTACTGCATTTGACCAAAACGGCTTTCATAGTTAATAAAGTGAATTATGTATCCTACATTTTATTGCGATTAATGGTCATTTGTAAAATGGCTTTCCAGACACACCTGTGAGTATTCAAAGCAGTTGAGGCAAGCCCTACTTCACCCTTCTATATTCTGCTATATTTAAGGTGCCCCCTTTTACTCACGCACATGAAGTGGATGTGACCTTGCCCAATGCTAAGCATCCTCCAGAGGGGTTCAAAGTTCAAAGGCTTAAAGCATGAGGCTGTCTTTACACCAATCCGCCACAAGATTAAAACCACAACAGGTAGACTGAGTCACACAGATCACCTCACATCGAGGGGTGGGATATTTCAGGCAGCAGATGAACCGTCAGTTCTCGAATCTGATGTTGGAAGAAGATTGTTTTTTTTCCTGTTTTACCTTAAAAATGGATACGTTTTGCTTTTATTTCTCTTAACGAACCAGCACAGCAGCACTGTTCTGTCACAGGGAGGCGCTCTAGAGAACTGGTGTATTCTCTCACTCCTGTTTGTTCTGCTAGAGACAACAGAAACAGTGTTTCTCACGTAGCAATTGCCTCATGCACTGTGGTTCTTACGTGTGACGCTGAGAGGGTGGCAGGTTTTGGTTTGACGTTTGAGTAGAATGTACGTGAATGATGGGCTTTTTCCGATTGTCGTGCTTGTGATCTATAGTTAATTTATTTGTGGCAATGCCAAAATAAGACTTAAGTGGGTATTTCACACACTGAGCTCACGGAACTACGCCATTTTGACTAGGGCCAAATTGTACTGGTCACAATGTTTTGGTCAGAGCATGTCCATTTTCTCTTTCCTGTCGAGTGTTCCTGTGCGTTGTCAAAAGTGGCTGAAGCAAGGACAACCGGTGAACGGGTAACGGTCGTGGGTGCCCAAGGCTCACAGAAGTGCGAGGGAAGTAAAGGGTCAGCATGGGAACACAGCCTCAAACTGTGAATCAGAGTCAGCATGCACTTTTGGAAGCAATTTGTGCTACTGCAGCCGTTCCGTGGGATCGGATCAGAGGTGCTCTCACACATCAGCGAGCCTTGGGCACCCAGATTCACCAGCCGTCCTTACTTTGGACCACTCTGTGGCTGATTGGTGTGTTCCACATTCCAGTTGATTTCGGGGGAAATGATCATTGAGCAGATGTAGTGTAGATTTGTCGGGACAGACTCCTGGATGTGGGTGTTGCGTAGCCTTATGGAGTGTTACCACACACTTTCCTTCTGTAAGTGCTACTCACAAACGCAAAGGGAGGAAAGGTGTCAGAATTGAGCGCGTGTAGTAGAGCAGAGGGAGCATCTCTCAAAGGTCAGCGCTTCTTCACGTTTTGAACGTTAGCCAGCGACTAGTGTGGACAGCACAGTGACCACAGAGCATACCCCAGACCGCCTCTTCTGACCTCAGGCCAAACATGCTCCCAGAATGCAATGGCAGAGCAGCAGCTGCAGCGGTGGCGGAGCAGGCAGAAGGTCAGACTCTCCTCAGACGCTTTCTGACAGGCTACGAAAGGCCACGCGGTCACAAGCTGTTTACTGCATGCTCATGCCAAGCTCTCACGAAAAAGCTACCATACACACAGAGACCTTCCTCCTCTCTTTTTGTCCATTC
The DNA here is from genome assembly GCF_029633855.1 of Hoplias malabaricus. Classification (NCBI taxonomy): domain Eukaryota; kingdom Metazoa; phylum Chordata; class Actinopteri; order Characiformes; family Erythrinidae; genus Hoplias; species Hoplias malabaricus. The sequence goes on along the minus strand of NC_089809.1, from coordinate 36,508,446 downwards.
CTTTTGTCCTATTTATCTCGTCTTCCTCTAATCCAGACTTTATTTTCTATCACTGTTTTATTCTCACAGATCAACCACAGTAACTCCATCTTTTTTTTTTTTTTTTTTTACATTTTCTGTGTAGAGACGAAAATCACGCTACGCAGAGTTGGATTTTGAGGTACCTACATACACCCCCCTCCATTTCCTTTTTGTTTTGTTTTCTTTCCAGAATGATCATTAACCACAATAGAATTAACAGCTGGTAATAGCTGCCGTCTCCTGTTCACTCTTGCAGAAGATCATGCACACGCGGAAGCGCCACCAGGACATGTTCCAGGACCTGAATAGGAAACTGCAGCACGCAGAGAAGGACAGAGACTCTCCCCCAGTGGACAGCAAACCTGGGAAGAGGTGGAGTGTGTCGTCTGGAGGCAGCGATAAAACCAACCTTAGTGTAAGCTTCTTTTTGTTTATTTCCCACTCCCTTACTTCCCTACTCCCATCGTTCTTGTTCTCTTATTGTCCTCAGAGATGTTCATCTGTAACTGTGAATGGTGCAGTTTTTCATATTAGGCTCCTAAATATGGGACTGTGTTTTCAGTGTGCAGAGATATTAAAGCACAGAGTCAGCAGACTGGAGCAAGTAAATAATCAGTTGTACGCACAAAGTAAAACGAGCAAGCCCACGACTCTCCAGGAGGACACTGGGTTCTACTGCTCTAGACACTTGCTTGTCCAAAATGTCCTCAGAAATAAGAACATTACTCTGGAATGTGTCTGTCTTTGAGGCTGTAGGCATTAGCTGAACATTGCTGTGAGGGTTTAACTGCATTCAGATACAAGAGGATTAGTGTGCTCAAATGCTGAAGTTGGTTGATTAGTTTTAGATCACAAGCACCACTCGACTCCTTTAATGGAACTCCTTGACTCCACAATTCCAGGGGCTTTCCACCTCTCTAGATGACACTTGGTTTTGAGGATGTGGACCTTAGGGTTATGTGCAGCTGTTGATCAGACTCTGATTGCTTTTCTCTGGAAACTCTTCAAGATCAGCTGTTAGGAAGGTGTGCGGTTTTAAAAAGCTGAATTGATCACACTTTCACGGTGGTGCAGCAGGTTAGTGTCGCAGTCGCACAGCTCCAGGGACCTGGAGGTTGTGGGTTCGAGTCCTGCTCCGGGTGACTGTTTGTGAGGAGTGTGGTGTGTTCTCCCTGTGTCTGTGTGGGTTTCCTCCGGGTGACTGTCTGTGAGGAGTGTGGTGTGTTCTCCCTGTGTCTGTGTGGGTTTCCTCCGGGTGACTGTGAGGAGTGTGGTGTGTTCTCCCTGTGTCTGTGTGGGTTTCCTCCGGGTGACTGTCTGTGAGGAGTGTGGTGTGTTCTCCCTGTGTCTGTGTGGGTTTCCTCCGGGTGACTGTGAGGAGTGTGGTGTGTTCTCCCTGTGTCTGCGTGGGTTTCCTCCGGGTGACTGTTTGTGAGGAGTGTGGTGTGTTCTCCCTGTGTCTGCGTGGGTTTCCTCTGTGTGCTCCGTTTTTCCCCCACGGTCCAAAAAAAAAAGGTTGGTAGTTGACTCAGAAGTGTCCATAAGTGTGAGTGTGTGACGGACCCTCTCCAGGTTAGAGACAATGAATGAATGGTCACACTTTTTCAGATAGGGATACTAAGTATTTTGGAGTGTAATCCAACTGGGGGCTAAAATGTATCTTCATGGTATTAAAATATAAAGTAATGTGTGTTTATTAGAGGCTCTGTAAGCCAAACTGAAACATTAACATTTGAACATTTATATCCATGTTGCTCTGGGTGCTTTCTTCATGCCTTGACTCCATTTCTCTCTCTCTCCGTTCCTGCACCAGGACAAACAACAGACCCCCAGCAAGCGAGCGTGGGAGGGGATCAGGAAGACTCACTCTCCTCCGTCGTGGGTCCGTAAGGAGCTGGAGCCTCTGCAGGCCTCTCCTCTGGAGCTTCAGGCCGTGGAGTGGGAGAAGGCCAGCGCCACCATCCCTCTGGTGGGTCAGGAGATAATGGACCTGCAGACTGAGGTCTGAGGGGCTTCTGGCACCGCACATAGGCTTGTAACCACAACAACAAAAAATGTTCCACTGGCAGGGAAGAGAGAGAGGGAGAGAGAGAAACACAGATAGGGGGAAGGATGTATGAGTGAAGAGAAGAAGAACCTGGAAAGTAAAACAGAGACTTTGTCAGTGTACGATTTGTTTTATTTTAATGCTGGAATGGCCTTTCCTTTAATGTCAAAGGGAACCGTAACACTTGGGTCTGAACGTGTTGCTATGGAAATGGCCTGCCGTTACCCAGATTGGCTGGATCCGACGAGTTTAATGATGACCCTCTTTGGCATTCTGGGATGTCGCCATGGGAACATGGGGGCGTGACTGATAAAAGGAGGAGAGCAGAAATTCAGGCTGAGTGGGAGGAGCCTGAGTGTGTGGCCTTCAGTTTCTTACACACTTCCTCTTGGACAGATAAACACAGACGTCTCTACACAGAAAATATTTAACAGCATTATGTTGGATTTCTACACGAAAGCCTTCAACTTCTTGAGCAAAGGTCTGGAAAGCCACAATATTACACTGAGAACCCTCATTTCATGAGCGATCACTCAGTGTGCTCTCTGTCTTGATTCTAACGATGAGTAATTATGATTATTATTATTATTATCATTGACGTGCCACAAAAAGCAAATGCCTATGCTGCTTCCGCTGTGATGGGTGGCATGGCGACAGGGTCTCGGCGTACCCGAGTACAGAGGCCAAAGCCATCCACGTATGACTGTTACATAAGGAAAGAAATGCCTGCTCCACATGCCCTCCCACCATGACGGCGTTGGGGATTCGACCACACCACCCTACTGAGCCAAATCCGCCCGGGTCCGCGCCCCTCCCAACTCCAGAATCAGCCGACGAGCCATCGACCACACGCTAAACACTGACATCTTTCACGAGTCCAGGATTTTACCGGCGCAGGACTCCGCGAGAGATTCTCATGGAGGGAAGGTTGAGGGCACGTCCTAGTGGTTCAGACCCAATAACCCACCTGTGGATGTGCCTTGGCATGAAAACAATGACTGTCCAACTATACGGCAATGCCTTGACACACTCATCAGAAGTGCGGAGGGTTCTGTTCCCAGTCAGTAGAGAACGAGTGAGCCGACTGCACTCGGGAAGGAAGTATGAGAATATGTAGAATAATGTCTGACGGTAAATAAATACAATTTCTATATATATATATGAATATATCTTCTATACAAACGTATACCAGAAGTATATGAATTGCAGAGAGTCGGATGATGTGGTCGGTGGATGGTCTGACGTCGAGAAAGCACAAGGCTCACTCCTCAGAGTCCTGTTGTACAGCATTGTAATTATTTCCAAAAGAGTTCTACAGAATGAATTTTAGCCTATAAATATCTTTCTTACTGTGCTTGGGGAATATTGTTATTCTTATTCTAAAAATCATTGCGATTATGAGATCCCCAAAATCTCGTCAGGTTACTGGACTATATGAGTGTTCTGTAACTTCATGTAACAGTGTGTGTTTTAATATCACTGACTGTCACTCCAGAAAAAAAAAGAAAAATCCGTACTTGTCTGACCTCTCCGTCCCCGCCACCCCTCCACTCTCCCTTTTTTAGTTCATCGGGTCTCTTTGTTAATGTACAGTTTTCAGAGCACAAGATGAATGTGTCATATTTCTAATAAAAAAATACCTATATGATAATCTGTGAGTGTCGTATTTATGTCGTTGAGTCTGTCTGCCCGTCCTCGCCTCGCCTTTGGTATCTTTAGCTTTAATGTTGTTTGATATCCACCATTTATCCAAACTTTTGTAGCCACCTCTGTTAATAAATAGTCAATCATTTAAAGATCACGTAGCACTCACAGCTTGTAAAATCCCAGTAGAAAGAAGCGTGAACTCGAGTGGTCACACCAGTCTACTCCCTGTGCAGTGCTAACTGTCAGCTAGAGGGGTATAAAGCCCCCCCAGCGCAGGACTGCGCTGTAGTGTGGCTGCATTCTCTGGAGTGATTAAGCCCCATCCAACACCTTTCAGATGAAGTGGAGTGTGTTTGTGTTCAAGGACTGATCTAAAATGAACTGAGAGCCATGCGTGCATCTTCAGCCTGAACATTTGTGAGCAGCCTTGGCCTAAAAGATTAGGGAAATGGGGTTGGGACTGGACGGAAATTGGGGGCAGGGGGACTGAAGGAACAGCACTGTCTCCACACCCACATCGGAAGTGCTCTTAAACCAGTGTAATGTTTTTACAAAGCCCCAGTGTCTGTAAATCAACAGAAAAACCAATGGTCTCAGTCCAGTATGCTAGGCTTTCTCTTTCTCTGCTCATGGCAGATGCATCTGGAGAGAACAACGAACGCTGAAAAGCAGGAACCGAGATGAGGAGATTGTTCTATTCCTGCTCCATAGGTGGGTAATGTCACCTTGTTTTTGGTTTATCGGAACACTTAAGGTGGAATTGTCTCCAAATTTGGGAGAAGGCTAACTGAATTAGCGGAAGCGCTACAAAACTAGACAACTAGAGTTACAAATGAGTTTCTGTGGTAACTCAACACAACTCACAGACACCGAGCTTAAAACTGTGTTTCCCCACAATCATAGACGTTCCCTTTAAGGCCACATTGCTCTCAGAATTATAGTTTTATTTTTTTTCTGCACCGTGAAAGACAGCATGTGCTTCATTGTAAAATTGCTTCTCTGTACAAACAAACAAACATCGCCAAACCTACGCAGTGACAGACAAACTGAGTCAATTCTGGGATCTAGATATTTCTGTGTGTGTGTGTGAGCGTACGAGTGTGAGTGTGATTAGAGGACGGAGAGAGTATGACTGGATCGGCCTCGGAATTATTTACACTCTGTGAGCAGGAATCCAATCTGGACAGTGGAGTGGTCTGATAGAGATTTAAGCAATCATAAATACCAGAGAAAATAAATGTCATGTGTGTTATTATTAGATTTAAAGAATATAGCCGGCTGGGAGCAGGGAGAAGGCAGGCAGTGGGGAAGTGCAGCTCCAGCACAAAGACGGCATTATTTTATATTAGAGATGGGCTACCCATGGCCCTGGCCCTAATTATTCCGCTCTTATTTATCCCCCCACTTTCACTATCCATCAAACTGGGGGCCAATTAACGAAGAGAGAAAGACTGCTCTAATGAAACAAGCATCAGGAACATTTTCACTGTTTCAGATCTGCAGGGTTGAGGTTAATGTAGGGGATTTTCAGTGTGGTCAGCGGTATGCATAAGTTGGACTGGGGTTTATGGCCTTTAGCTGCACACTTAAATAAGATCTATGATCAGTTGCTCCAAGATAATACCAGTCCTTACAGCAATGGTCCTGTCAGGTTACTTCCCGGTTATTCCAAGACAAAATGCCTATTGCACACATTTAAAAATTGCACAGAGAGAGTTTCTCAGGGCTGTAGTGGCACTGACGTGGTGGTGGTGGTGTGTTAGTGTGTGTTGTGCTGGTACGAGTGGATCAGACACAGCAGTGCTGCTCGAGTTTTAAACCCCTCGGTGTCACTTCTGGACTGAGAATAGTCCACCGACCAAAAACATCCCATCCAGAGCTGAAGGAATGGACGATGGGTGTAGAAACAAGGGAGATGTTTCTAATCCAGTGATTCGGTGTAAGATTACCACTTTATTAGGTGAAGCAGTCTAAGCGTTCTTTCATATATCAGGAGATCAAAGGCCAGGAGTCCATGTCAGGCTCATATTCACACCTGGAAATACTCTGCATGCTTTAGGCATGGGGCAGCTCCAAAACATTCCCAGCTCCATTCACACAATTGAGCTCACTCTGACATAGACAGGGCAGGGTAGGGCAGGATAAAATCAGTGTAATGGCTGGTGCAAATAATACAGACATTTGCCTTCACACATACAACCCTTGGGTGGCATGGTGGTGCAGCAGGTAGTGTCGCAGTCACACAGCTCCAGAGACCTGGAGGTTGTGGGTTCGATTCCTGCTCCAAGTGACTGTCTGTGAGGAGTGTGGTGTGTTCTCCCTGTGTCTGTGTGGGTTTCCTCCAGGTGCTCCGGACACAAGCCAAAAACACACGTTGGTAGGTGGATTGGCGACGCAAAAGTGTCCGTAGGTGTGAGTGAATGTGTGAGTGTGTTGCCCTGTGAAGGACTGGCACCCTGCACCCACTGGCACCTTGCGTCCAATGATTCCAGGTAGGCTCTGGACTCACAATTCACTGTGGAAATGTGTGTGTGTGACTGTGGGAGACCAAGTTTAAAGCGTGGAACCTGTGAATACTAATAATTAGGGAGAAAACCCTAAAATCAACAGGAATGCCTGCGAACTACACGTATGGCCAGTGGTGAGAGGGAGATTTACTGAGAGGACAGTAATAATTAAATGAGTATTCCCCTCTTGCTTTGTCATAACTGTAAGTTAATCTTTCACGGCTGGTTCATTAATTCATGAGCACAGCTGTTTTCAGGGCTTTCTTTTTTCCTCTTCACTCGCTGGGACATGATCAAGCTGCTAACTGTTTGGACAGATGACTGTCCTGCTAGCTCAGCCTGGCTAGCCAGTTTCAGCAGTGTGTGCTACTGTAGCTCTTCAGTGTGATTGAAGCAGACGTGCTAGCCCTCACTCCACACACACATCAGAGCCTTGACCCTGTCACTGGTCACTGTTTATATCACCACATTCCAGCTGTTTAGTTTTGTAGCGCTTTTGGTGTGTGTTTACTTTACTCCAAAGTTAGCTAACAGTGTCCTGAAATTGGAATCAGTTCCACCTTAAGTTCCACCTGCAACTGAAAGAGCAAACATAAGTCACTGTTACCGAGCAGGAATAGAGCAATGTCCTCATCTTTATGCATGCTTTTCAATATTTGGAGGTCTTTGCACTTTCCAAATGCCTCATGATCTCACGACGCTGTTTCTTGGCCATGACTAAGCCATTGATGGAGAGAGGGATGAAGGGAGAGTCCACCAGAGCCAGCGATGGAAAGACGGGAGCATGAAAGTCTGGGACAAAGTGGGAGGGATGCGCCAGGGCCTGTCCTTTGCACAAACATGAACACTGTTGCTGATTGGCTGGAATAGTGTTTTGGGTTTTGGATCAAGACATTATGTTGTTTTCCCATTTACTGAGCCAGGGCTGTATACAAACACTGGACCTTTTTTCCAGTGTACACAAATAGGCCAGAGAAGCTAGGAAGTGGTGAGGAAACATACTCTAAGTTTTACAAAAAGTGTATTGAACTGAAATTATGAACATTACCTTTAATCTTGTAGCTGCCTGGTGTATGTACAAGTTTATCCACACTTTTGAACAATCGCTATCAGATTTTACCAAAGCTAGAAAACATGTTTTTGAAATGTTACTATGGCTTTTAGTTTTGATTATACAGGGTGGGCCATTTATATGGATACATCTTAATAAAATGGGAATGGTTGGTGATATTAACTTCCTGTTTGTGGCACATTAGTATATGGGAGGGGGGAAACTTTTCAAGATGGGTGGTGACCATGGCGGCCATTTTGAAGTCGGCCATTGGATCCAACTTTTGTTTTTTCAATGGGAAGAGGGTCATGTGACACATCAAATTTATTGGGAATTAACAATGGTGTGTTCACAAGAAATTCACAAGAAAAACAATGGTGTGCTTGGTTTTAACGTAACTTTATTCTTTCATGAGTTATTTACAAGTTTCTGACCACTTATAAAATGTGTTCAAAGTGCTGCCATTGTGTTGGATTCTCAATGCAACCCTCTTCTCCCACTCTTCACACACTGATAGCAACACTGCAGGAGAAATGCTAGCATTTATTTAGCAAAACAAACACACCATTGTTTTTCTTGTGAAATTCCCAATATGTTTGATGTGTCACATGACCCTCTTCCCATTGAAAAAACAAAAGTTGGATCCAAAATGGCCGACTTCAAAATGGCTGCCATGGTCACCACCCATCTTGAAAAATTTCCCCCTTCTCATTAACTAATGTGCCACAAACAGGAAGTTAATATCACCAACCATTCCCATTTTATTAAGGTGTATCCATATAAATGGCCCACCCTGTATATCCCTCCCAATTTAAAGAAGAAGGAGCCTAGTCTTGTTTGAGTGGATATAAGTGTCCTTGTGTTGCCAAGATGTTCACTGAGCAAATACACTCACCACGAAGCATGCTGGTATTGTTCTACTTCCTCTAAAATGAGATCTAACCCAAAAGAACTTTGTGCTGAGTGTGTCCCTGGCACTGTTGGGGATATGTATGGTATCTACTTCATGCTCATGTAAACTGGCCAGGCGTGTTTATATTTGACCGACCCGTCACTCCCAGAGTCTAAATGAAAATTGTCACTTCTCAAGTTTGAAGTTTTTTATTATTTCCAGTGAATAAAGACGCAGAACTCCAGCGAATCCTGTAATGACCTAGAGCTTATCGCCCAGCTCCTGCCAGCCCCTTTGTTGATGGAAATGCCAAGCCGAGGTATGGCTCCCTTTGATATTTCTGTTCAGCAATGAACGGTCGGAAAATGTTTTCTTGTTAAGATAATAAGCAAGTCTGTCTTCGCACATCAAAACAACAACAACCAACAGGCTTTCATTCGACCGCTGTAGATTTCAATGCATATCATTTTGTAGTATTTTGTATTAAGATAATAACAGGGAGGATTACCTTTCTCTTTTTTCAAGGCCGTGGCTGTGTCTGTAGTTTTGTTAACGTTAAATATCGCTTTTGTGTGTGTGTGTGTGTAGTGCGGTGTTCATTGCACTGGAAACTCTGCTGGTTTACAGAACAAGTCTTGGAGTTTCAGAGACATGCTTTGCACTCATGCCAGATGAGATGACTAATTAAATGTAATCTGGATTCAATTATATGGAAATCACCCCTCTCAGTGCATCTGCTATGCAATTACGCCCTGCATGTGTTTGCTCATCAGGTGAAATCAACAAGATTACTTTGAAAACGCTCACCTCTGCCGGCTTGATTACATCCCAACTGATGCCGCTCCAGAAGCCGACTGAACAAAAAGAAACCCTTCACTCTCCCAGTAAATGTTTTGTCCTGTACTTTACTTAACTGGGTTACTCATAGAAGTGTTTCCTTTCAGTCAGTGACCATAGCTGTGAATGCATTTTACAGTTTTTTTTTCTTTTTTGATTTGTGACATCACAGTTGGGCGGCACAGTGGTGCAGCAGGTAGTGTCGCAGTCACATAGCTCCAGGGACCTGTAGGTTGTGGGTTCGATTCCCGCTCCGGGTGACTGTCTGTGAGGAGTGTGGTGTGTTCTCCCTGTGTCTGCGTGGGTTTCCTCCGGGTGACTGTCTGTGAGGAGTGTGGTGTGTTCTCCCTGTGTCTGTGTGGGTTTCCTCCGGGTGCTCCGCTTTCCTCCCACAGTCCAAAAACATACGTTGGTAGGTGGATTGGCGACTCAAAAGTGTCCGTAGGTGTGAGTGTGTGAGTGAATGTGTGTGTGTCTGTGTTGCCCTGTGAAGGACTGGCGCCCCCTCCAGGGTGTATTCCCTCCTTGCACCCAATGATTCCAGGTAGCCTCTGGACCCACCGCGACCCTGAACTGGATAAGGGTTACAGATAATGAATGAATGACATCACAGTTTAGTCTAATAATGCAAATGTATAACACAATGTACACAAGGGTGGTGATAATAGCCCTGGGGTGTTCTCCCTGTGCCTGTGTTGGTTTCCTCCACGTGCCCTGATTTCCACCCACAGTCTAGAAACACGTGTTTGTATGTGGACTGGCTTTGCAAAAGTGTCTAGAGCGAGTGTGTGGCAAAAAAAATTTTACAGCAAACTGCATTTGCTTCTTACAGCTTTAACTGGGGAATGAAGGCCATGATTTGAAATTTACACATGGCTAACATCTTGCATTGCAATGTTTTTATTTCAGAGGAGTGTGGTGAATGTGCTTTTTCCAGCATGATGTGCCCTTTAAAGTCCCCCAAACTCATCAGAATAGACATTTCCTTCCCTTCTCAAGTCTCTGATTGAGTTTGTGGCTTCAGAATCTGTAAAACTCAGCAGGGCGGCATCGCGTATGCGCGGCACACACACTCTCTCTTTCAGGTGTATAGGTTATGGGAGATTTGCATTCTCATTCATTTTCATTCATTTAACAGATTGATCCCAATCCTCTTAAGCTCTATTCAACAGGGGGGAAAAATGAGAGTCTTCAAAGCCATTTAAAAAAAAGGTTTCACTCTGGAGATTTCTCCTTCTCTCCTTAGCGGTCTTTGTCTGTGTTTGCTGACCTCCCCCCGCCGGCCCCTTGATCGACTCCGGTGGCAAATCCCTCCCGGATCCATCCAGTGTGACAGCAGCAGACAGGTCCTGATTTACAGCCTGTCACTCTCACTCCCCGGACTGAAGAGCTTCTACAGAGGCCTGGCCCCGGCCCATCCACCCTCATCTGTGTCTGCTCCAGTCAGTGATTAATGTTCCCCCTATTTTTAACAACACAACAACAACAACACACACAAACCCTCGCATGGTCCTACAAATTTGGCTAAGGTTCACCATTGATTCACCCATAAGTGCCAACTAAAGGAAGAGGCATTTTGTCATTGCAACTTCACTCCACCTGCCCCCAACCCACCCCCAGTGAATGTTCCTAGTGCAAAACTCAAAGAAACCCAGCATTGGGTCACTGACCTACCAAAGCTTGATGGGGTTTTACCCCTGCAATCCAGGGCACAACTCCAGAAAAGCAATGGTAAACCAGTAAAACAGTCAGAACCTCTGCAATCCTATGTGATATGTTATAACTATGGGTGGGCACTGAGTAACCGGCCCCGCCCCCGAAGTTAAAAGTCCCAGCACAAGACCCAGGAAAAGCCATAAAAGCAAAATGGCATCATTTCCGAAAATAGCAGCATTTCTAGTTATTTTCTGGTCTTTCCTAAAGCTGTGGAAGCTTAACCTACACTTTGTAGCACACCACACACACTGCTGAACGCAGAGCCAAAGCTGAACCTGGACTGACACACCAAGGTGAATGGGCGGTCCCTAATCTGTATGCAAAGTAACAGCAGTAAAGTGGCATCACTATTTAGCATTTACTGTGGAACTGATAGAATAAAAGGAATGATTAATATTTGTAATAGATTCAGTCATGATTCCTGTCCATAGGTCTGTCACCACCCACCCCCACCGTGTTTCTCCCAGGCAGTGCCCGTGCACACGACCCGCAGCAGAATGACTGGCTCTACAGGTAGTGTCACTGCCACAAAGCTTCAGGGCCACTGTCTGTGAGGAGTCGAGGTGTGTTCTCCCAGTGTCTGTGTGAGTTTCCTCCAGGTGGTCTGGTTAGGAGCTTAGTAGCTTGGTTGTCTGTGTGGAACCGTTCACAGTCACATGCGATGAGGGGTGATTCTCAGGCCAGTCCTTAGGGCTTCCTTATGGAAAAGTGAAGGAACTGTTTTGTAGCTTTCATTGAGGATATGTAGGAAGTGAATAATGTAAATACAAGCCCTGCCACAAAAACAGCTCCCTCTGTATTTGCCCCTGGATCTAAAATCAATATTGCATTGTCATTCTGAAAATTTCCCAAAGGTGAAATGTTAAGGTAGAGAGCCTTTTACGGTGGTAGCCTTTAGGATTCTTGGCTTATTTTGGCCAATGTTTACCGTGCCATTTTTCTCCTTTGATTTCTCTCTATCTCTCTCTCTCTCTTTCTCTCTCTCTCTCTCATTATCTCTCTCTATCTATTTCAGCAAGTTTTTCCCTCCCACACCTTCTTACTGAATTTAGCTTGCAGTAAAGAGTCAGTAGATACCCACTTTTTTCAGGTTCATTATACGACAAAAAATGGCAAAGACATTAAAATGAATGCGGTGTCTGCCTCGTCATGTTCTCTGCACTGTTACTCACGTGGTAGTATCATTTTATTTAACCATCAGGAAGTTGATGCATGCTTTGTCTCACATCAAAAGCTTAAAAATAACTTGTCACACTGAGCATTGCCCTAAATTCCTAAGTTTGTTTTTATTTTATTGCGATAGTCAAAGCAGAAATGGAGATATAATTTAAATGTGAATACATTTTACAGGAACACTATGTAATACTTTAAAATTACAACTACAGGGTCATTGTGATTCTCCACTCAACTGTAATAGGGAGAACAGAGCCTCTGTTGCTGATACTCAAGGCTCAGAACTGCAGAAACTGCACTATGTAATTTTGGAGGAGGGTAGGATCCCACCGCCAGTGTTACCTAGTGTTCCTTTAATTCTGAAGAGTGATAAATACATGGGTCCTGAGATGGAAAAAGCTGAGAGCCCTTTAAATACACAAATAAACAAGACATTAATTAAAACTAAACTTTTTATGGGGCGCTGGAACAGGTAGAGTCGAGTGTGTGATGTGACTGCAGAACTACCCGACGTCTCTGCTGCTAAAGCTAACTGTCCAGACTTACAGTCACCCTGTGATGGACAGACAACTTAAAAAACGATCACAGGAACAAGTCAGTGCTGGACCCCTCATCAGCCACTCCAGCTGCTGCCCCTCTACTTCCTGTCCACCTGATAACCTGATGTTGAGGTTTAAGAAATTTAAGAAAAAATTAGATACACACCGACCAATCATCGCATTAAAGCCACCTCCTTGTTTTTACACTCATTCCCCATTTTGGACAGTGGAGCTGAAAAACTGGACAGTGAGTGACCGTGGTTATGTGTTCTCCCTGTGTCCACGTGGGTTTCCTCCGGGTGCTCCGGTTTCCTCCCACAGTCCAAAAACACACGTTGGTAGGTGGATTGGCGACTCAAAAGTGTCCGTAGGTGTGAGTGTGTGTGTTGCCCTGTGAAGGACTGGCGCCCCCTCCAGGGTGTATTCCTGCCTTGCGCCCAATGATTCCAGGTAGGCTCTGGACCCACCGCGACCCTGAACTGAATAAGGGTTACAGATAATGAATGAATGAATGAAAGGACTGTGGTTACAGTGTTAAATAATAGTCTGGATGCTTTTGTATTTTTGGAAACATGGAGCATAGCATCACTGTCCACTTTTCCATTGCCAACATGGATTTATCTCCAGTGCAAGTTACAGTAAAGTTGTTTTTACTGGAGCTTTTTTATTGGCCCATTCATTACGACCTGACCTTCATTGAGTGAAAAGGGCAGCTGTTGCGTTCCAACAAAATAAAATATATATGTAAAACTGTAACAGTGCAGATACTTTTCTTTGCATGCAGAGGTTTGGACACGGAGAAATGGCAGCCATGCCAAAGCTCAGCTCCTTTTTTGCACCAGCATACGTCAACAGTAACGTCTAATGGATACCGTAGCTTGCATAATTGGAAAAGCCATTAAAAATAAATCAACAATAGTGCTTAGCTCCACAGCCGTAATAGCCAAGCCATCAGCCACTCATTCATCTGAGACAGAATATTGGGGGAGTGTGCAACCATTTCACAAAGACAAACAATGGCTCTTTTAATCAAAGGACATTTGAAGACAGTCCCTGACTGTACCTTTTCAAACCTCTGGACTGTAATTATGATAATCATTTCAAGTCGTATTGCCTTTGGCAGCTGTGTGCATCTTTAATGAAGGCTTACTGGGGAAACTGTCATCGTTTTCTAATGCTCATGGGAGGCCAGTTCTCCACGGAGCTCCTCTATAGAGCAGGGAATGTCAGATTTGACCGCCGCGAATATTTGTCATTTGACGACATTTCAGTCTGAAAACATGGGAGCGACCGAGTCCTTCCAAGGGCATATTGTGGAAAATCAAAAATAAAATTCAGGATATGCAGTCAATTACAAATAATGGCATCTGTACCATCCTTAGATTTTGTGGTAATGTGGCCGCTGAAGCTACAAATGGATGCTTTAGCGAGGCGGCTCTTTGGAGAGCGTAAGGTGCCAGAAAACCTTTCATGCTAATAAAGAAGAGTGGGGCTGGAGTTGACTACGGAGATGACTCACGGGCGCTGGGGCTTGGCTAAAGCAGTCAGGCGCTGGCAGTAATAAGGAGAGGCAGCTCCAGCCCCTATTCATAATGCATTCCCTCCCTGTCAAATTCCAATTTCTACCTGGCAAATGGGAGACAACTTAAAAGGAACTTCATAAAAAAAAGCCGGGGATATTTCATTACCCGTCCCTCTCTGCTCGACGGCCCGCCGAAACCCGCTCGCGATCGTCTCGGAGTCTTAGTAGCGCGTCTGTTTACGTACGTCACTGCACTTCACAACGTATGCTTTTATTGCCTTGTGACATGTTTGTGTAATAAGTACTGGACACAGAAATAAACAAGGAAAATGTAATCTTGCAGCATGCATTTTTCATCCTGCGCTTTCATTTCCTGCAGAGCACAATATCCTGTCCCAAGGCCAGGTGCTCGCACAGCTTGTGTTCGCTTTGATGCTTAGTTTGCTCACTTCAAATGTATGTTTCTTTTAAAACAACATGGAAATACAAGGTACATATATATAGACTGGTAAGGCGAGATATTTCATACGCAGTAGCAATGCTGGGACATTGCTTTGAGGATTTACTGGGATTCAGCCATGAGAATAATACTGAGGTCACCTACAAATGATGGATGAATACTTCTGGATCACATCACAGCTCACCATGGATGGAGCTTCATCACACCAGCTTCTCCAGTTCACTATGGAGCTTGTATCTGTGTCAGCAGTGGGTGCACCGTAAAATGGTGGACATCACTCATTAGACAAACAGCATCCGAGCTCTGAGTGGAACTGACCATGCTGTTGTCTGAATACTGGGGCCGTTCAGTTCTCTAGATATTTTTAATGGAAAAGTGGATATTTATTTATTTACGCCCTGTGAAGGACTGGCGCCCCCTCCAGGTAGGAGGGCGTAGGGTAGGCTCCGGACCCACCGCGACCCTGAAGTGGATAAGCGGTTACAGACAGTGAATGAATGAATAACTTTATTTATTTTATTAGCAATCAGTCCATCAACAAAGGTTCTAAATGTATGGTTTGTGCCTCTTCAAGGGCTGGTTTAATGCTACTTAAGGTAAATCTAATTCAGCAAATTTGCTTTGTTTTTTTACGTGATACATCACCAGTGAGTGCCCCACATTGGTAACCGGTGTGTTGATGTTTTGATTTCTAGGTTTTTATTAAATTTGTAAGCTCACATTCGTAACATTCATGTTAGACTTTACAGAGCGGCTCACCGCAGCAATGACGCTATATTTCAGAGTTTTTTGGTTTTTTTTTTTTCTCTACTGACTAGGTGTTCTCATTTAACTAACACTATTACATAGCAGGAAGTGTCGCAGTCGCACAGCTCCAGGGACCTGGAGGTTGTGGGTTCGATTCCTGCTCCTGGTGACTGTCTGTGAGGAGTGTGGTGTGTTCTCCCTGTGTCCACGTGGGTTTCCTCCAGGTGACTGTCTGTGAGGAGTTGGTGTGTTCTCCCTGTGTACGCGTGGGTTTCCTCCGGGTGACTGTCTGTGAGAAGTTGGTGTGTTCTCCCTGTGTACGCGTGGGTTTTCTCCGGGTGACTGTCTGTGAGAAGTTGGTGTGTTCTCCCTGTGTACGCGTGGGTTTCCTCCGGGTGACTGTCTGTGAGGAGTTGGTGTGTTCTCCCTGTGTACGCGTGGGTTTCCTCCGGGTGCTCAAGTTTCCTCCCACAGTCCAAAAACACACATTGGTAGGTGGATTGGCGACTCAAAAGTGTCCGTAGGTGTGAGTGTGTGAGTGTGTGTGTGTGTGTCTGTGTTGCCCTGTGAAGGACTGGCGCCCCCTCCAGGGTGTATTCCCGCCTTGCGCCCAATGATTCCAGGTAGGCTCTGGACCCACCGCGACCCTGAAGTGGATAAGCGGTTACAGACAATGAATGAATGAATGATATTACATAGTGCATTTTGCAATCTCCCCCCACACTCAGGACTCTTAATTTGCAGGGAGCATTAGGTTTTAAACATTCGTTCATATGTGTGTGAATGCTGGTAATGGGTATTGATAACTGTCTGACTTCATGTATAATGCAGGCAATATTTGATATGAATGTTAATATGAACTCTCTGAGTCTGTGACAAATTGCAATTGTGGGCACTGAATTATGGAGCTTAACACATCTGGTGATGATTACTTGCATTATAGAGTTCAGCATAGGAAATATATTCAGATGCCACCCACACAGATCCACTCACATTCTGTGCATGTGAACTGCATAATGGCAGCGCATTAATGTACAGAGGCCTCACATCGCAAAAGAAATATAATTTTGTATATGTACTTATAGTATATACACATTTATAATTATTATTTTTTTGTTATTTTATTTTATTTATCTTTGTATTTCCCAAGGGAACTTCAAAAGAACCTGTAATGAAGTTTACAGAATGGAGATTTGCTCTGATATTTATATATAAAGTGTTTACTCAGAGACGCAACTCACCAAAATCAGGACCCAAAACTTGCCCACCCTAGTCCACCTATCAGCAATCAGTTCCTCAAGCTTTCTGATCACTGGCTCCACCCCTTCCACACACCTGATACAGTCTCGGTGCAATCAGTTTAGTCAGCTGACTCTCAGCCGTCCTCACCCTTTACAAGGTAATGGTTTTCTCTCTGATCTTCAGTTCTGCCTCTGAGCCTTGCTCGTGTCAGTTCTGGTTTTGAACTTTAGTGCCTGGTGCCTTCAGTCCTGTGCTGGGGGCATGTTTTTAGACTGTGGTTTTGACCTAGATCAAGATTATTGTTTGGGTTTTTGTCCCAGTCCCACAGCTTCTGTCTACTCTGTGTTCTGTGAATAAACGCGTATTGAAACAAATATTAATAATATATTTAATCAACGTTTAAAGACACAGACTTTAACTGACCATTCACTTCAAATACGACATGAGATTTCTGATATACGAAAGATTGCTCCAGGTTTAATATCGTGCAGTTCATTAAAAGAGGTTTAAACCAACGGACACTAGGATACTTCCATGCTAATGTTGATCACATGTCCTGTGTTTTCATAGTAGTTTGTTGCTACTCAGATCTGCCCATATTTGGTCTTATTTTCATTTCAGAATATTTAATATTTCGGAAATTATTGCAGTTATGTGTCATCAATATATACACTATACACACTTGGCTGCTAATCCTCAGATGATCACCAATTAAATATGAATGTGCATAATACATAAGATCAATGTTTTACTCACCTCTGAGCTCAGTGTGAAATGAGAACACAGAATTAGAGAAACAGTTTAGCGAATTTAAACTTGTTTAACAGTGTTAGGGCTTTTCTAGATGGATGTACACACTATGTTTGCCAGTATCTAAGATCTCAGAAGTGTTGTAAAAGCCAAAATCATTATTTAGGTGGTTGTTTCACTGGATAAAAATACAGAACAAAGGATAGAAAGGATGTTGTATGAGGGGGTCATTTCACTTTCTACAGGTAGGTGTGTCCAACAGAGGGTGCACATCACTGCTGTGTCTGATCCAAAACACACATTAACACACCTTCCACCACCATGTGAGTGTTCAGCAGCTCAGTTAATACCTGCTATTGGTGGTCTTGTGAGGGTCCTGACCATTGGAGAACAGTGGCGATTGCTCTAAGAATGCAAGGGAAGCTCAGCTTCCCCTAAAATGTCAAAAAATAAGTGATCAAATATATACTGTTGTGTGTACATGTCATTGAATAAATATGCACTACAACTTTTGTTCAGAATGAGCTTCTTATCACTGGTAAAGACGCAGCTTTCCTCTCAATCATTCCTGCAGCTTCACGGTGCTTTAAACAGTGTGGACGCGTAGTGCAGCGAAACGAGACAAGTCATTGGATAAATGCTGGGCTTTGTCCCGCCCATCGGACGCTCAGCGTCTCTGGGGGTCTATGGGGCAGTGGGTTGGCCTCGGCTGGCCCGGACGCTCAGCTTCTGCATGATGATTGGATGATCTGTCTGAGGCTGAATCCCTTTTTGATTGACAGTGAAATGAGCGAATCAGCGATCCTTTGGTGTAAAGATTCGTGGGAGCATTAAATTTTCATTCTGTTCTGAGTTGAACTGGAGATTTTCTTAATCCTTTTAGCGGCATTTTCTTTGTTAAAAATGACTAGCAACAAATCGAGCTTCTATTTCTGATGGTTTTTTTTTGTAGCTGCTAGTGTTTGGAGACTGACTTCTATCACTCTTTCTGACTTCTATCGCAGTTTCTGTCCAGCGGGTGCTGCTGAGCCCCTCCACCGTCACAGATCACTCACAGGTGGACACACTTCACATGGGCCAAGGCCGTTTAAGCAGCCTAGCTCTGCTGGCCATTGAGAGGACACTAGTCAATTCACTGGAAAAGACGCCTTGTTGGTACGACAGGGTCACAGATCATTTTCTTGAAAAGGAACGGAAGGTAGAAATTACGTATAAATAAACCGACACATTTTATGATGTAGGCCGAAATTGAGCTTTCCCTTCTTGAAAGACCAGCATCCGCTACTGTTGGAGAACATGGTGAAAGGGGGCAAATTTCAAGCAACTGATGAAATTGTAGAACTGCAGTGTGCATCTGTATGATCAGTGGAGCTTGTAAAATAGACAATGCATGTCATGTCATGGGCGGATCTGTTTACTATTTGTCTGTGTGTCTGTGGTCCAGTCGTACACTCTACAGCCAGACGTTATTGGACAGGGGCTCTTCCAACAATCGGTAAAAAGGGAATTTGTAGTAAGAATTTGCAGTAAGAGCTTGTCGTATTTTGGTATGGGATTATGTTGGATTTGGGAACATTTCAGCGAAATTGTGATAGCATTCAGCCACAAATGTAAATGAAGTCTGGTACGGATGTTGGACGATTAGTCATGGATGAACAGCAATACTCCAGATTATCCCAAAAGTGCTGGGGGCTTCGAACCAAAGTTACACTTGGCATTGAGCTTGATGACCTCATTCTCACCTGCAGGTGCTCCACCGTATCCCATTTCATGTCATACTTTTCTCAGGCCACTGTCTGTGAAGAGTGTGGTGAGTTCTGCATGTGGCCACCATGTTAGTAGGCGGATTGGCCACAGGTCCGTAGGTATGCGAGTGTGAGTGAGGTGTCTAATATAACCCTCAGTAGGTTTAATCTGTGTGTATTTACCAGCTCTGGTGAATATGCTCCTGAGGGAAACGTGTGTAGCTTCAGCCGATGTGTTTAGTCACGTGTATGAACTGGGAGTGAAGATTTGAATGCTGTCTTATAAGCAGAGCTTTAATGTAAAGTAGAGCTGGAGGATTCGGTGTGTGATGGAGTTGGCACTAATACCTGAAGCTGCTTAATACTGCTGCTTTCAGGAGACAGCACTTTCCTCACGCTGTTCTAAATTAGATTTCCTTTCCCTGCCATTTCTCTGTGCTGCAGCCACTGCGCTCTTGAATGAGGCTGAAAGCTTCGCAATAGCCATACAGTGCACACAGACCATATTTGGGATATATTTGATGTAACTACTTCACTGTTATATCTCAAGGCTTGTGTAATGATTTTGGGGTCTTTTCCCATTTTTTTTTTTTTGCCATCTCTAGACCTTTTGTTTTGTCTGGAGGCTTTGTATCAGGTTTTTAGCTATAGACCAATCAGATTGTTTGTTTGTTTATTTGTTTATTTACTTTTTTAAATCTAACATTAACGTGAACACAAAGATCAGCACAGAGCTTCATTTTCACGTGGATTCTTTAAGGGGCGTGGTGAAGTAGCCTAAAACTTTCTGATTGGACGGTCTGACTGTAGAGCTACCGTTATTGGTCGATAACCTTCTTTGTAAACATTTAATTGGTCAGTCTGCACGTCAGTAGTCCTTGTTTACGTCAGGCAAAGCTCATGTACCCACCCTCATCTCGAGCAGCTATGCCGAAATGTAAATGTAAGTTCTCGGATGGATTAAAAAAGAAATTGCCATGTTATGTGTAGCAAATAAAGGTGTAAAGGACCTAAAAGCGCACATAGATTCAGCTAAGAATACAACGGCAACGAGAGGCGAGAGCTCATCAACCCCCCCAAGACCTGTCCTCTTTTTCACCATCTCAGATCTGGTCACCCTAGTAATGTTGCAGTCACAGTCACACAGGTCCAGGGACCTGGAGGTTGTAGGTTCGAGTCCCGCTCCAAGCGACTGTCTGTGAGGAGTTGGTGTGTTCTCCCTGTGTCAGCATGGGATTCCTCTGGGTGCTCCGGTTTCCTCCCACAGTCCAAAAACACAAGTTGGTAGGTGGGTTGGCGACTCAAAAAGTGTCCATAGATGTGAGTTTGTGTTGCCCTGTGAAGGACTGGCGCCCCCTCCAGGGTGTATTCCTGCCTTGCTCCCAATGATTCCAGGTAGGCTCTGGACCCACTGCGACCCTGAACTGGATAAGGGTTACAGATAATGAATGAATGATTGATTGATTGGTTTATACCCTTTTTACTGTGTCATTGTGCCAGGCTTTGAATAAGTGTCTCTTTGAACTGCTGAAGTGTTCAGCTTTGAAGGTGGTGTTGTATGGTCTCTACCTTAACCCTAGCCCTAACTTTCAAACAAGATGGAAACAACAACAGATCAGGCAAAGAAACAAAGAAACAATGGGTCTACGTATTCACAAGACATGCCTACGAGTGCCTGGAGTAGAGACCATACACAGCTGGGAGGAAATAAGAACGGAGTGGAGGGACTAAATCAGAGCAGAACCAAAGCACATGATCAGGATATGTCCAGTACGGTCAGTGCATTTCTTTGGGTAAAGTTGTGTGTACGTGTGAGTGAACACATCATCAGCAATGTTTCCATGTTAATTAAGCTGAATTCACTCATTAGGTGTGGTGTCTGGATAGTTTTGGGGCAGATTTACAAAAAAAAAATAAAAAGCTGCTAATTACTGGCTGTCCACATTTGGTGCCGATGGGGGTGGCCAATTTAGCAGGTTATCTAGGAAAAACTTTCCGTAAAATGAACATTTGCAACTTTATAATTAACATATGACCAGCGCAATGTGAGCCTCTGTTTGGTGCCTGAGGTATTTATATGTCACTCAAAATGACACCAGCTGATTACATAAGAGTTAAAGTGGATTATTATGGAAAGATTACTTCTGCATCAGTGCATGTTCACACTCAGTTTGGGATCTGGAGCCCACCAATCCACACAGTGAGAAACAAGGCCAACAAGTCTTCTGCGTTTTCTTAAATCAGAACCATGGAGTAAAACGATTCGCTCGGATTCTGTGCTGCTTCTTTAATAGAGTGTAGGGACTTTACATCATCCTGCCTCCTCGTCTGAGTCTCTCCAGTCAGAGCCCTGGACCTGCATTTAAAGACTAATTTGAACTGAGCAAAACAAACACAACAAGCGTGGAGAAATTAGAGCACTGAGTTAATACGGCAAACATTAGGATGAGATTGAATTGTACAAATGGTTCTGCTCCTTGAGCTTCCCTCCCGGGTTCTGAACTGAGCTGTGGCGTATTGTCTTTTAGAGGAACGGGCTGAAACTGGTTGTTCTGAACAAGGCTGTTTGGACCATTGAAAGATGCTGCTGTGGTGTTTGATCCTTGTGGTGTTTTGACCAACGCATGTCACAACTGTGTTCACTTGTGAAAAAGGGGTAGAACGTGTCACCTTTTAAATTGCACAATAAAGACCTCAAAAACAGCCAGTAAGAACAACAGAAATCAGGATGGGACACACACTTTGACTCTGTAGCTTTGTGGTTGGTCCTTTCTGACCTCCCCCTTTATGCAGATGTGGGCCACGCCTAGTAAAATATGCAGCACTGCGAACCAAAGTGGCCCTCATTTGGCCTTTCATCATGAAACAGGTCTAGCTCACTTCTGGCAAACATATGGGTGTGCTGGCCATGATACACTGGATATGAGGCACAGAAGTGGCCCAGAAAGTGACTTTTACATGGCCCTCATTTGGTGTTTATGTGGCCCTCGTGGCAGGTGAGAGTGGCCTGTCCAACTGCAGTCAATCCATTTGTCAAGTGGGCTGGGTGATGTGGGCCAGACCTGGGCCAGTATCATTCTGCTGCCTGTGTAGCCTTTATCACTCTCCTCCCACTGGGAGTGTGCTGTAAACTTGTGAAGTTGGAGTGTTTGAGTTCGATGAGGTGCTGCTTCAGCGTGTCTGCGACTGAAGACTGGTTATTAGTGCAGATGTCTGCGTTTGCCTCCTGGGAGATTCATTAGTGTTCATTAGCCCCTCTGGCTGCTGTCAGTGGGCTGATGTGGCCAGTGGCCAGTAGATTAAAAAAAAGCCTTTTATTCCCATGATGATTACAGTGGGCTGTCAAAGGCTGATAAGTGCATCAAGGCATATCAGTACAGTGAGCCTGGGAGCCTCTGTCAGACCGGCTGTGATTAGAGCCCCGCTCTTATAGACCACACTCTCCAGCCTCGTCCCCTGGACTCTGCTGTAGCTCCAGTCATCCGGGGTCATTAAGATCAAGATTAAGATTAAAGAATCTGCTACAGTTTTTAATGAAGGTCTCGCTTCATCTAACTTTGGATCTAATCAGGCGGAGCAGCGGGGCTGGTGCTGTTAATGCAGGTGGGGAGTGTAGCCCCAGCCGCATGATCAAATGTTAGTGAACAAATGCACATCTAATATTTCAGGAAGCAAGGGAATTAGCGGGGATTTTGCAGCAGGAACTGCTTCTACTCTTTTAGGAAGAATTTATACATAGCTGTGAGTATTTGACTGCATTCAGCCCTGGGAGTATTATTGGAGTCAGGTACTCATTAGACATTCATTCACTAATTCATTCATTATCTGTAACCCTTATCCAGTTCAGGGTCGCGGTGGGTCCAGAGCCTACCTGGAATCATTGGGCGCAAGGCAGGAATACACCCTGGAGGGGGCGCCAGTCCTTCACAGGGAAACACAGACACACATTCACTCACACCTACGGACACTTTTGAGTCACCAATCCACCTACCAACGTGTGTTTTTGGACTGTGGGAGGAAACCGGAGCATCCGGAGGAAACCCACGCAGACACAGGGAGAACACACCAACTCCTCACAGACAGTCACCCGGAGGAAACCCACGAGGACACAGGGAGAACACACCAACTCCTCACAGACAGTCACCCGGAGGAAACCCACGCAGACACAGGGAGAACACACCACACTCCTCACAGACAGTCACTCGGAGGAAACCCACACAGACACAGAGAGAACACACCGCACTCCTCATTGTTGTATTTTTTACTCTTTTCTATTAAACAATCTTTTGTTGTTGTTGTCTTATCAGTTGGATGTGTATTATACGCTAACTTTGTTGCTTGTTAACACTCTGAATTCCAGTTAAGTTAGTCTGAAAGATAGGTAATGTTTGATTGATTTGTGGATTACTGTATTGAGCTTACCTTAGTCTGGACTGCATTCCAGAAGTATCAGCTGCAGCTCCATCACACCTGATGATACTGTTCCATTGCTCCAAAGCCTCATTGCTTGCCTACTAGGGTGACCAGACGTCTTTTACCCGGACATGTCCTCTTCTTAGACTTAAAAAATGTCCGGGCAGAATTTCACAAACGTCCGGGATTTTGTTTTTCTAGAGCTTACATAGAACCTCGAGAAGCGTTTCGTTCACAAACTAGTCCCGCCTTCCCCTACTCCGATTGGTTCGCTTGAGTGAGAAGGGGGCGTGGTGAAGTAGCCTAAAATCTTCTGATTGGACGGTCTGACTGTAGTGCTACCGTTATTGGTCGATAACCTTTTATTAACATTTAATTGGTCAGTCTGCACGTCAGTAGTCCTTGTTTACGTCAGGCAAAGCTCATGTACCTACCCTCATCTCGAGCAGCTATGCCGAAACGTAAATGTAAGTTCTCAGATGAGTCCCCCCCCCCCGAGACGTGTCCTCTTTTTCATCATCTCAGATCTAGTCACCCTATTGACCACCCAATGCCAGGGGTCTCTATATCCTTCTGGCAGACAGTTGGCGTTGGGTGTGGTGTCCTTCAGCTTATTTTGCAGTTGCTTTGAAGTTATTAATTTAATTTTTTGTTGATCTTATTTTGTGTTCCAGTTGAGTCCTCTCCACCCACATGATTGTGTCACATGCACTTTTTAGAGACTGGCCTAAATGTTTGCGTTAGTAAAACTGACGGCTTGTAATGAACTTGTCTGACCATGGTTCCTGGAAGAGTGATTTGGCTTATTAAATTCTACCCGGGGCTCTCTTAATTAGACAGATTATTCCCCTCTTAGGACTGTCACTGAGCTATGTTAACAAATATCCAGTGGGAAAACAACACTTCTGCCGAATAAGGGACTCACAACAAGCTCATCGTGACTTTATTTACAGTCTCAGAAGTTACAGTTTCAGGAAATCTTAAAAGTTAAAATAAAAATAAAAAAGTCACATCAGTTCATGTGCATAGTATACAGGGATCTGGAGTGTCAACCAACCTACACACTGTGAAACAAGAACACCCAGTCAGTCTGTGGTCTGCCTAAGTCAGAAAACAAGGGTTAATATTTTTTACAATTCTTAATTCATTCATTCACCTTTTGCCCTGCTACTGACATCAAATGCATTGACATTAGAATAGTCCCACCTCCTTGTCTGAGTTTCTCCAATCACAGAGCTGGACCGCCATTTATGTGAGAGAACATGGAGCAAAACTAATACATTGTGCACTGAGTAAATAAGAGTATTGAGTAAATTCGGCGCAAAAAACTAAGAAAGAGAACCAACCCAGAAAACAATTAGTCGTTGATTCAACGTTGAAATAACGTAATGACTGCCGTCTAATCAACGTTCTCTTAAGGTTGAAAATGAAAGTTGAAAAGACGTATTTTGGACGTCCGTTGACGTTATTAATTGGTCCCGAAATAAATTACTTGTATGAAACGCATTTTGGACGTCCACTGACGTTATCGACTGGTCACCACTTAACTAACTTATTACGATGGATTTTGGACGTCCATTGACGTTTAAAATATGTCCTTGACAGACAGACTACTTTTAGACCTATTTTGAACGTCCAGGGACGTTCCTTGTTTACTGGGAAGTAGAAACAGCTCCTCACTGCTGACTTCCATCGATCATATAGCTGCACTTTGTAGTAATAAAATAAGAGTGTAGCCCATTGGTTGCTCTGCATACTTGTTTAGCCCATACTTGTTTTTTTTTCTTCTTCAAAGTGTCCCTGAATGGTCAGTGGCACTGAAAAAAAAAGTGTCACTTTTGTTTTGACCAGGCAGTGTATACTGAAAAGCAATATGGCAGTGCGTGTGTTTACTCACGTTTAAACAGCAGAGAATTAATACCTGAACTACAGCCATCTGTTCAGTGGGAGTCAGGACGAAGGAACGTCATCTTTATAAGCCGTTGTTTATACCTTCTGTCTGTCATCAAGATCAGACTTTGTGCACATATTACACATCTATAAATGTCACTCTGCCTGTCAACAATCAGAGGTGGGTAGAAATTAGTTACATTTACACACGTCCATTACATTTAGCAGCAGAAAGACAATTTCATTACCAACAACTAACAACGTTTCTGAAAGTGAATTTTTATTACATTATTTTTATTCAAATCACATGAGATGCACAGGCCATTTGTTTATAGCCCCAAATTATTTTTTTTTTTGTAGTTTCTGTTCTCCTCCCTTCTTCTGCAGCTGGAATTCTCTTGTAATTAACCCTTTGTTGGAGCATGTCAAAGCACGACGTTGTCGTTAGTTTGTGTGTTAGTGAATGTGAGTGTGCTGGGTGAGGTAGCATACTCTACCATGTTGTGTATTTGTATTTGTGGCCACCTTAGCACTTGCATCCTGTTCTCACGTGGTTTCTGGAAAGAGTTCCAAGCAACACTGGTGTAAAACCAGGGCTTTTGCTCCTCGCTCCTCACTGCTGGGCTCTCACGATGAACTGAGCGGTGATTCATTATCATTTAAAGAAACATGTGTTGAAACAAATAGAAGAACACTGCTGTGGTGTTTGATCCTTGTGGTAATTTGACCAAAGCATGTCAAAGGCTTTTCATTACACTTGTGGAACAGCGGGAAAACATGTCCCCATTAAAGTAGCTGAATGTGCTCGTCATAAGAAATGTCCACAATTATTTGGACATGTAGTGTCCACAGAAGACTAAGAGACAGAATGGTAGTAAATGCCAAACCTGGGAATTAGTGAGTGAGTGTGAAGTAGGGTGGGCTGACTAGAGAAGCTCACAGGATGAATTTGGGTTTCTGTGCAGACCGAGTTGTCGGCAGTGTGGAGTTCTCTGGAGCGAATGGCGTGAGTAATTGGGAGGATTACATTGACAGAAGAGTGAGGAAAGCATACAGGCGACAAATGGTCAGGGCTAAAGCATTTTCCCCTGGTCAATAGCACGGGGTCTCGCTCTCTCACACAAAGAGAACGGGAACATTAGTGGCAGCTTATCAGATCCCCAACCCATCTCTAAAATCCCCTCCGCTTAGGCGAAATCTCATAAACAACCAAGGCAATCAATAGCTGTTTTTTTTCATGCTTTTGTGCTTTACATTTGTCTTTTTTTTCCTTCTATTTCAATGAACAGCCAATAGAACTGATTGATTTTTCTACACCAGACTGTGATGTCTGAGCTGCGGAGACTCTAGACAATACTGGACATTTCACTGTCCACTCTATTAAATACCCTCTATTGCATTTATTTTTTTATTCATTTATATTTTTGAGGGAACAATTTGCTGTTTGTGAACGATTTTTTGTTAGTTTTTTTGTATCCAACATTTCTTAATTTTTTCTAACGACCGTCATTTCCTTTATTGTGTGCGCACGTTTTCTTTTATCCATTGCCACAAGCATTGTTTATTGATTATGTGATTACATGTTATTGTAAATTCTCATTAAATTAAATGCATCCCACACGAGATTAAGAATCTAAATGTTTGTGGTTACTAAATCAACCACTTTAAAATGATTATCCCTATAGTGGGTCCCCCACAAGGAGGTGGCCATTTTCAGAGTAGGTTCGGTATAGAATCAGACACCTCCAGATCACTAGGTGTCAGTATATTGAGTGTTTTCTAATGTTAAGGGCCTTGGTCTACTCCCCTGTCGCTAAAATCGATATACTCCGATTTTTCTGAAAGAAAACTAACGGTGGCTAACCCTGTAAATTGATGCCATTGTTTCTGGAGCTAACTGGTAGCTTGCTAATTAAAAATACAACTCTCCAAATCACAATTCATGAATTAAATCAATTGTCTGCTCAGTAAAATTCAGCTTGAAGCAAATTAGCTGTTACATGCAATGACTAACTTACATTTGTTTCAGTGAGTAAAAGCTGCACACTTTGTTAATTTGTCAATCCATTAAACAAAAAAGTAAGAACTACACATAATACATTCATTCCTTCATTCATTCATTATCTGTAACCCTTATCCAGTTCAGGGTCGCGGTGGGTCCAGAGCCTACCTGGAATCATTGGGCGCAAGACAGGAATACACCCTGGAGGGGGCGCCAGTCCTTCACAGGGCAACACACACTCACACCTACGGACACTTTTGAGTCACCAATCCACCTACCAACGTGTGTTTTTGGACTGTGGGAGGAAACCAGAGCACCCGGAGGAAACCCATGCAGACACAGGGAGAACACACCACACTCCTCACAGACAGTCACCCGGAGGATACCCACGCAGACACATCAACTCCTCACAGACAGTCACCCAGAGGAAACCCACGCAGACACAGGGAGAACACACCAACTCCTCACAGACAGTCACCCGGAGCGGAAATCAAACTCACAATCTCCAGGTCCCTGGAGTCAAAGGTGCCCCACATCTGCACTCATCAGACACCACAATAAGTGTCGGTTGTTTTAGAAACCTGGGAGTGGCCATGGAACGTGAATTCCTCCAAGGTGTGTCTCACAACTCACCTCCCTATTCAACCAGCCCTGAAACGGATGATGCTGGACATACAGTAATTACAGATGCACACAACTATCAAGTTCAACTCATTAGAGATGATTAATACAATATATATTTACCCCTTTCCACATCTGAACACATTTCTGTGGTCTGTGACCTGATTTGGTCAAGATACCACAAGGATCAAACAGCACCCCTGTCTAAACAGCCCTGTTCAGAGCAGCTGGTTTCAGTGCCTGTTCCTTTAAATGATAATGAACCACAGCTCAGGGCAGTGCCAGAGCCCAGGAGAGAAATCATTTTCACATTGTCCTCTTTTTTCCATATATAATCAGGACTTTTATTTTATTTTCTTTCTTTAAATCTAGTGGGCTTTCAGATCTCAAAATGACTGTGCACATGCACCGTTGTGTATGTCCCCTTTAATATAAACTAAGACCAGAAGGATATGAAAATTGCCACAAATAAGAAGCTAAGAAATTGTGGCCACAAATAAAATTATGTGCAAATCTCCTTCACTTTGAGAAGGTCTCATAAATGTTGAAAGCAATCAATAGTTTTTTTCTTTACTTTTTTGCATTGTCTTTTTTCTTCCTGTTCTTTGTACAAACCAATAGAACCGATTGATTTTTTTCCTGACGGACTGTGTTGTGATTTTTGAGCACTGGAGTTGCGTAGGAGACTTGGCAACATCATGTAAAGTGTTTAACATTGTGCAGAAGCCGGATCCTCACTCAGGGCGAGTTTCAATAAGTTTATATGGTAATATCACAGCTGGCAGTGAAAGGCTGGCAAAGCAACACAAGATAAAGCTCACTAACTATGCAGAATCAGATACATGTCTGGAGGGAGGTGCATTTTTATTAAATCTACAGTTATATAACAACTGTGATATAGAAACACTGATACTCACGTCCCTGTCTGAAAAAAGCACATGCTCGTATCAGTCTTCTTCTTACACACCTTAACTCATTGGTTAACATGCTAATTGAAAGTGATACAGGGAGGTCCACCGTACCCACCCAGGGAGAGTGAATTCAACCGTGGTCACTCTGACTCCCAGCCTGGGAGGTCTCAGAAATCACTGGGAATCAAAGTCACAATCTTCTGACTGGGGACGACAAAACGATGCCACTCCAGACCTCGTGGAACATGTTTTATTTGTTTGAAATTTTGTTTGACGTCCTCGGCAGGTCGCCCTGTGAAGGACATGTGTGTTCCCGCCTTGTGCCCAAAGATTCCGGGTGGGCTCCGGACCCACCGCGACCCTGAACTTGATAAGCGCTTACAGACAATGAATGAATGAATCCTCAGCAGGAAGTAAACTATATCATGTTTCCTCAAAAGTTTCTGCTACTGTCAGTGAGATTTATTTATTTATTTATTTATTTATTTATTTATTTATGTTTGCTCCTGGGCTCCCCCTGCAGTAGCTGAATGTAATTAACTTTTACAAAACTGTCCTGAAGAGTGTGTGTGTGTGTTGCCCTGTGAAGGACTGGCGCCCCCTCCAGGGTGTATTCCCGCCTTGCGCCCAATGATTCCAGGCTGGACCCACCGTGACCCTGAATTGGATAAGGGTTACAGATAATGAATGAATGAATGAATGAATGAAAACTGTCCTGAAATTAAGGTGTAATTACATTGTACAGTCTCTGCAGTGCTGAGCCTAAAATAGCAATGACAGAGGCTCTGTTCTCCTTTTTACAGGTCTAGTATATACATATACTACCTACTGTCCCTTTTAAAAAATGTCATGGACAATTTTTTTTTCTTCTTTTTAAACGTACATACAGTTTGTACATGTTGGGAATGAGATGGGGAAGTTGTGGTCACAGAATAAGGAAACTTACACAAACATTATAGTTTTTGTCCCAATACTGATTTCATTCCTGTCCCTGGCCATTCCAGGGCTCTACACACTTACACTGTTGCTACATGCTGCAGGTGTACAGTGAGAGACTGGAGTGCACCTATTTTTATGGACAGTTTGTGTTAGTCATCCATCAGCAGTGCTCACGTTCTTATCACAGAGCTGCTGCCGGCTGGATATTTTTGCTTGGAGGACTATTCTCAGCCCGGCAGTGACAGTGACATGTGTAAAAACCCAGTAACACTGCAGTGTACCAGCCCAGCACACACACTCACACACACACACTGCCTTATCGCTTCCATGTGTCACTACTGTGCTGAGAATCGTCCTGCACCAAAATAATATCTGGTCTACGGTGGTCCTTTTTCAGGAGTGCGGAGAGGTAAAGGATGCAGATGAACTACAGCGATTTTAAAAGTATAAAGTGTGTTTTACACCCTTAGTCACATAACATTTCATATTCCAAATGAACATACACCCATCAGCCATAACATTAAGGCCACCTTCTTGTTTCTGTGCTCACTGTCCATTTTATCAGCTTCACTGAC
The DNA here is from genome assembly GCF_029633855.1 of Hoplias malabaricus. NCBI lineage: Eukaryota > Metazoa > Chordata > Actinopteri > Characiformes > Erythrinidae > Hoplias > Hoplias malabaricus. Next base: position 36,478,199 of record NC_089809.1, on the reverse strand, counting down.
CATGATGCACTTTGTAATTCTACAATTACACACTGTAGTCTGTCCCAATTACACACTCCAGCTCATCACTCCAGAGAACACGGTTCGATTGTGCCACAGTTCAGAGGCATTTGGATTTGACCATAGTTAAACTCATATGCAGCTGCTCCATTTTTACATCAGGATTTGTGTAGAGTCGTCTGTCAGGCTGCTACTTTCAGTGTCAGACAGTGTGTAAATGCAGACACGCAGCGACAGGCCTGGCCAGGAACAAATGATGGACAGAATGTGACAGACAAATGTGAGAAGTGAGAGATGGAGAAGGAGCGTTCACTTCTTCCCCGCGAGTGTCCGTGCAGCGAGACGGAGAGACTTATCGATCAGGCCCATTGTCCACAGCTGTCGAAGCAGGGAAAATCGTTCCATATTCACTCTGCGTGAATGGAGACTTGTCTGGAGTTTTGAGGTGAGGTGTATTGTCCTTTTCGCCATGGCAACAGTGAGGACAGTGAAAGTGTGCTGAAAGGGTGAGTCACTGAGACAAACGTCCACTCTATCTCAGTCATCACACACGCCGCAGCGCTGGCTGTCTTCCTACACATCCACCCAGAGCTGATTTGCATCGGTTTTGTTCTCAGGTTCGAGCGGTCACCTGTGAGTCACTGACCATGAAAGAGCACCTCGTACCACTTCTGTCCACTCTGCCATGGTCTTACTAAAAACACTAAAATATAGCCTCTCCTACAGCTTCTCAGAGACTTTACTGAGATCTCCTCTGACACACAGTGGGAGACATAGGTGAGAGCTGAGCTGTTTCTCTTAGGAAAAATATTTAACTCGAATTTACCTCCTCCATGAGAGTACACACCGACCAGTGGGCACCCGCCTTGGCCCCCAGGGTGCAGTTGGGTGCTAGGTGCCTTGCCCAAGAGCGCTTCACCTGTGAATGCTGAGGGAGAAAATTGTGGTTCCTTCAGGCCCTATATCTCCTGACAGTGCAGTGGGTCGAACCGCAACCTTCCAATCCCAAGCTTCTCTAACCTTTAGGCCCCATGCCACTAGAGGCATTTTCAACAATGAGTCTTTTTTCTAAAACAACCATTAAATTTACTTATAAACACCTAGAACTATCAGCAATCAAATCCCCAAAAATGTTACTACAAAGATCACTGAATATATTCCTAACTGTCACATCCTGGCCCAGTCCCATCTGTTTTCCCCACCATGTGCTCATGTAGCACATGGCTCTGTTTGTTGTTGTTCCTGTCTCTGCCCTAGTCCCACTTTAGTCCTGCCTCTGTCTCATTATTGTCTCCAGGTGTTCCTTGTTTGTCTTGTCTTATATACCCATGTGGTTTGAGTGCTCCTTTGTCTGGTGTTGTGTGTGTAGATATGTGTTTCACGGCCTTTCTGTTCACACGTGTCTAAGCCGGTTCATGGCTCTTCCCTGTACGTCTTTGTTTAGCTCTGTTTAGTTAGTTTTGTCTTTATTACCCGTGTTTATTTTGATTCTGTCTGTGTTAAATAAAATTCCTTGCGTTTACGTCCGTCTCCTCGTCCTCCCTGAGCAGCCGTGACACTAACATTTGTATGTTTTGCTTCATCATCATTCATAGTTACTTTACATTCACTAAGTGAGCTGGTGTCTACTGATGGCAATGTTTCACAAACTACAATCAAATTCTATGTTATGTACCTGAAAAAAAGTTTCAGAAACAGTGCCCCAGGGGAATGTGGCCCGAGCCGCTTTTTACGTGGAGCCGTTTCATTTCAGATTTCCCCCATCTTCTCAAAAATCGACTGCTAAAAGCCAATGAGCGCTTCCTGAGTCAATGTTGGAGAATGGTGCTAAACGCTAAAAACTCAACCACTTGTCCAAGATCTTCCTTTAATTTTGGAAAGTAAAATGATGTATTTAACTTAAAAAGTGAAGAAAAATTAAGTGTATTTCCATATTTCTACACTTTTGTGTAGAATTACAGTGTTGCTGTTCTACGTTGAGGAAATGGTTGCCTTTTTTTGGTATTAAAATAACCTATTATTTCTAAACAAAGAGCTGCTTTTTCGAAAAAGCAGCTATACTTAGAGCTGAGTATATGGGTAAGTTTAGGGTTAGGGGGGTATTTAAAAGTGGTTGCCAGAAATTCATGTGAACATACACAAATATACAGGGGTTGGACAATGAAAGTGAAACACCTGGTTTTAGACCACAATAATTTATTAGTATGGTGTAGGGCCTCCTTTTGCGGCCAATACAGCGTCAGTTCGTCTTGGGAATGACATATACAAGTCCTGCACAGTGGTCAGAGGGATTTGAAGCCATTCTTCTTGCAGGATAGTGGCCAGGTCTCTACGTGATGCTGGTGGAGGAAAACGTTTCCTGACTCGCTCCTCCAAAACACCCCAAAGTGCCATCCATCCATTATCCACCGCTTATCCGGGTCCGGGTCGCGGGGGAAGCAGTCGGAGCAAAGAAACCCAGACCTCCCTCTCCCCAGCCACCGCCTCCAGCTCCTCCGGGGGTATACCGAGGCGTTCCCAGGCCAGTTGAGATATGTAGTCTCTCCAGCGTGTTCTTGGTCTGCCCCGGGGCCTCCTTCCCGTTGGACATGCCCGGAACACCCCAAAGTGGCTCAATAATATATAGATCTGGTGACTGTGCAGGCCACGGGAGATGTTCAACTTCACTTTCATGTTCATCAAACCAATCTTTCACCAGTCTCGCTGTGTGTATTGGTGCATTGTCGTCCTGATACACGGCACCGCCTTCAGGACACAATGTTTGAACTATTGGATGCACATGGTCTTACTGGTGCAGTGTGCAGTTAATGAAGATTGTCCACCAGGCTGCTCCAATTTAGCCATGAAACCTCCCACACTACAATGACAGGTGTTTCACTTTCATTGTCTAACCCCTGTATGTAGTATATATTTTACAAGTGCAGTTCTATTCCATATACATTGTACTAACCTGGTGTTTTAATCAATAGAAATCACATTGTAAAAACCTATTTAAACACCCAGTTAGCGGGCCCCAAAAATGGCACATTAACTGATTCATTCATGCAAATTCACCAGTGTTAAATCAACATTGTTAGTGTAATAATTTAACACTCTCAGTGTTAACACCAATAGTGTTGATTTAACACTGGAGAATTTGCTGTGTTGAGAGACTTGATGAGAGACCTCTAGTTTGCTGCTCTTAATAAAATAAATATAGCATTAATTATGACTTTTATAAATATTGTTTGTCAGTTTTGATGCTAGTAGTGTGGTGTGTTCTCCCTGTGTCTGCGTGGGTTTCCTCCGGGTGCTCCGGTTTCCTCCCGTAGTCCAAAAACACATGTTGGTAGGTGGATTGGTGACTCAAAAGTGTCCGTAGGTGTGAGTGAATGTGTGTGAGTGTGTGTTGCCCTGTGAAGGACTGGCGCCCCCTCCAGGTTGCATTCCCACCGTGCGCCCAATGGTTCCAGGTAGGCTCTGGACCCACCGCGACCCTGAACTGGATAAGGGTTATAGATAATGGATGGATGAATGAAAGTTTTGATGCTCCTTTACTAGTATCTGGTGTTTATTTAGTAGGATCTGTCTAAGTGGGAACTTAACAACAACCAGAACCATCAAGGCTCCAGTTCAGGTCCCTTCTTGTTTTGCTTGTGTAGGATTCAGAAGCGATGCTACTGCAGCTTTGCTCCAATGAGTTCTTTGTCTGGACCATATTTGCATGAGAGGATGTTTTGTCAGAGTTAATTTTATTGCATTTCAAATCAGAATATTCCAAAAGTTTATCAGCCTGATAGGGACTGGGAGTGTCTATTAAAATTTTGATGGATTCTTCCCCTGAGTAAGACGTAATAACTTTAGGCTGAAGCCTGTGGGGAAAATCACTTCCATTTGATGAGTGCTGAAATGTTTTCAGGTTGACACGAGCAAGAATTCCTTGCCTCACATCCAGCGGCTTGCAGGAATCCAGATGAGCTTTGAGCACTTTTTTTTCCTTCTTCTTCTTCACTGTCTGATGAAGATGGTATTCCAGAGCTGCAGAAGCAGGGTTATGTGAAGTTGTAACAGCCTTAGGCCCTGTCAAATAAATCATGTAGCAGCAATTAAACTGCTTTCCCCACTTGCCCAGGTACACGGAGCAGGCTGATGGGAACCACTTACTGCACTTTTACTTTTAGAGGAATTAATAATCCACAGCTGTGTGTGTGTGTGTGTGCATGCATGCAAGAGCGCTCCTGGATGTACCTCCACTGCACACAAATGTTTCTGTGCATTGTTATAGAGTTATGTTAAAAAGAATCTTTAAGGGAAAGGGAGTTTTATCATCATGACATAAACATGATAACACGGTTCTCTGGAAATGTGCCCCATTCGCTTCCTCATCTCCATGAACTATGCATGAATGTATGCTGCTGGTGCTCATTGTGAAAGATTGCATGCAAGTTTGGCTGCATATATTATAATGCATGCCATGTAATGAAATATTAAGCTATAAAGTGGGTCTAAACTTTAAAAGCAGCAGGGATAATCATAGTAAAAATAACAAGCAGTAGTGGGGACCATGGGGGTGGGGGGTGATGCTCAAAAGTGGGTCCCTGGATAGTTCTGAATGGGCCAAACGTTGTTCAGCCACACACATTTGAATGCATAGCTAGTTAATGCGTGTGTGTATACAACGTCTTATTGTCCTTGTGCTTGAGTTTTGTATCTTTGAGCAGAGATGCCCCTGAGAAACCTGAACTACATACTTTTACATAAGGTCTCCATAGATTTGCCTGTGACCCAAATGTCTAAATGTAAAAAATCCAATGTTGGATGCACCCCCCTCAACTGGCAGGAGGTTCCGGGGCAGTGGTGAAGTGAACAGCCAAAGGGCACTTGAGCAAGGCACCTCCCCAGGTGCTAGGAAGGCTGCATACCTCTCTAGGTGTGTATGTGCTCATTCACCTATAGGGCATTGTGTGTGTGTGTGTGTGTTCTCTGGGTAAAATGTGAAGGCATGATTTAAGCCCCATCCACACAGACCCGTTTAATTTTCAAAACCAAGGGTTTTGTCTGTGTTTTGGCCTCCTTTCCATGTGAAAACTGCATTTTAGGTTTTTGAAAATGCATGGAAATGGCATTTCAGTTTCGAAAAAACACTCTCCAAGGGGGATATTTTTGAACACAAAATCACTGTTCTTGAGTGGACAAAATGAAACTGATAGTGTGCCTGTCTCTGGCTGAAAAACATTAGCTCCTCACCCCATCTACAGTGAAGAGTCATTAATCTACAGTGTACATGCAGCTAGCACCAGATTTCAGATTCCCACATAAGAATACACATAAATGATGTTTTATTAAACATATATAATGCTGTATAAATAGTTTTAATCATTTCATGAATAGCGTAGTGCATTACCAAGTGAGTATGGAGTGATTTGGGACTAACACCTGTTTTCTCTCATGTGTTGTGGGGTTTAGATTCCTCCCGTTAAGAATTACTATGTCCCCCTACTGGACTGGCATTATAATGCAGCCGTTTTCATATTGGTCTCCACGGGGATATATTCAAAGACAGAGAGTGTGAAATCTCAGTTTTTGAAAGGAAACAGACCCATGTGGACTGGGCCTTAATTAGTATACAGTCATTTGCTTTTGTTTCATATGGTGTGTTTATGCTAATGAGCCGGTAGCCACCAAATAATGTATCGCTATGAGATTTCAATGTGAATTATAAGCCTGTTGTTCAAAGGGTTAATAGGTAGAATTTCACAGCTGTGCTTAAAGGTTACAGTGTGGACGTTGAATAAAAGACGATGAAGTGGACAGCGGTGAGGGATAACTATGTCAATCTCCTCTGTGTGTCTCCCCCCACCCACCCCCACCCCCTTAAGAATGCTTTGCCAGGCACTGCAGTAAAAGTCTCTGATAGTATCTGACTCTTTCCCCAAAGTCAATTTGTCTTCAAGTACCACCGAGCCGCTCCCAAAGAACTGGATAAAAGATTTATAAAGGCTGTCACAGGATCTAATGGCGCAAGCTAACTCGAGAAGCCATGCTTTTTGCTAAGCTGAGGCTTGGGGACAGTCCCCGGAGACAGCCCTCTCAGTTCTGCTCCACAACAGCATGCGGCCGCAGCACAGCACAGTTACCTCTGACCACAGCCTCAATCAAAAGGGTCAGATCAAACCTGGCCTGAGTGCTCAGATCCTGCCAAAGGTTTCAGCCTTTTATTGACCTTTCCCTCCCTTTCATCCCACTTTCTTATCTGGACACAAAGCTTCAAAGTGCTTCGGCACACAACAGAAACAAGTGTGCGGTTTCATTTCCTGTCTTTATATGATTGTTCTATTTCAGTTTACATTACAGGCAGATCTTCTCATCCAGAGAGATGTGTAAGTTAATAAATATGTTTAGGAACACAGTTTTCTAACCTGATTTTAAACTGGGCAGTACTGGGTTAAACGTAGTGTTGCTGGCACCAAGTGCGTAGATTTGCTTTTGACATTGGTGGGGACCTATGAATCCCACCAATTGTCCCATTTTTTATTTATTTATTTTTTGCTTGTTTTGTGTTTTTGTTCCTTTGCTCCGTGATAAAATGACACCGTAAGGGAATTGACAGTTGACAGTTTGTTGGGCAGTTCATTTCATAGCTACAGACAATTTTAGCCAGCTGTTATTATGATGGACTCATTTCATTAGCAAACTGTTCCTTCCAGTTTTGCCGCTGCTAACAACCAAACTACAGAGACTCAAGTGACAGCAGGGAAAGGCACAGCCAGTCACACTGGTCATATTTGTTACAGGGAGGTAGGACTCGAACAGAGAACGTGATTTAACCTTTTCTGCAGGTCTAGGTTAATGAGACGTTGAAAGGTATTTTTTTGGAGGGGATAAAATTAATTCAATAATCACTGTATATTGGTGGGGACACGTCACCTCCGTCCATGCTAATTCTACACCCTTGGCTGGCACTGGGATGGACCATCAACTCCAGTCACTCCCTGTGTCTGTGTGTGTTTTCTCTGGATGCTCTCGTTTCCTGACACAGTCCAATATTGGCAGAGCAAAACATGTGTGTGTTCATGCGTCCTGTGAAGGACAAGGCCTTTCCCAAACTGTTGGCAATTAAAGTTATTAAAGTTACAATGCTCTTCTGTACAAATGATATGAACTTTAATGCATGGCTATGTGCTTGATTTGACACACCTTTTAGCAGCGGATGCACTAAAACTGAACCCTGTTATTAGGCACAGTGTCCACATTGGCCATGGTCGAAATGGAAGAGAAGACAGCTTGGGACTAATCCCCACAACTGGCAGGAAAAATGGGGCACTGGGAGTAAAGGAGAAGCACGGTCTCCTCCCTCAGCATCCACAGCTGAGGGGCCCTTAAGAGGCATCTAACACACAGCTGGTCCCTGGGTGCTGGGGTGTGTATGTGTTGTGTGCTCACAGACCCTAGTGCACTGGTGTGTGTGTGTGTTTGTTGAGTGATACAGATTGGAACAATGTGAGTGTGTGAGCTCTGTGAGAGCCTGATATCACATCCTGGATGTGTTCCTGCGTGTCCTGATCAGGATGAAATGGTTGCAGAGAATGAATAAATGAATGAATTTCACCCACTGCTTAGAGCTCCCCAGTCAGGTGATGCACAGTGGGTGCACATTAATGTAGCTGAATTCAGAAATATAAAGGGTGTAAATGGAGTTTGGCTGTATGGTGTACTTGTGCCACTTTGGTGCCCCTTGTACGTTACAAATGTAGCAAATGTAGTGTTAGGAGTCTTGCCCAGGTGCTCTTACTGCTATAGTGCAGTGTGCTTACCCAAGTCTGGAATCCCTAGCCTTCTACATGGAGAAGAGCTCAGTTTTCCACTACTCTGTGCCAACCACATTCCAGTAATGGAACATTGTGACAAATTTAGTTTGCATTGTACAGCTTTGAGCTCTTTAAGTTGAGAGTTGAGCAGCGATAAGGCAAAACATCTGCTTCACTTCATTACAAATTAGCCTTGTGCTTGAAGGCTGCCATTCATATTTAATTTTACATTAGCCCTGAGACCTTGCTGATCAGAAAGACTGATGAAAGCGTCCAAATTGTTCATGATGAAATTATGTCTGCTTCTGTCTGACTGCTCACACCTGATGGAGGTATGCAATTAATATTATCTGACCACAGCATAACTAAGACTGTGTTAAAGAAACTGTTCAGGGCAGTGATCCAGGACAAATCTGATCTTAAGAAAAAACATCTTACCTTGTGTTTGCATGACTTCTGTTCTCAGGAATAACAACAATATTCACATACATAGAATTTGCCCACAGTCTCTGTTTATATTTATTTTTATTTATATATTTATCTGTATGTTTAAAATTGGAGCCTGGAATTATGTCGTTATCACCTACATCATCAAAAACTTCCAAGAGGCCGATAATTCAGAGTTACTGAGTTCTAGTCTAATCAGACATTAAGCAATAAGTTGAACCTTGATGAGACAAAGCCCCAAAACCCTGAGACTCAGATTAGGAACCCTTGTTCTAAACCTTACAGCACATGAAGAGTGTGTATGGTACAATTCACTGTAAGAGAAAAGTTTTAAATGTGGTATTGTACGTTAAAAACCTGTCCTCCGATGATCACCTGTATACAGCGTTCTAACTCTTGGTTCCCGTAAATATAGTTACTGATATGTCTCTGCTGTGGATTGTCGTCGAATCAAACAGTGTAATCTGAAGTGGTCACTGTCACATCTACGTAGTGCTTCAGAGCTAAAAATATCCAGTCAACCCGTCTTGATTTACTCAAGGGACACAGCTGTCTAACCGTCAGGCAAATCTATAGTTTTCCAGCTGATACACCCGTACAATCCTTTCCATGTGTTTTTCAGGGCTGGCTGTCTTCATCATATGCTGCTTCCAAGCTTCACTTTCTCCTTCAGTGCCAAACTGCATTAGTTCTGTGCTCTCGCTCAATTATTTCCATTCCATGCCTTTATCTTTATGTGAAGGGTCATTGAGTAGAAAACACAGCCTACCACTGAAACTGCTTGGATACTTTGGGGGTATTTTGGTTAACACTACATTTAAATGAAATAAAATGTCTCCAAAAGGCCAAGTTGGAGCTTCTATGGCTTGTAATCATGCAGATAATCCAGGGCATCAATTATAAAATGGCTTTATTCACAGTTCTGTTCATACTTTTGGTCATTTAGTGACAGTAGTGATATGCTAACATGAACAATGTGCAAATATTTGATCACATGTCCTCTCTTTGTGGATCATTTTCAATATTGACATGAACAGGAACAGATCATAGTCTTTGTAGCTCTGTTTGAGGTCTTTGAAAGCTCTCTGTACTATAATAAAAAAATCGTGAAAATCTATGAATCAAAATGCGAGTTTAATCAATGTATTATGACTGTGTTTGTTTCCACTATCATCAACGATGGATTGTGGATCCCAGTTTTATTTGCTACCAATTCCATCCACTCACATAATGCTACCAACCTGGGAATGTGAACATTAACTCAAGCTCCTTCAGGGAGGTCTGAATCCAAACACTGCTTCTTTTCAAACTGCCACTAATACAGCACCATTAGACAGCTCAGCATGCTTGGAGGATGATTTTAAACTCCCAGAGGAAGCAGAGCCATCACCAGGGACAGAAGTCTCCTGAGGATAGGAGCAACACTTATACGTACATTTACAGTTGATTTTATGCTAGATCAGAATTGAGACTCAAGCTTTAAAGGAATGCAGAAATGATCTAGAAAAGGGAGGTGCTAACACCACTACCATACGCTGGCTGTAACATCCCATCAGGAAGACAACAACAACATTTCATGGGTCATGAACATCGAGGGGCCTTGAGACACATCATGATCACAGGATTAGTGGAAATACTGTCAGTAATACTATGTCCCCCCCAAGACTTCTCTTAAAAAAAACATTATACTCTGTACCTCGGCCTCAGCAGCTTCCAAAGTGTGGTGTCTTCAAACAGAGCACAGTTGTAACTTAAGTAGCTTATTTATGGTAGAGACAGTGGGGCAATAGGTGGTGTCACTGCCACACAGCTCCAGGAGCCTGGTGTTGTGGGTTCAAAACCCCATTTTGGTTCATTGTCTAGTGTGTTTTCTCTGTGCCTGCATGGGTTTCCTCCCACAGTCTAGAAACACATGTTGTACCTTTGGATGTTCATTCATTCATTCATTCATTAACCTCTGTAAAATAAAAGGGTTCAGGGGGGTCCAGAGCCTACCTGGAATCACTGGGCGCAAGGCAGGAATACACCCTGGAGGGGGCGCCAGTCCTTCACAGGGCAACACACACACACATTCACTCACACCTACGGACACTTTTGAGTCACCAATCCACCGTGTGTTTTTGGACTGTGGAAGGAAACCGAAGCACCTGGAGGAAACCCATACAGACACAGGGAGAACACAACAAACTCCTCACAGACAGTCACCCGGAGCGGGAATCGAACCCACAACCTCCAGGTCACTGGAGCTGTGTGACTGCGACACCTACCTGCTGCGCCACCGTGCCGCCCACCCTTGGATGTGAGTGTGTGAAATTGTCCATAGGTGTGTGTGGGACGAACAAATGCACATGTCTGTTTGTGATAAAATATATTTTTTGTGACTTCCTACACTTTTTTTTGTTGTTGCGTTAATTGCTTTATGTTTTCTGGGATGTCCTGCAGTATCCGCAAAACTCCAAATAAATTTCTGTTTAATTAATTATGACACAAACACAAATAATTTCATCCCCCAAAGTTAAGCTAATGTGGAGGACAAACTGCATATGTTTTAAAGGTTATGCATACTTTTACACTCTTTCAATGCCTACATTAAGCACATGAAATTTGACACGTGGCAAGTTGGCTGTTGGCTGATCCAAATCCGCTGGTCATTTCTTACCTGGTGACTGAAGATCTATACATTTATTAGAGGGAAAAAATTACATGGGAATCAATCATCTGCGGATTCTGCATTTAGAAACATTTGCTGGATGTCACTAGATACATTTGTTGCACAACAGCACCACCTCTGGTGAAGGAGTATCTCACACGGTGGAGCCGGGCTCTCTCTCTCTCTGTCTTCTCTTTGCCAGGCTTTGAAGATGGATATGTTGTAAAACATTTCTCTATATACTCACTTCATAGCCAATGCTTTGTGCTTATCAAACATTTCTTCTGAACTGAAGGCTATTAATTAGGAAGTCTACATCACATCCTCCCTCTCCACCACCACCCCCCAACCCTTTTGCTTCAGTAACATCCTCTACTCTTCTGAGACGGCTTTACGCTAGATGGTGGAACTAGATGTGAGGATTCTGTGAAGTTCTGATATCATTCAGCCCCATAAACATCAGTGAGGTCAGGTACTGATGTTGGGTGATTAGTTATAATCACAAACAATGCTCCATCATGTCTCTAAGGTGCAGGGGGGTTTACATTTCTAGACCCCACACTTGGCATTGAGCTGGAAGAACTCAGGCTCATGTTCTGCTTCTTCAGTGCATAATATTTAATTTAATCTCGTTTACTTTCATGCTATAAGTCTATGATAATATCATATGAGTAGTTATGGTTATTGAACACCACTCCATTATATAATTATGCGTGGAATTCAATAGTGAGCCTTACCAAATGTATCCTGATCATAAAATATGTGCATATCTTTTAATTTAATTTGTATTTTTTAATTCAATATATTTGAGCTGTGAAACACAACAAATGACTTGTAACTTACTCATTCACCTGTTCAGTCTCTCACTCACATGCACACAGACACACACACACACACACACACGCACACATACCCACACACCCAGTCAATCACTTACTCATTCTCATACTCAAATACTTACTCACATTTAGGAACTGCTCCACAATGGAGTGCTAATCAGTGCTTTGCGCCAAAGACGCTGTATGTCCTTGTTGCAGTAAACAAATTGTTTTCATCTGGTGTTCTCCCTGTGTCCGCGTGGGTTTCCTCTGGGTGCTCCGATTTCCTGCCACGGTCCAAAAAACACATGTTGTCTAAAGTGTTCATAGGTGTGAGTGTTTGAGTAAATGTGTGAGTGTGTGTCGCCCTGCGAAGGACTAGCGCCCCCTTCCTAGGTGTCTTTCTGCCTTACACCCGGTGGTTCCAGGTGGGCTTCAGACCTGCCGTAACCTAGATAAGCAGTTACTGAAAAAGAACGAATTAATTAATTAATTTCCATTTGACTTACATTTTAATAAAAGATTATATAACTCTATTGAAGCAGCACGGTGGTGCAGCAGGTAGTGTCGCAGTCACACAGCTCCAGGGACCTGGAAGTTGTGGGTTCAATTTCCGCTCCGGGTGACTGTCTGTGAGGAGTTGGTGTGTTCTCCCTGTGTCCGCGTGGGTTTCCTCCGTGTGCTCCGGTTTCCTCCCACAGTCCAAAAACACATATTGGCAGGTGGATTGGCGAGTCACAAGTGTACATAGGTGTAAGTGAATCTATGAGTGTATGTCACTCTGTGAAGGACTGGCGCCCCCTCCAGGGTGTGTTCCTGCCTTGTGCTCAGTGATTCCGGGTAGGCTCTGGACCCACCGCGACCCTGAACTGGATAAGCGCTTACAGACAAAGAATGAATTAATAATTCTATTGATCTCAGAGGAAATAGAGTCACAGTACTAATCACTGTGCTAGAGAAGATAACTCTAAGATTATACAAGTGAGAAGGGTGTATATAGGGTCTGTATACATATATGAAGTATGTACATGATATATATACTAGAGCAACCTCTGTAGGTATGGCACTAGGAAACATTAACAGAGAAAACATAAGACAACACAAGTGAAATGTCTATATAAATAAAGGTGTATGTACAGTAAATAAAATGTCTCTTCAGTTTATTCATGCTATTACGCATTTGCTGATTTTTCCCTGTAACCTACTAGCTGTCTACAGCAGCAATGGACATAGATTTAATATTTCCATTTTCAGTTGATAGATGAGTATGGACTTTTTAACATAAGTGTAAAAACAGGGACACTGTTGTGTCAAGTCAAGCTCCATGTTATTGCCATAGAACTGCACTCTAAATAACCACAAAGGTGAAGAACCTTTTTCTAAAAGAATTATATACATTTTCAGATTGCACTAAAGTTACTTACTTTTTTTTCTGGAACTAAACACCCAAGCTGTGAACAATTTAGGAGCTCTTTATTTTTAAAAGAGCACTTGCTGCATGTTCTCTTTTCCTAAAGTGCAAAAAATAAATGTTTGGTGGTGAGAAGAAGGCAGAAGTAGCATCCTTCAAAAAAGAAGAGGGTGGAAGGGATAGAACGTGTACCTATTGCATCAGGCTTCAGAATTCCAGGGTCTGACCAGAGGCCGCTGACAGTGGGAGTCGGACCAGTCATCCCAGTATTATATGGCAATAAGAACCTCCGGAGTTGAAAAGTGCATATGAGTAAGCAGTAATACATTGAAAACATCAGAAGAGATCTTGTAGGTGTGTTCCACAGAGTACCGAGAGCATGTAGATATGGTAAACTGGATTTAGAATAAGCCATACAGTTGATGTAGTGTAGTGTGTCACATTGTTCCCCTCCACACAGCAAGTTAGGGTTCAGTTCTCTGCTCGGGAGTCATCTGGAAAGATGCCTAATGTGTTATTCACTTACCTTTATAACAGGGGATTCTATAAAAATGTACTGAGGCCCAACATTTGGTACAGACTTGTGTATACAGGCTTTATAGGTGCCTGCTTGTTTGAAATGAGCTATCTTGCTAATGTACAGCAACAATAGCTAGCATAACACATCCCAGTGTCAAGTTAAATTAATAACCAAATGCAGCCAAATTCATATCTAATAACTTTCCCTCTGCCATGTTATTTAGACTGTTTTAACCTGGGGATCCTCACCGAAGGCTGCAGAATGGGCACGCAGAGAACATTCAAGAGCACCTGTTTGATTGGCGAAATGAGGAATGGGACAACCCACAGCAGGCATCACCCAATGGCAGACCTCTGACAGGACCTGGAGCAAGTGAAGGCTCTATCTGGATGTGACCATTTGACTTGACTTCTCTGATATTATTTTGAATACTCCTGCCCTCCAGCCTCATGGCCCTCACATGGATGTGCAGCTACCTATGATGTGTAGCTGGGCTACGGGTGAATCTCATGGCCTTTTTCCACTGCATGGTACCTAGGCCTACAGGCACAGGCCTACTCTGATCTAAACAGGTCTGCACAGCTCTACTCGCTTGGTTGGTTTTCCACTATAAAGATCCCACCCCAAAATGTAGCCAGTGGAAATGTGATTGCTCTTGTAGCTTAGAGAATTTATAAGTGGCTACACTCTCAGAAAAAAAGGTACAACCGTGGTGTTAAGTCAAGTTGTGTTCCTTAAAGGTACCTTACATTCTCTTCTCCAAAAGGAGAGGTGAATATTTGTAATCTTTCATTACAGAACTGTGTATAAAAGAACACAGTATAAGTCCTGGAAATGAGGCGTATGAAATCAACACAGTTTAGAAATCTACTATTATAATAGAATAGGGTACAATTATGTTTCCTAACCAGGAGTACTGAAAGAGTAACTTTGAGGGTACCACCACACTGACAGGTTTTCTGACAGTGTACTGTCTGGCTGATAAGAACTCTGCAAGGTCTACACGTCACATTTAGTCCCTATTCTGCTCGCAACCAGGTGTGCATACAGACAGAGCTGCTGTTTTCTCTTATACCTCACTTAAGTGTGAAGCTGGGTCATGGTGGTGTTTATCGTTTGAGTCACGAGTTGCGCTGAAGTAGTGTTAATTTTCTCCCAGGTAAAGGTCTCCCTGAAGTTTTCCTCGGCAAATTAAAAGTTTCTAATTCACAAATCAAAACTACTCTCAGACACTACAATAAAGTAAAATAAAGGATACTCTCCTCTTGCCAAATTTGTAATGAATATCACACTTCATCTTTTTTTTTTAAACCAGATTTCAACTTTATTGTTGGGCAGCGTGGTGGAGCAGCAGGTAGTGTTGCAGTCACACAGATCCAGGGTCCTGGAGGTGGTGGGTTCAAGTCAAGGAGTTTGGTGTGTTCTCCCCGTGTCAGCGTGGGTTTCCTCCGGGGGCTCCGGTTTCCTCCCACAGTCCTAAAACACACGTTGGTAGGTGGATTGGTGACTCAAAAGTGTCCATAGGTGTGAGGGTGTGATTGAATGTGTGAGTGTGTGTGTTGCCCTGTGAAGGACTGGCGCCCCCTCCAGGGTGTATTCCCACCTTGCGCCCAATGATTCCAGGTAGGCTCTGGACCCACCGCGACCCTGAATTGGATAAGGGTTACAGATAATGGATGAATGAATGAATGTTGGGAGGGGTGGTGGCGCAGCAGGTAGTGTTGCAGTCACACAGATCCAGGGTCCTGGAGGTGGTGGGTTCAAGTCAAGGAGTTTGGTGGGTGCTCCAATTTCCTCCCACGGTCCAAAAAACGCACGTTGGTAGGTGGATTGGCGACTCAAAAAGTGTCCATAGGTGTGTGTGTGTGTCGCTCAGTAAAGGACTGGTGCCCTCTCCAGGGTGTGTTCCTTCCTTGCGCCCAACGATTCCGGGTAGGCTCCAGACCCACTGCGATCCTGAACTGGATAAGAGCTTACAGACAAAGAACAAATGAATGAACTTCATTGTTGTGGCTACATTTTTAATCAATAGAAACCACTAATACAAATATTTTATATCTAAATATCCATTATTAAAGCTTCAGTATTAAGAAGGGAGAATGCGATTAATCACGTTAAATCACAGCAAATTGTTCGTATATTTTAATCGATCTACAGCCCTAATAAATAGATATATCACTTTTATTTAGCCTTGAGGGGAAAGTTTCTATTAATTTTGACATATGAAAATTTCACCTCTCTTTCTCTTGTGATAAAGCCATTGCTCTGCAGCTACTTTTTAGGAAGGACTGCATCCTTCCACAGAGGACTATAAGCATTTGTACTTGAGAGACACCTTATTTTTTTCCTGACCACTGCTCACTGTTTTTACAGATGTGCAAGTCACCCATATAATGTGCAGTGATGCACCTACACAACATGGAGGACGCTTGCTTTTAAACTGTGGCCTTATAACCAGCCAGATGGTCCTTCTCTTCTTTAGTCCCGAAGATACAGTATCCGTGGTTTCCAAAAATAATGAAAAATTCCCTTTTAGACCACAGGATATTTTCCACCTCACCTCAGTCTTAAATGGGGCCCAGAGTTTATTGAACTATAGAAATGTTTTAATTCAGTGTTGTCTGAGGGCCTGAAGACCATGGCCAACTAATCCTGAGGGCCCTTGCATAGAGAGATTTCTCTGGATTCTCTGAAAGTTTGAATGATATTATGTACTGTGCATCATTAACTCCACAAGTTCTTTACTGTTTTATGTTGGGAACATTATTGTTGAAATATTTCACTATTTTCTCACACTATCTTTCACAGTGAACTCAGAGAGACTCAGAGAGACCCTTTTTAAGCCTAATCAGCCAACAGATGTTGCCAATTAAGCAGTTAATTTATTGAAGCATTACACAAATTCAACAGTCTTTTGTTGCCCCTCATTCCACCTTTTTTGGAATGTGTGGGTGGCATCAATTTAAAAATGGCCATGTATTTGTAAAAACCTCTGACAATATCTCAGTTTCAAAATTGAAATATTGTTTTTCTACTACATTCAATTAAATGATCTGTGAATCATTGCATTCTCTTTTTATTTACATATTGCTCAGCGTCCCCACTTTTCTGGAAATGGGGTTTGTGCACATTAAATTTACTCCCAAACCTTCCTTTTCCCCTTTTCATTTTCAGCTGAAGGTTAAAAACGCAGTAATGTTCTGGATGAGATCCAAGGCTGTTCCGCAGCTTACAGCTTATTAGTAGTAGCTTTTTCTATTTATTAGTGTAATAAACCACGAGGTCTGTGATTTTATGGGTTGTGTATGTTTTAATGGTTTGCAAGCTTGGCATCTATTTGTGCAAACCACAGAGAATGTGTTAGGATCTTACATAAACATTCGGGAGCTTCAGCTCAGAAACGTTGGAAAGTAAGTCTCCGTAGCCTGTGTGGAGCTCTGAACATATGAATGTTTCTTATTTTTTGTTATTTTTTACAAGTAGCATTGGGCGACAAGCATTATGCCACACAGCTCAGGGTGAAATACAGTGGGTCTTAATTAACCCTTTGGACCCCAAGAATCATTTTTTGGGGGCGGTCCCTAAAAATACATTTAAAGAACATGACGTAGTATTCACGCTAACCTTACTGAGTTTGTGACAAAAAGAAATACTTGAATTCAGAAAAAAAAAGATTTAATTTGCCCTCAAAATTGAGACGTTCTGCCCAACAAATTGTCTAGATTTTGCCTGCACTTAATATCCTTTTAACATTATGCTACCAAACCGTCCTTCTACATTTGTGGGTAAACCTTCATTCGAAAGTTAAAGACATTCATTTTGGACAAAGTCCAAAGCCATTCCACAGTTTACTGCTTATTAGCAGTGGTAGTTTACTTTATTTATTAGAGTAATAAACCCTGACGCCTATGATTTTATGTGTTTTGCATGAGCTAATAGCTAGCTAGCTTGGCATCTGATTATACTAACTATTGAACATTCATTAAAAAGTGTTGCTTATGTATTAAATACATTCACCCAGTCATTAATATGTCAAGGACTTTAGTGAATTTATACCTGGGCAACTCTCGGACTGCCATTTTTTTTTTTCTCGATCAATGGTACTTCTCCCATTAGTGCTTTATTCAAGGGCACTGCCAACCTCAATTGCCTTCACTGAAATCTGTACAGCATTATCTGGTTTAAAATGCTGCTAGAAATCAGTCAGTGATTTGACCAGAGGGATGCTATTGTCATTTTCCATGGAGCTAATGTAGTTTTAATCACCAGACAGAAAGATTGTTCCAGATGCTCTCAAGTTCTAGAGCTATAGGCCTCTCTGGACCTCTCTCCATCAGCAATGAGGGAGCTCCAGCTGCTCTTCACTGCCAGCTCTCTAACAATCAGAGCAGGTGCAGGTGTAAATGTAAGGCTCTCACTGTTCATGGGGCACCTGCCAACAGTCTGTGTTCAGTGGTGTTATGTCTTATTGCTAAATTTATTGTGTAAGATACTATTACATTGAAGATGTGTAAATGTCATGCTTTTTTCAAAGCCATTCAAATCTTTATATCTTTATGAACACAGTGTTTGTGACAGTGAATTACCAAACAAATAATTAGCATGCATCTGTGTAATCAAACTGTTTTGCCTAACCCTAGTGCTTAAAATTCTAGCAAGCGCTGCTGTGTCTGATCCACCACTCAGATAATACCTATGCTGTGGTGATATTTTGGGGGTCTTGACCATTAAAGAACAAGGTGAATGGGGGCTAACCATATCAACCGCTGAACTGCAAAGTGAGCCTATGTTGTCACGCTCATTTGCTGCTCCTCCACTCAAAGATCAGCATCTCCTGAGAGCTAGAGCTGACTCCCCATTGTCACACAGATCTGGTACTCATCTCCTTATTATCCAGCCTTTTTTAAACCAGGACTCTCGCCATGCCTCTTTGTGAGGTATTGCCACTCTCTGGTGCCTTTATACAGCAGTATCTTTCATGTGTTGCTTTTCCTGTTTTTTTATTACTTTTATTGTTATTATTATTATTCTCTGCCTGTTCTTTTGACCATGATTTTGCTTTGCCCTTTTTGTGAATTCCTTTAATTAATCTCTGGATTTGCCACTTACTCCTGTTTCCAAATGTTACATGGAAAGTGGAGCTAATAAAATTTATATAGAACCAATTTTTTTGTTTGTTTGTTTTTTTTTTCCATTATTTTCTGATTGGTTTCAATAGACAGTGCCAAAAGTCCAATTTCAGAAAAAATAGAGAAACATCATACATCAGAATATTTCACTGAAGCATCAACAAATAGATAAAATTCATCATCAATGCCCAATATTTGCCTTTGCTACAAAGGTCAGTCTAAGAAGTTGGTTGCATTTTCTACTTCTTACAATCCAACTAAAAATAAATAAATAAATGTAGTGATGCTAACACCTGGGCACTGGAGTGGCCAATCCATTATTCTGAAAACTAAGTAGTTATGGGTAAAAGAAAAATGAATATATTGGAAAAATAAAACGTCACATATCTATAAATATCACAGTAGCTATGAAGCCTTTTTAATGCCTCTTTTCACAATACTTTGAAAAGCAGTGTATTCAAAATAAATCATCATTTTTGCATCGTACAGCATATAAAAATATATCCAGTTTATTTCTGGTTTATAAACAAAAAATACTCTGTTTTAATTATTGCTATCACTGCTTATATTTCAGAGTCACACAATCTCTTCTGATTCTAAAAATGCATAAATCAATACATCCACCATGGTAACCTGACACTTCCTGTGTTACTTCCACACAAGCTGAGTGATCACACCAGCTCGATTCAGCAGGCTAAGAGCTGCCTAGTAAACTAATTGAGTTACGAAGTGAGACAAGGCTAAGGCTTGCTGCCAGGTCATTTACTTAGCTACAGTACATTGAGCTGCTACTGTAACTGGACCACTCCATATGACACAGGAAATGGTCAACATCCATTACCTAGGGCGGCTTAAATAGGAAGGCCTACTGTACACATTCTGTTTTCTGCTGTTCAGAGGAAAGATTAGAGGGGGTATTGTTTTTTATTCAGAGCGTCTGGCAGTGCATGTTAATGACAATATCAGGATAATGACAAAAACACTGGAAAAACTGAGCCCCACCTGTGAATAATTACACTCACAGTTGTGCTAAATGCTTATTCACAGTCAGGGAATATAACACCAGTCCTATATTTCAGACACAGTGTAGGTGTATGGTGAGTGTTTTAGCAGGTCTATGATGGCAGGATACATTGGGTTTAACACTTTTTCGAGAAACTTGAAAACGGTAAATACTGTTAATCTGATGTTGACACCTTTGGTGCTCTACCGCGTCTCACGTGTTTCTTAGGACTCCCGTTATCTCAGTTTCCTTGAATCACCGGACATGAAGCAAGAACACGGGGCACTAGGCCATCACCAGGGGGCCACACAGTTGCCTATTTACACCAGTGGGCAATTTAACGCCGCCAATAATTCCACCTACCAATATGTCTTTTTGGACTGTGGGAGGAAGCCCATGCAAACACAGGGAGAACACACTAAACTTCTCAATGAAAGTTGAGGATCCAACCCAGGACCCCTACACCCTGGAGCTGTGTGGCAACAACATTAATTATAGCACCTTCATGCCACCCTTCTTTGAACTCTAAATTTCTAAATATAACTTATACCTCATGCTGGTTTTGACTGGGTTGGTTAGTGATTCTCTTTGATGGACAAGCCCTGTGTCCAAGGTGTGTTTCAATGCTTAGTAGTGACCAGTGAATCCTGGTTTGCTTCCTGGCCCTCCACTACCCTGATCAAGGTGAAGCAGGTACAAAAAAAAATGATGAATGAATGAATGAATGGAAGGATGGATGGTGGTTCATAAAAATAAAATGTTTGCTTTAAAAGTTTTTCATAATACAATTTGTTTTAAGGGGGAATAAACCCTAATTTCTACCAGAATCAATATGAGAATTATTTATTTTACTAAAGTATTTTACACCCATAAAGAACATACAACATTCTCAACAGACGACTGTGCTAAGTGCTTATTCGCAGCCTGGGAATGTAATGCCAGCCTCACTTTTCAGTCTCACCTCAGGAAAAGAGTGCGCAGTGTAAGTGCCTGGTGTATCAGAGCCAGACTATGATAGCGCAAAGAATACCCCAGAATGCCCTTTGATTTCCAGCCTGTGATCAGAGAGAAAGAGCACTTTCCTCAACACTTTGTTCAATTGTACAGCTGAAAGGTTGGCTGAATGACTGGGCGCCATTTTCCAGCTTCTTGAGGCTTTTTGCTTGGCCGGGGCAGCTCTCATTACCTCGGCCTCTGGATCCCTTGTAGCCTTTTAGGCTACACATTGTCAATTAGCTCCAGCAACCAGGAAGCTGTCGAAGGGCATTTTGATCATGTGAAACTGCAAGTCTAGCAGAAAGGTCACCAACGACCTCACTTCCAACACAGGGCAAAATAATCGGAGATGCCAATGCTACGTTCAAAGCATGCTTTTCAGGCAAGGCTGGAAGATGATGGCTGCTAAATGCTTCTTGTCTTATGTATGAGAGTATTATGTAAATGTCAGGTACCATTTAACTTTATATCTTTTTTCTGTATTTGTTCATCTTTTATCTTCATTGTGTCTATTCCTTCAAAGACACTTGTTTTCAGTTTTTCGAAGATATCTACATATTTTTTCAAGTTCAGTTTTGGCATAAAACTTGCATTTTCTGCTTCTATCCAATTAAATCCAAGCACAGTCAGAAATGCTGATGCCTGGAGGGTAAATGAATGGGTATGTCTGCGTAAAAGATATCTAACACACCAAACATGATTTTCTTTGGATGGGCTTCTGTTTGATTTACCAACTCTGCTGGCAACAAAAACTCACTGACCAATCATCTTTATCTCTGGCATTGGCATATCTACAACAGCCAATCATCTTACTGTACTTATGTTTCAATAACCCAGTAGAACATAATATAACAGCAAAAATAATAGAAAAAAACTGAATCGGAAGAACAGAATCACTGAGTGCAATGTGGGAACACACTCTGGAGGGGGCGCCGGTCCTTCGCAGGGTGACACACAATCACACATTCACTCACAAACTCATACCTATGGGACTGTGGGAGGAAACCTACAGAGACACAGAGTGTAAGATAGAACAGCATAGAATAAACTAAAGAACAGAACAGAACTTCAATGAAATGTACTGTGAAGTACCTGATGGTGCTAAGTGTAAATGTAAGTAAGGTAAATAAATATCATTACTGAGGGGAAAAGAATAGGATTATTGTTATTATTGATAACAACAGACTCGATTCTTCTGCTATGACTGGAATGACCTTGGTGGGCAGCAGGTGTGTGTGAGAGAAGGAAATGATATGCCTGCAGTAAGCTGCACGTGACATACATTTCCCAATTAAACCATGGGAAGTCTGAGCACATGCTGGAAAGAAATGATTTTCCAGGAATGAGCTTTTCACCCCATGAATCAAATGAAAGACAAAAGAACTGAGTCTTATTAAGTCTAGGACATCCTAGCAAAAGGGGCAAGGGGGTGTTGCTCAACCTTGTAAGGCCCCCAGGTGAATAATGGTGACTGATGAATTACTATAAACATACTTTTATTGCTCATTCTCTCTGGGTGGGTAAGATGGTCCCCCCTCCCCCTCACACAGGAAGTTGCTGGCCAAGGTTGGAGCTTGTTTGCTAAAATAGCAAACCTCTCCTCTAGAGTGATGGTCTCCATGCCTTTGAGGAGGCCATCACCCTGGTCTTCTACTGCCTCCACAGATTTGACTTGCTACTCAACACCATAGATTACCATCAGCCAAAAGTTGCTTTTCTATCAGCCAAGATCCTGAAAATCTAATGCAACTGTGTGAAGATGTGACTTTGTTCATGTAAGAACGGGAACCTGAATTTGAATGTATTTCCATGCACGAATGCCATTTATTGCAAAGGTCATTTTGAGTGTAGAGAAAACTGATATTTGTGTGCGAGGTGATAGCGGGATTTATTTTAAAGGTTAGGGCAGTGTATACACCACCAAAGAAAAGTACACAGGCACCTTTTAAAACATGTATCTGTATAAAGTATAAAGTGTGTGTGGCATTAAAAGCAACACTTGAATACGACACAAATCGGCTAGATCAAATTTCATGGAAACATTCACAGAGTGCCTGAAGCATGGCGTCGATTCATCTCACGAACTGAATACAAAATGACACTGAACCCAGTGGACTTTATAGACCAGATAATGAATACTGTATGTACGAGTAGTAACTGGTTACATTATCATTTACATATGTGCCAGAGACCAGCTGATGTGTTTATTCATTCCTGACTAATATACAATGATGATACATTTCATTACCTAGCTCCAGAAAATACCCTGGCTGTTAACACATTCATTCATTCATTATCTGTAACCCTTATCCAGTTCAGGGTCGCAGTGGGTCCAGAGCCTACCTGGAATCATTGGGCGCAAAGTGGGAATACACCCTGGAGGGGGTGCCAGTCCTTCACAGGGCAACACAGACACACACACACATTCACTCACACACTCACACCTACGGACACTTTTGAGTCACCAATCCACCTACCAAGGTGTGTTTTTGGACCGTGGGAGGAAACCGGAGCACCCGGCGGAAACCCACGCGGACATGGGGAGAACACACCAACTCCTCACAGACAGTCAAGTGGAGCAGGAATCGAACCCACAACCTCCAGGCCCCTGGAGCTGTGTGACTGCGACCTGTTAACACATGTAAGCCTTAATTTAATTGAATTACTCCAAATTATTCAAATGTGTTTTAAAAACACACAACTAAAATTTATTTTTAAAATATTTTAAAAAAATGCTACCCATAGGTCGCCATTGCAGTTGTAGAGGACTTTCCCTACCGTTCTGCTTTTTCATTTTGAGCCAGAACGCAGCGTTTCTGAAATCGCTCACAATGACACACACCAGAGGATTTGAAATCATAACGAACCGATGCCTGTGGACACAAGATTGTGGAGAAACGACTCGTGTTGTGAAAACGGTTTGTGTGTGTAATGCAGAAACACACCTATGGACCGCTGGACATTTTAGAGTCTTCTACATGGGATTCGTCAGATTCTTCCATGACCTCTAAGGCTGTATTTTCATTTTCAGGATCCGTTAACGAGCCCAAAAAAAAGCTATGTTCACATTGGTTCATGGAGTTCTTGCTTTAGGACTTCAGTAATCTGTGGAAATGGCATTATATTTTAGCCTGCACTTAAAACCATGTTTGTTATTGCAGTACATTAGTGCTGTAGCTTTTTTTAACTGAAAAATATGGTTGACATTTACAAAGTGGTGATTATCAGTAATATTTCTCTTGGCATTAAACCAATGCAAAAGATAATAATAAAGTTCAGTTGTTGTACCACTCATAAGTCTCCCAACCATAGTCAAAGCAGCTGTTTAGCTTTTGCTATACTGATATGCTGGAGTTCTTTAATGTCTTAGGCCCCTGAGCGCACTCTCTTAACCTGGACCTGGGTGGTCTAATGCCGGGATCAGACGATACACAAATTAATACTGATTTATTACATATCTAACAAATTTACAGTTTCTGAATATGAGCATTGAAAACGAGAAAAGGTTGTGTAGTGTGACATAATCAAAGATCAGCAATGTGGGGTCGCCTCACAGCATCCAGACAAAAAGACTAGCACGTTACACTTTTTTAATCTTTTTGTCTAGGCTCACATATCCTACAGCATTTTCCTTAACAATGACCAATAGGACGACAGTGTCTGGCATGCATATGTAAATGTGGAGAAGAGAAAGTGGGAGGCTGCTGCTGCTGTCAAGTGGAAACAAGAAACTGAGGAAATGCTCAACGTGTTAACACATTACCTCAAGTTTTCTTTGCAGGATGGACAGTCCACACAGTCCTCTTTAAAACTCCACTACATTTGTGTAAGTTACTCAGCAGTGCTTTGTAGGAAAGTTACTTTTACTTGAGTCATTATTTCACAGACTGAATATGGGTTCAGGCTACTACTGGTACGGCTGTGTGTAGCAGGCCTGTACAATAGGGACATGTTATCAGATCTTGGCTGTGACTGACATGACCCAAAGTCAATGTTTGACACACTATAATCGCCCATGCTGCGTTGGGGAAAAGAACTACTACTGACTGTAGCATTTCTGCACAGAAAAATGCTTCAGAAAGCATTACAAAGAAAGTTCTCTAATAACAGTGAATGAGAAGCTTCATGCTGACAGAGCCGCTAAAAGGCCATCACCCTGATTCTTCTGGATCTATCTGATGCTTTCAACAAAGCACAAAATCCTCCTCTCTTTATGTAACCTAGAAATCAATGGCTCGGCATGGAAATGGTTCCAGGCCTATCTGGAGTAGTGATCCTATGAGGCAACATGGAAAGTACCTGCATCCACTCCAAGTAAACTGTTCATTGGTGTCCCTCAGAGCTTAGTGCTGGGTCCTCTTCTCTTCTCTCTTTACACTCACCCTTTTGGGGATGGAATACATTCTCATGGTTTTCCCTACAACCACTATTCTGACCACACTCAAACTACCCTTTACGTCCCACCTTCTGACGCTCAGGTTTCCAGTCGTATCATTTGTTTCATAGAAAACAATTGACCACTCGAAGTAGATTCAGAGAAAGAATGACCTTCTGTACGTTCTTGGAACTGGTCGTCATGATCTTATTGTCTTTGAGAACACCTCGGTCACTCTGTTTAAAGCTGATAAGAGCGTCTTTATGTGCCACTGTAACCATAACAACATGCTCAACATAATCAGTTTAATTTTATGTTTTTCTATGAAGATTATACAAGCTGTGTTTGCAGAGTTGAGTATTAGTGTCCACAATGGATTCAATGTAGTGGCAGAGTACTCTGATTAGAATAACCATCTCCAGTAAAAGGGCACATACAGGTGCTGGTCATAAAATTAGAATATCAGGAAAAAGTTGATTTATTTCGCCTCTCTATTAATGTGCTTGGACACTGAGCTCTGTGAAGAGCCAGCCTCTTTAGCAATGACCTTTTGTGTCTTGCTCTGCTTGTGTAAGGTGTCGATGGTCGTCTTTTGCACAACTGTCAAGTCAGCAGTCTTCCCCATGAGTGTGTAGCCTACAGAACTAGACTGAGACGCCATTTAAAGGCCTTTGCAGGTGTTTTGAGTTAATTAGCTGATCAGAGTGTGGCACCAGGTGTCTTCAATATTGAAACTTTTCACAATATTCTAATTTTCTGAGAAACTGAATCTGGGGTTTTTCATTTGTTGTCAGTTATAATCATCAAATTAATAGAAATAAACACTTGAAATATATCAGTCTGTGTGTAATGAATGAGTATAATACACAAGTTTCACTTTTTGAATGGAATTAATGAAATCAATCAACTTGTTCATGATATACTAATTTTGTGACCAGCACCTGTATATGGACATGTGACACTGATGTTGTGGTCCAATAAAGTGTGGTGAGAGTGGATCAGACACAGCAGTGGCTGCTGGAGTTTTCAAAGCACTCTATGTCACTGTTGGACTGAGAATAGTCCACCAACCAAAAACATTCAATATCCTGCCAACAGCATCCAGTGACCACAAACTCTGAATCTACAGATGAGTGACTGTCTCCGATTTTATACAAGGTGGACCCATAAAGTAGCTGTGTCTAAGAGTGGGCAGTGAGTGGACACTATGTGGTGGTCTTGTAGGGGTCCTGACCATTAAAGAACAGGATGCAAACAGAGGTGGTTAACAAAATTGTAGAACTGCAAAGTGTTCCTTTGTCCTATAAAATGGACAATGGGTTTTAAACAAAGGAGGTCATTTTAATGTTATGGCTTCTCTCTATTTTCGTTTTTCAAAATAACATGAAAAGTCTTTCTGCTCATTCCCTGCCACGCCGCTAGCCGCTAAAGCACTCCTGCGGTGTTCCAGTGACGGCAGTAACCCAATCCTTTAAAGGTCTGCAGCGTTTGTCTTGTCCCAGCAAGGATGCCTTTGATGCTGGTAAAATAGCCTGCTTCCTTTTAGGAGAACAGCAGGACGGTCCTAGAAAAATCCATCCTCTGACAGCCAGCCGAAGACAACCTATTGGTATTTCAGATGTGCTACAGCGAACAAAGTCCTCTCAGGGGAGAGCTGTGGTTACCCACTGGTGAGACTTCTTATGTCTGAGGGGGACTTTTAAAAAATGAATCCCCCCAATGGCTAGACAGACACCAATAGATTGAACAGGTGCTCAGTGGTTGGGCTTGGAATGGCAAGAGACAAAAATCTATGAGTATGAGCTGGGATTTTGCTCACTGTTATAGCTGTTATTATCAGGATGCATTTGCTTTGTAGGAAGCTTGCCAAAAACAGAAAAGACAAAAGCTGAATTAGTTTTTTTGTGTAGGATTTTATAGACATTTGTACTGTAACCATTTCATTCTGATCAAGGTCGCTGTAGGTCTGGGGTCTACCTGGGATTACTGGGCCCAAGGCAGGAACACACACAGTCACACATTCACGTCTGTGGAAGAGTTTACAAACTCACACAGTTACACCAGTGGCCAGTTTTACAGATGCCCTCACCCAGTCACTCACTCACTCAGTCATTCACACGCATCAAATGTGATCAGAGGCAGGCATTGAAACCCTAACCTGCAGCTCCACCATGATCCCTGCTTTCAGTGTAATTTAATGTTATCATTTTCATTAGTTACAGAGGCCTTTTAATTCATTACTCTGTAGTTTGATCCATGTGACCTTTAATGCCTATAGTTAATCTTATATATTGGCATCAATTAATAGCAGTAAAGCTAAAAGTACTCATCAAGCCTACACATTGGCAGGATATTAGACTCAATCCCGTTATCGAGACCTCTTTCCTGCACTGACCTTTTCTCATAACTGGAGCTTACAAAGCAAGGGAAGCTGCCCTGCAATTAAAAGAACACAATGAACGCTAGCATTGCTCAAGGCGTGTTTGATATGGCTCTGTGATGGGAAAGGGCTTCTGAATAATGGGCATAATTGGTAGAAGGGTGGTCTCCTTTTGACCTCAGCTGAGCTAATGCTAAACAGCTAACTAAAGGTCACCTGCACCAAATACGTATCATTTCGACAGTTACTCTTCCAACTGGAATGAGTCCCAAAAGTGCAGGATTACACAGAGAATCTTAAAGGTTATTGAAAGAGCTTTGGGTCGGGTGAAACTATAGATATTACGAGTTCGGGAGGTTTATTGTCAGTTTGCAGGTTGATATGTTGGCACATTTACTTACCACATTGCTTATGAATGAATTTTAGACTTCTACCATGCTTTTTTTAGACCCCAATGAAATTTGTATACTTAGGGATATTAGGGAGTTATCTCAGCTATCACCAGTACATTCACCACACATCAGCTAGTAGATTGACAGGAGATGAGAGGGTAAGATCGAGCCATGTTCTTTAAAGATGGACATGAGTATGGCATGCTGGCTTTGGTTGTTAGCACGTTTGCCTCTCTGTGCTAGGATCTTGGGTTCAAGTCCCATTTTGATGGAGGTTCTGTGGGTTTCCTCCAGGGTCTTCCTCCCACAGTCGAGAAACAAGGAAGCTAGGTGAACTGACCACTCTAAATACTGTCCTGGTTTGAGCGAATGAGTGTGTATGTGAATGAATATCTCTGTGTGCGTGTGTGTATGCTCAGCTATGGATTCCCACCCCCTAGTGTCTGATGCAGTCCTCCAGGTGGACAGTCATTCCTGGTTGAGAGCAGCCAGACTAGCTTTCTAGGAGATATAATGTTCAGTATATTCAGTGTCCAGGTGCAATGACTGCTCTTTATTTCAGTGCATCAAAAACTTGCTCACATCTGATCATAAAATCAGATGTACTGTAGTCATCTCATAACAATTACCAGAACAACCATTGGCTCAGGAGCTGCAGGGAAATAATCAGTCACCCCCTACTGGTCGAAACTGCTATAGCATAAATGTTAAGCCTATAGAATTTTCTCTGCTTTATTGCTCTATATATTTAATATCTTTTGCAGTTTACTGTACACAGTTTATATGAATGAAACAGTTGTGTTCATATCTGAGTCTTTGAAAGAATGATCACATAAATTTCATGGCATCAGCTCCTCAAGGACAGCCAGCTCACTGCTTTGCTGAATGAACAGGAGGAGAGAAGAACTCTATTGAGAATGTTACCCATGTGGGTCTCCATCCTTGAGGTTACGTCACACAGTGGAAACGATTGAGAATTTTAAGGCCATAATTCTTTACAGTTTCTCTTTATTGTCTGTGAAGCTAGCATATGAAACATAAGCACATGTAATGGAGCCCATTATTCTTTTCTATGAGCCATGTCCTTTTATTTGTGGTTGCTTGGATATATATATTAGATGAGTCATTTAGACAAAAGCTATTTGGCTCACTTTTAGAGAGATTTCTGTGTGCCTTTGAAGGTGTTTTTGTAGGAAATCACATGGAGTCCAAACACGGTATATAAATAAACAGAAAAAAAGTGTCCACTATGTCCTTGTAGATGCAGGGTGGGGAGAGAAATTAAGTGGGTTGTTTGCATTTCTGTTCTTCTAGGAAAGCTTTGCTAGATGTGGTGGAGATTTGATCAGCCACAGTAAGGTTGGAGAATTCATAAAGGATCCCAAATGTTGCTCCAACTCATTGCAAAGGTATTGAATGATGTCCCATCACTCCAGAGGATGCCATTCCTGTGCTCCACAGACCAGTGATGTGAGGGTTTATTCTTCTCATCCGGAATCTGATTCACCACTGAATAATCCAGTAGTTCTCAGATGGTAGCTTTTGGTAGCTCAAGTAGGAAATCAGTTTCTGGTGATGCCTCAGCCGTTTAAGCCAGGCTCCCAAGAGCACACATTGGCAACAATACAGAACTGAACAGTTAGTGTTCTCCTCCAAGTGTGCTGAACTCTGCAAAGGTGTAGTGTTAGCAGCAGTTTGGAAAGAACTGTGGGATTGGGAGTCTCCTAACTAGTGGGTAGAACTGGCAGGCACTAAATTCAGCATTATAATTTTATATTTACCCTCTTATAAAGCCCCCTGATTGTTGCCTAGTGGGCCTAATAACAAATGGAGGCTGTGGGTCAAATCTGGGCCAGAGTAATTTTGCTGTCGATGTTTTGGCTTTGAAATATGGTAGTGACTATGTGCTTGTGCTAAAGATGATTAAGTCTCAGCCACAGATGCTCCGCCTACAAGTTGACGGAGAGTCTGATACTTTTAAACCTGGCCTGACTGTCAGGATTCTGCCAGTTGTATTCAGATTGGCTCTCTGTACCTCTGTGTATGCGCACTTACTTTTCTGGCAAAGTGGCTGAGCTTATTATTTAAGTGCATGTGTGGAATATAATAGACACACAGCAGCACTGAGCAGAAGTCAGAGACCACACAGCATTTTACTTGCCACTCAAAATATTAAGAACAAGCTCTATACCACAGAAATGACACAGATGCTCAATAAATACATATTAAATCAAGCTTTTTGATATAAAGTGGTGTGTTTTTTATATAAATGACAACCTCAGGTCTCTCATGTTGATGCCATCCTAGATCACGGGGTCCTACGGTGTCTGAAGTTTATTTGCAAAAGTGCATTGGATGGAAACACAACCCATTTTGCATTTTTTTTCTTCCAATATTTCTTTATTACAACATTTTGAACATTTTGGATGGAAACCTACTTTGAGACTCGGACTTAGGTCACATTTAAAGCAAAAATAGGAAGTGTAATAGGGGCCTTTGTAATCACAAATCTGGGCTCAACACTGGAGAAACTGGAGGCAGTTTGGTTATTTTATTGCAGTTTTTCAGTTGTATTGTATTTCCACATTTTTCATTATTGTTTCATTACAATAAGGAAATGATCAGTGATAAAGTTTTTTTTTTCAGTTTTGTGAGATTGTCTTTGTTTTGTGAGTTTTCTTCAAACACTGAAATATGTTTACAGTGTTTCTACACATTGCTTTGCACTAGCTTTTTATAAGTGTTCAGACAACTGATCAGTTTTGATACTGTAGTGTATAATATAAATGACAGTAGAGCACATGTTTGAATTCATAAGAAATAGCGATGCAGTGTTATTGTCAGACCTGAGGCATTCATGATTTCAACCACAAGAGACATGAGACTCAACTTGGACTCGTGATGAAAGAAATGAAAGAGCTGGGACTTGTAAAAAAATAAATAAATAAAATACTTATGAACATTTTTGCACTTGACACCCACGACTACGCCCCTGTATGATCAAACAGTCTCTCTCTCTCTCTCTCTCTCTCTCTCTCTCTCTCTCTCTCTCTCTCTCTCTCTCTCTCTCTGTGTGTGTGTGTGCTGGCCACAGACTCTGACCAAACGTGTCGGTTAGTGAGATAAGTGTCTCTCCCTTCAGGCTATAGACAGCGGAGAAGCACCTGAGAAACAGTTTCTTATTGCATTACACTTTCAATTCCACTAATGAAATTCACTATGCTGGACAATGGGAGGAAATTACATTTGAGCAATGGACGACTAGCCTTTAGAGTCCCTCTCTCTGGTCCCCTCAACACCACAGCAGACCTTCATCAACCCCCACCTTCACTAAACCACCACCAATCCCCCCCTCCCCACACACACACAACCCCACCCCCCCACTCCATCCTCCAACACACTCCTTTCCCTCACAAAGGCGCAGCGAGAACATCTGTAAAGATGAAATTTGCTTTAAAGATAATTTTCTTAATTAACCTACACTAGATTTAATTAAAAGCTGCTCTGGTTTAATTACAGTGTTCTCTCTCTCTCTTTCTTTCTCTCTCTCTCACTCTCCCCCCCCCCCCCCCCCCCACTGAATAATGTGTTGAGAGCAGAGTGGTGAGGCGTGGAAGGAACATGTCTTGTGTGAGGCTGAAGCAATATTGCTTGATGGATGGGCTGTAAGTGTTCTTTCAGCTCTGTCCTAGTTTGATGTAGCTGGAGTTTTAGCAGTGCCAGCACTGACCCTGTCCCCTCTCTATCTTCTCTCTCTCTCTCTCCCTCTCTCTCTCTCTCTCTCCCTTCTTGGACACTCTCCCTCTTTCTCCGTCTCTATGGGGATTTGGCTGGCAGTTTATGTGGCTTAGTTTTCTCCACTTTATTGACATGGATTATCTGGGGGGAAATGGCTGCTAATCACATTAAAATGCAAAGTTTAGATTGATTTGGCCTGCTGTCCTGATCCTCTTATAAACTGCCAGACAAAGTGAGAAATGCAAACTCACAACACTGTATCATCCTCAAGCTTCTCTGCCCAAACACTCTTAAAAATAAAGGCTCCCATTTGGTTCTAATCTTGGACACATGGTTCTAGGAAAAACTTTTTAGCGCCTTCTTTATAGTTCTTTAATTTCTAGGTTTTGTGAGGTAACTACTCTAAAGTACAGGGAAATGATTCGGGTAACATTACAGCAAAAACTTACTTTCTATTGCTCATTTTCCTGGTTTACAAATTTGAAGGTAGACGTTCATTCACACATGAGGTTTAGCGACCTTAAAGCCAGGGTAGGTGATTGTCTTAAAACATTTTTGTGTAATATTTCTTGAAATAATTTTAACATCCTGATAGCAACCAGTAAGTTTAAAGATCTGAAGACATAAAGGAAGAGATTTGTGTATATTGTGTAAGCCAAAACATAGCAAAAACTGTAAATATTTCATCCAATTTCCATGATTGAATGGCTTAACTGACAGTCTGCTTATTGGCCCAAAATCCACGCCCTGACATCAGACCTGAATGTGTATTCGTTTGAGCGTGTGCGGCTACATACATATACTGAACATAAATATAAACACATTGCTTTAGTT
Organism: Hoplias malabaricus; assembly: GCF_029633855.1. Lineage (NCBI taxonomy): Eukaryota > Metazoa > Chordata > Actinopteri > Characiformes > Erythrinidae > Hoplias > Hoplias malabaricus. The sequence goes on along the minus strand of NC_089809.1, from coordinate 36,445,719 downwards.
TTAATCCTATTTTTCATTGCACAAGTGTGCCTTAGCTAGCCACAATAAAAGGCCACTCTGTGCAGTTTTATTACACAAAACAATGCCACAGATGTCGCAAGTTTTGAGGGAGTGTGCCATTGGCATGCTGACCACAGGAATGTCCACCAGAGCTGTTGCCAGTGAATTGAATGTTAATTTCTCTACCATAAGCCATCTCCAAAGGCGTTGTGGAGAATTTTGGAGTACATACAACTGGCCTCACAATGGCAGACCATGTTTAACCATACCAGCCCTGGACCACCACATCCAGCATCTTCACCTCCAAGATTGTCTAAGACCAGCCTCCTGGAGAGGTGCTGCAACAGTCGGTTTACATAACCAAAGAATTTCTGCAACCATCTCAGGGAAGCTCATCAACATGCTCTTCGTGCTCATCGGGGTCTCCACCTGACTAGAGTTTGTCACTGTAACCGACTCATATCCGATGGCAAATAGCATGTTGGAGAGGTGTTCTCTTCACGGATGAATCTCAGTTTTCTACACAGGGCTGATGGCAGACTGCAGGTATGGCGTTGTGTGGGTGAGCGGTTTGCTGATGTCGACGTTGTGAATCGAGTGGCTCATGGTGGCAGTGGAATGATGGTATGGGCAGGTGTATGTTATAGACAATGAACACAGGTGCATTTTACTGATGGCATTCTGAATGCACAGAGATACCGTGACGAGATCCTGAGGTCCATTGTTGTGCCATTTGTCCCCAACCATCACCTCATGTTGCAGCATGATCTTCGCACAGCCATTGAAGAAGAGTGGACCAACATTCTACAGGCCACCATCAACAACCTGATCAACTCTATGCGAAGGATATGCACTGTTTGAGTGGTCGCACCAGATTCTGACTGGTTTTCTGAGCCCCTAGACCCCTGCCCAATACAGTAAATGTAAACTGCACATTGTAGAGTGGCCCTTTTTTGTGGCCAGCCTATGGTACACCTGTGCAATAATCATGTTTTCTAATCAGCATCTTGATATGCCACACCTGTGAGGTGGATGGATTATCTCTGCAAAGGGTAGATAGAAAAGTACTCACTAACACAGATTTAGACAAATTTGTGAATAATATTGGAGACAACAAGGCCTTTTGTGTACTTAAAAAAATAGATCTTTGAGGACAGCTCATGAAAAATGGGAGCAAAACAAAGTGTGTTGCGTTGATATTTCTGTTCAGTTTACATACATACATACATACTACCACCACTGAGCACTGGAAAATGGCAGAGAAACAGGCGACGACATGCACTGGCAAACAACTAAAGAAATTAAGGTCAGTGACGGCATTCAATAAAAAGAAGTTGGATTAAGCCAGAGGACAAACCAGAGTAAATATTGGTGGAGCTTTCCAAAGGTGGAGGACTCTAAGAGCACAGAAAGGCATGGCAAGTGATGCAGAGGTAGCTGTTTTTGTACTAGGCAGGTAATTATATGTCATTTTGTGTATGTGGGATTTGTGTGTGTGTGTGTGTGTGTGTGTGTGTAAAAGTTAATTGTGAGGATTATGAAGCCAGAATAGTTGCTTCTTTGTAATCCTGTCAACTAACTGTCTGGTTGTGTTTATCTCTTTTGTAAATTTCACTGTAGTTTGAGCGAGTGTTGGTTGGTGGTATTTATCTTAATGTTCTATACTGTATATTATGAAAGATATATATATCAGTTTTAAACAGGACAGGAGTTGAGGTGGTGTAGCTTGCTGATTTATTTGTGTTTATTTATTGATAGGAAAAAGATTATTCTCTCTGCAGCGCTCTGTGTTTACTAATCTCTCTGACATTCATGTGTAAATTGGGGGAGTGGCTTTGGAAGGAAGACTTAAAAATATGGGGTGGGACATTTTAGTAGGATTTCTTTCCAACCCCACCCACACTGACTGTACTCTACAAACCCTAGCTTTAAGTGACCTCAAAGGATCGTAGCATCTTAATTTTAGGGTTAGAGTAAGAGTTGAGTTTACGGTTGAGGTTAGGGTTAAGATTTACCTTACACAGTGCAGTCTGCGTAGAGCTGTACAATGATGTTACAGAAATTACATATTTAACCAAACAATAACATTGAAATGTAACCTGCATTAACATTTATTATTTTTCAAAATGGCTCCTCACACTACTTCATCATCAAATATCCATCCATGGAAAATAATCACAGAACTCAGCGTGGTTATAATATGACTCTAAAGATTTTGTTTCCATTTTTGTTTCTCAGCGTGTTCATACAGTCTCGCATCTCCTGCCCTGCTACCAGCCTCATATTATTCTGTGGACTGGGGAGAGAGCCTATGTGGCAGCAGCAATAAGCAGAAACAGATATGAAGTTAATTAAGCTTCCATTCCTCCAAAGACACAAGCAGTCTCAGAGAAGCTGCCTTATAAATCAGATCCTCTCTTCAGCTGGAGCGAGCTTATCACAAGCCGTTGGGATTTAAGTTTTGTCGTTGTTGTTGTTTTTATTGTTGTTGTTGTTTTGGTTGAGTATCTGCTCCTTGGCTTTGTTGACGTCCACCATGTTGGGTTTGGTATAGAGGGAGCACCACATAGAAAGACTCTGATACTTTAGATGACACTGACTGTAGGAATGTGACCCAGCAAGAACACACTTTGATCAAGAACAGCTCAGTTGCAGTATCATCAAAGACAAGGGAATCTGGATTACAATCTACTCACTGGAGAAATCATATGTACCTGTTTGTACCTGTTCATGTTTCTTTGTTTGTTTGTTTGTTTTTAAGAACTTGACTGGACAATAAAGGTTTAAGATCTTGAACTACCAATGGCAAATTTAATTTTTTATTCATGGTTTTGTCCTGTTAGCCTGCTCACATATGCGTAAGGCCTTCAGAAGCTGCACTGTAGGTCTATCATTTTGGATTTCTACCAACTCAACTGGGAAGTAACAGCAGGTTAATTCAATTACAATTTCCTAATGAGTTAAAACAATTATTCATCCACCTGGAGGAAACCCACACGGACATGGGGAGAACAGACAACACTATTCACCAGGGTTAGATTTATTGTTAAAATTATGGTTAGCTGTAGGGATAAAGGGTGGTGCAGCAGGTAGGTGTCGCAGTCACACAGCTCCAGGGACCTGGAGGTTGTGGGTTCGATTCCTGCTCTGGCTGACTGTCTGTGAGGAGTTTGGTGTGTTCTCCCTGTGTCTGCGTGGGTTTCCTCCGGGTGACCGTCTGTGAGGAGTGTGGTGTGTTCTCCCTGTGTCTGTGTGGGTTTCCTCCGGGTGCTCCGGTTTCCTCCCACAGTCCAAAAACACACGTTGGTAGGTGGATTGGCGACTCAAAAGTGTCCGTAGGTGTGAGTGTGTGAGTGAATGTGTGTGTCGGTGTTGCCCTGTGAAGGACTGGCGCCCCCTCTAGGGTGTATTCCCGCCTTGTGCCCAATGATTCCAGGTAGGCTCTGGACCCACCGCGACCCTGAACTGAATAAGGGTTACAGACAATGAATGAATGTAGGGATAAAATGGTTTGGTTGAGGGTTAAAGCTGTAGGAGGAGATTTCTGTTGCATTTTTTGAAATACTCTTTCCATTCAGATAACAGTTAGTATATCAAATGCTCTGACCATATAAAAAGATTATTTTTCTATTTACAGGACTGTAAAAATGCCATGTAGTCATTTCACTCAGACTTGCCATAAATTTACCTGCCTGACTAACACCCTGCTTTGCCCAAACAATGAAAGAGGTAGAGAAGGCTTCCAAGAAAAAGAAAGATGCTGCATGAGTGAACACAGAGTGTAGCTGTTGGGTGTTTTCTCACATGTCAATGAGAGATGTGGTAGGTGGATGGTGTTTGAAGGGAGGGCATTGCTCACCCCTCTCTGTGTTTTGTATTAAGCTGTGGTGTACCTTTGTATGAGGGGAGTGGCTACAGATGTAGGGCTGAATGTAGGGAAAGGGACTATATGTGGTACACATTGTTGGAACCCTGAGAACGGTCTCTTAGTCATATAAAGATGAATGGATATTGACACCAGGCTGCAAGGTAAAACAGTGTATTGCTTTTTGCAAGCATCAGTTAAAACTGATTTAAAAATTTTTTTTATTTAAAGTTCTGTGCTTAATCCAGGATAGATATGAAACCACCACTTAGTTCTAGCCCATCTTTAATGGTTGTAGCAGTAAGTAGTATTACTGTAAATGTGTTTATTTTTCTCATTTTGTCTTCAGGGCCTACACTAACCGCCTGGCTCTAGTAGTCACAGTTCACCTCTAAATTGTGATCAGATTAATCCTACATCAAGCAAACAAACTCCAACACAAATAACAGCCGTATGGATTTGTCCATTTTCATCCATTAAGTAAAAATCAGAACACTTCAACATCTTCCCACAATGCTCGGCCATCTGTTACAGTCATACTTTGTGTTAAAGGGAATTTCTCATTGTTGTGTCATTGTGGTGCTTTTCTTTTGTGGTGCCTGAATTGACAGCCAATGTTCCGCACAAATATCTCCTTCACTCTGTAGAAGAAAAACTCCTGTCTGCTTTTGACTCATGGCTCCTTTGGGAACTGGTGGAAGGGACAAAAAAATCAATAGCAATAAAAGAGCAGCAAAAGGTGCATACAAATTACAGCAGTCTATCAATGCGCCAGTCTTAAAACTGTAACACACTGACGCGTCCCATGGGACCCATTGACCAATTCATCTGGAAAAGGGGCGGCCGTTGATAAGGAAATGGGAATATAAAGTAGCTGAGCTCTCAGACTAGCCAGGGAGACGTTAGTAGCTGACTCAGAAACTGATAGTCGCTGGTGGAAAATGAAAGTGTGATAGTCTAAATATATTCATAAAGTTATTTCAAAAAGGAAATCAGACAAGAAAGAAGCAAATTATATTTTGTGTTTTATTTTCCATTCACTTGAATTGATCATTGCCATTGTGCTTTATCCAGATGCTATTTGCTCGAAAGGTTCTTTGGAATTTAAAGTGACATATTCTACAACTTTTCCAAAAGTGAATACAGTTCTGAGGTCTTCGTGGAATGTCTATCCACAGTTCCGTTCACCGCAAGAGTCCAGGAGTGAGAAGCGAGGTGAACGGCTCTGGGTTTTAGCCATTTTTGCTTTTCTCTTTCTTCTCCATTCTTGTTTTCTCCACGGTGACCTTGGAGCCCCTTCCAGAGTGTGTATTCTGGGTAGGGTCTGGACACACCACAGCCCTGAACGGGATGAAGTGATTACAGAAGATAAATGAATGAATGGATGAGTGAGACATTACTGACATTTCAAGGTCATGCATCTTAATGACACTGGAATGCTAACTCTAGGATATTTCCTCTTTGCTGAAAGAGTTGGGTGCTCTTCCGCGCCGTGCTCTGAGAGTTTTTGATAAATCATTCAACACCCTCGCTCTGAGTTTTAATGACAGTACACAGCAACATGGGTTCTGCTCAATCAAAACATATCCTTCAATAAATATTTTGTTAATTTCTGGCAGGTGGCCGTGCAGCACCTTTTTTTTTGTGTGTTTTAATTTATTTACCAATTTGCAGTCTGCGAAATGAAATATTGATTCTGAAACTCCAGAGTTTAATAAGGAGTTTTGCATGACTCAGCTTAGTGCCTGATCACTCCTCGCTGGACTGTTGGTTCAAAATTGACCACAGTGAGCTGAAGCTTGGCTGAACTGGACTTGGTTAGTAAGCTAACTTGTTACATGGCATATTCATTTTATGTATTTATCTGTTTTATATTAACAGAATGGAAAAGATGATTTGGTTTGCTCTAAATATTAACAAACAAGGGATCTTTGATGCATGAACTACGACCTGCAAGTCAGGTATCAGGGCTGAAATACACCCATTTACCAACTTAGAGTAATGTGTTAAGCAACACTAGGTATTAATTTAACCTACAAATTACAGCATAAGAGAATATAGCCTCAGTTGTTGATACCCACTGCTGCATGTACTGTTGGTTCCAGCACTGCAGAAACTACACTATGTAACTTTTGGAGGGTGGAGAATTTTGTTGTACTGATAAAGACAGTAGAAGCACATTTATGTGTGTGTTATGGTTTGGGCGATAGCCGTCCCTTGTGTAGCAGTGTGTACGCAGGAGTGGCACCAATTTGTGATGTAATTCAGGTTACCAAAGTATCAATAATAATTTCATGTCCACACATGTCTACAGTAAATAAACACATGTGCATGTGTTTGTGGATGTGCACAGGTCCTGGAGTACTCGGGTTAACCGCTTAAGAGGTATTAAGAGTATTCCAATATCACTATTCAAGTATCCGTTACCACTGGATCTTGTGAAGTCAAGAGAAATCACATCCAGCAGCACTTTAACTTAAGAAACAACAGCGTGGTGTGCACAGAATGCAGCACCAAAATTGCTTATAACACTTTGAAGAGTTCTATGTTCAGTCAAACATAAAAAGTAGAGCTGTTCATATGTGTATGATGACGTTTATTTTCAATCCACGAAAAGTGTGACTCCCTCACACTGAAATATTATCACAACTAATCACAAAGACTGCAGTGAGATATGCTGCCTCTCAATTTTGTAGAAGGTTCTTTAAAGAACTAACGAATGATGATAAGCCAGAGTATTGAAGACCATCACAAAGAGACTATAATGCTATACCAAGAGAGTGTATGCCATGAAAATGAATCTGAAATGCCTGGACTGACTTTACAAGGGTTCTTCATGACAATAACTTGTCATCACATACACAAGTGGAAACCGTAAAGATTTGTTTTGCAGTCATGCTTCTTGGAAGAACGATGCTATGCAGGAAGAACACTGCTCCACAGTGAGTCTCTGTGGAGTTCACCAAAACAACATGGTTTTATAAAGCAGTTTATGGTTAAGCTGTTAACTGTTAACATACTCAAATATAAAAATGATTTTGAATACGCTTCGCTAGTTAATTTGTGGTGTGAAGCCCACGTAAGTCCAATAAGACTCCTTGGGCCAGAATCCTAATGCTGTAGTCGCTTACATTTTTAAACATGCTCAGAACTGTAAGTAGCTCTGGATAATCTCTTCCAGAAAATGCCATAAATTGAGAAAGTCCTTATTTGTGTCTGGTCCCTGCAGAGATGGGAGACATGCATGTGTCAGTATGTAATTAAACAGAATCAGCCTACAGTTGTTACAGCAGTGCTGTCTGAATAAGATTGTGTGCCTTGCTAATCCGTATCCCCGATGTCTGTCATTGCTAAAAGTCATCATCATCATCGTCATCATGCTGTGTGCTTTGCCAAGCGTCTTATCATGAGTAGTTATCTTGTGTTGGAGTGAGTTGCATTCACAAAGGCTAAAAAACAACAGATATCCGCATTTGTCTTTGCCCAGTGGGATTATGCTAATTGTCTCGAGCAAACAAAGCCACCCCCTCGCTTCCTCCCTCCTTCTCTCCATCCCTCCCTCCCTTCTTTCCTTCCTCTCTCCAGAAATCTGCAGTGCTCCAGGGGAGAAGGCGAACACAGCTGCCGCTTTCACACTTTCCATATTCGCGTGGCCCTGGCTCCTGCTGGAGGAAGAAGGGAGGGACGAGAAGAGAGTGAGAGGGGCTTAATAGGATTTGGGGCCTCAGGCACGCTGCAGTGTTTGTAAAAAGGTGAAGTGTTTGTTTGAGGATGATATACTTGCAGCCCCCCAGGGGAGTGGAAAAGCCAACAGGGAAAATGTTTCAAGGTCTGAACCTCGACTTAATTTTGCTGTGTTTCGCTCCAAAAAGGTTACACTCATTCAATGTTCCACATTTCCACTGGAGCTAATACGCAGAGGAGTGGTGTGTTCCTGGACAATTCCAGGGCCACTCGGTTCCTATTGTTTGGCTACAGGGCTTTGACCCCTGACATCGCCACAGATGGGGTTGTAAATATTTAAGGTCACAATGAATCTAATGTAAACTTAAACATGCTTTTATTGACATAGCATAACGTACAACAAAGCTGTGTCATTGCATTTAAACTCATGGCGGTAAACACACACACACCCTCTAGTGGCTTGCTCTCGGGCACCTCAGCCATGAATGTTGAGGGAGCATGTTTTTTCATTCCCTGCACCACCCCCCACCTTCCTGTCCCAGGCCCACTTCTCTGACCATTACGCCACTACTGCCTCCAAATACACAATATTGTGCTCATCTGCCTTCGCACGTATATGGACTTGAGTGACATCTCATCCTTAATCCAGAGGGTTTAATGTGATGTCAGCCAATCCTTTGCAGCTATAACAGCTTCAACTCTTCTGGGAAGGCTTTCCACAAGGTTCTATCAGATGGAGGTCAGGGCTCTCTGCAGGTCAGTCTTGTTCTTGCACACCAAACTCACTCATCTATGTCTTTTTGGATCTTGCTTTGTGCACTGGAGCACAGTCATGTTGGAACATGGCAGGTGGCATCCTATCATTGTACCTTGCTGGAATTCACTGAACTCCTAGGTAAAAATGCTTAATTCATTGAGGCATAAGAGGTTTTTACAGAACAAATCATGTCAAATTTTTTAATGTTTAAGTGAAACACTACAGCAATATATTATATTATACACTGAACGAGAGCAGCACAGTGGCACAGCAGGTAGTGTCGCAGTCACACAGCTCTAGGGTGCTGGGGCTGTGAGTTCCAGTCCTGCTTTGGGTGACTTTCTGTGTGGAGTTTGGTGTGTTCTTCCCCTGTCTGTGTGGGTTTCCTCCAGGTGCTCCAGTTTCATCCCATGGTCCAAAAACACACGCTGATTGGTGACTCAAAAGTGTCCATAGGTGTGATTGTGTGTTGCCTTGTGAAGGACTGTCCCCACTTTAGGCCCAGTGATTCCAGGTAGGCTCCGGACCCACCGCTGGACACTGAACTGGATAAGCAGTTCCAGACAATGAATGAATGAATATTCACTGAACGATGACTGGATTAGGTACCCACTACCTTGCATTTATACTCACTGTCCATTTTATCAGCTCCACTGACCTGTTCTACAATTACAGGCTGTAGACCACCTGTTCTTCAGTGGTCAGTGCCAACACAGAACAGGTATGATTTGGGTGGTGGATCGGTGCTGCTTGAGTTTGTAAACCCCTCAGTGTCACTGTTGGTCTGGGAATAGTTCACCAACCATAATCTCCTGCCAACAGTGTCCTTTGTTCACTGAAGAAGGAGTAAAGGAAGACAAAACCAAACTGTGCAGTAACAGATGAGCTTCTGTCTCTGATGAGGTAGGTGTGTTTAACCGAGTGGACAGTGTTTAAAAGCTGTAGCAGCACTGCTGCGTCAGATTCACTCCTACCAGCACAACACAAAATAAAACACCACCACAGCCACATCAGTGTCCCTGCTGCACTGAGAATGATCCATCATAACTGCTACATGGTGGTCCTGTGGGGGTCATGACCACTGAAGATCAGGGTGAAATGGGGATAAGAAAGTATGCAGAGAAAGGGGTGGACTACAGTCTGTAACTATAGAATTACAAAGTGCTCCTGTGGTCAGTGGAGCTGATAAAATGAACAATAACTGTAGATACAAGGTAGGGTTTTCTTAATTCAGTCATCGTTTGGTGTATTATAGAGTCTTTCAGAAATCCAGAGCAATTTATGATAAACCCCTGTGTGACATCTGAAATGCAGGGGCTGAATGCAAATGCAGAGTAGCTTTAATTGGCGAAAGCTGACCAGTTGTGGTCAGAACAGGCAGGGGTCAAAATAGAGGCAGACAGGGTAATGGTAGACATGTCCATAATCAGACAACGTAGAAGCAAGTTCAAAAACAGGAATATAAGCCAACAGGGAACACAGGTCAGAACTGTAGCTGAATGCACAGCAACTTTGTTAAAGACTAACACAAACACACAGGTTTACAGAGTGTTGGTGAGTCTCTGACAAGCTACAACCAAGAGTCATTGCTGGGGGCAGAGCCAGAGAGGAGTAAGAAACCATTCTTAGGTGGTGGAATTGTACAGTTCAAGGAGAAACCATAGCATTCTGGATATGTTTAAAAGAGAAGGTAACAACTTCAGTGTCTTCCAGCCCATAATTTATCACAAATCAATACCCCAGAAGGCAGCATATTGATATAAAGGTGCTTTTAACCAAATCAGATTTGAGGCACACTTTTGAAGGCAGTAGTATGTCACAAAATATCCAGCACCCTGGTACACTAATGTTCTGTACCCAGAATAATTACTCCATTTGAAGACAACTGAGTGAAAACCCTGTAATGACAACAGGCTTTACATTTTGGTGGGTAGGTTGGGCCCCTTTTCCACATTATGGAACATGGTGCAAGCTAGCACAGGCATCTCTAGGCAGTTAGAAAAACGTAGTGGGCTGTCTCACTTTTGGAGGGACCAGGTGTTCACTCCTACCCTCCCGGGGCTAGTGTTTCTGTGTGTGATTGGGGAGATTCAGTGTATTCAATCTAAAGAAAGAAGAAAAATAATGTTTTAAAATTTAAATAATGGAAGGTGGAACGGTGGTGCAGCAGGTAGTGTCGCAGTCACACAGCTCCAGGGACCTAGAGGTTGTGGGTTCGATTCCCGCTCCGGGTGACTGTCTGTGAGGAGTGTGGTGTGTTCTCCCTGTGTCTGTGTGGGTTTCCTCCGGGTGCTCTGGTTTCCTCCCACAGTCCAAAAACACATGTTAGTAGGTGGATTGACGACTCAAAAGTGTCCATAGGTGTGAGTGAATGTGTGAGTGTGTGTTGCCCTGTGAAGGACTGGCGCCCCCTCCAGGGTGTATTCCCGCCTTGCGCCCAATGATTCCAGGTAGGCTCTGGACCCACCGTGACCCTGAACTGGATAAGCGCTTACAGATAATGGATGGATGGATGTTGCGTAGAGGGCAAACAAAACAAACCTAGAGAATGTAGAGAAATAAGAGTACTGTATAAATATGGAGAGGAAAGAGAAGTTACAGGACTGTGGTTCGTTCTCATTTAAAGGAACGCTACGATGGCGTTTGATCCTTGACCAAAGCATATCACAGACATTACATTAAGACCCCACAACTGTGTTCACTGGTGAAAAAGCTTAGAAAATGTCCCCTTATATAGGGGTATGAATAAAATATAAATATATAAATAATAAATGAGTATTGTAATTATAACTGCATTAGTCGGCGAGATCTCAGAAAACAGAGTGTTTCTTCAAATCAAGGATAACTATCCTTTAAATCACCAATCAAATATAAAAACACTCTGAGAGGGAAAACAACCTTAGAGAATCCTTTCTCCACGTTCGGAGAAGAGTGATGAAGGTCGTGCAGGCTAAAAGATCAGGCCAGGTTTATTGTATCCAGTAAATAAGTATTTTTATAAAGAGTTATGTTTTGTTGCGACTCTGTGATTTTTTATTTCTGAAGGCAGCACCTCAGCTCACGCTGTTCAGCCCAGGTTTTGGTTGTCTATACAATTAGATAACACAAGATAGAGATGTCTCGCATCCAGGAGTCTGAAAATTGATTGATGGGACGGAGGCCCGTGTCTCACCTTGTGTCACGTGAAAGTGCCTATAGCAAGCGACTGCCAAGAGAGTGCTAATTCTTTTAAGAGCTAAACAAAAGGTGCAAAAAGCCACATAAACAGCTGCAGTCAATAAGGCAAACAGTGCGGCACTCAGGAGATGCTGCCATTGATTGGGCGTCTGCAGTCAGCCGCTTGCAGTGTGTCGGATCAGATAAGAGCAGCAAGGAACAAGCAGTCGACTGGCTCCATAACAGACATGAATAAATACTCCTTTAATCTCACCAACGATGACAACCCACCACCCCACTTCTCTATCCTCTCCTATTCACGCTCCAGTACTTCTGGAAGATTCTATTGCCTGAGAAGCGAGGCTTTAAATGTATTCTTCTGCTTTCCCACAAATTAACACAGTTCAGGGGTCTTAAAGAAATGTCTGGGGCATGCTTTGGTCAAAATACCACAAGGACAAATATCCAGCAGCTTTCTCCTTGTGTCTAAACAGCCCTATTCAGAATGACCAGTTTTACTGTCTGTTCCTTTAAATGACAAGGAACCACAGCTCAGTTGATTGCGGGAGACTGGAGCAGAAACTCAGGATTTTAGCTGTTTTTGCTCGGTTCTCTTTCTTCTTCATTCTTGTCTTCTCAGTGTTCTTATATCGCTGTACTCATTGTGTTTGTATTGATCTCTTAAACTCATCGTTGTGCTCTAACATGAATGCAGATCCAGTGCTGTGACATGCAACTTGATTGTGAGCAGTTAGGGCAACCTTAGTGTCAAGGTGCTGCAAAAGGACTGTCACGTGGATCTCTTTTATTGTCTTGTGGATTAACCGATCAATAACATTCAGCACTGCGACACCTTTCGTTGTTAACATTACTATTGATTAATTAAGATAACCTTATATTTAAGTCACTCCGGTTTCATCCCAAAACACACGTTTGTAGGTGGATTGGTGACTCAAAAGTGTCCGTAGGTGTGAGTGTGTGAGTGATTGTGTGAGTGTGTGTGTTGCCCTGTGAAGGACTGGCGCCCCCTCCAGGGTGTATTTTTGCCTTGCGCCTAATGACTCCAGGTAGGCTCTGGACCCACTGTGACCCTGAATTGGATAAGCGGTTTCAGATAATGGATGAATGGATATATTTAAGTCCATCACCAGTGGACAGCCACAGCACTCCCGGAATGGAGCGATGTTCCACCTTAAATGGTGCAGTAGGTACATACAAGCTCCTGCTGTACAGTTTAAGGTGGAATGGGAAAGCTGACAAATAAAAAACAAAATTTGTATATGTTTCTGAACAGGAAGCTGCCTCAGTCTCTTCCTGAGTGCGGATGACTGCTTTAAACACATTTTTTTCTCTCTTAAGCAACAACTTTTGGTTTTAGATACAAGCTCTTCATGATTTTTGAGTATGAAGAGGGCTCTTCCTGCCCTCAGGGTCACGCAGTGATGTGATGTCTACGTAAAAAGCAGCGTACAACCAGTAGAGCAGATTTAGTTACGTATCATGATTAACACAACAAAAACTGACTGGGTCATCTTATTTTATCGGATTCCAGATCCCCACATTAATGTGCACTGGACGAGTGAGTCTCATAGTGTGTCCTCTTTAATGTTTTACACGTTTGATATTGCTTTTATAAAAAATAAATAAATAAATAAAAGACATTTTCAAGCCATGAGCCGTGAAGTGACCTTTGTTTTGAATGACATTTTAAAACCCCAGAACAAAGGAACATTGTACATTTTCAGCACCGTCTTCCACCCCTAGACGAGCAAAGCTCAAGATCTGCTTCATTCGCCACGAGATTCCGTAAAAGGGAGCATTCCCGTTTTTCTCAGTGTGGCTGTGGAGCACGAGGAGTTAATGGTGGATGTCCTCATTCCGGGGTGGGTGCAAATGTTCCCTCCACAGTGAGCCTTGTGTCCGGCTTTATGTCCATGATCCTCTAAATCTCCGGGATGTCACGGCAACTTGAATCCACCATTCTTTTGCGGGGGGCTCTTTCGCCTCTTCCTCGCTCTGAAGTAGGCCAGTTCTGTCATGAGTCTGTGTCTGACCGGAATCAGGTCCACTGACAGGGTAATAAAAGGGTGTGTGTCTCACTCTGTCAATCAGCCAAACGTATAGAAAGCACTGTAATGCTGCCCTAGCCGAATATAACCAACCAGCCTTAACTGTTTAGTGGAGAAGGAGACGGACGTTTACCGAGGATGTCATTCTTTATGGGAATCTGGGATTTTTTCTTTATTTTTTTATCTTCTGTGAAAACTGTCTTCCAATTATGCACCAATCGGCCAAAACATTAAAAACCTCCATTCATCTACAGTCATTCTTCATGTTATCAACTTAAAAATAAAGCTGCTACAACTGGTTCTTTGAGCAATGCCATTTAAGAGAAGTGTGAGTGTGAAGAACCTTCTAATAGTTTAAAAATCCATCAATTCATCTTAAGGTTCTTTACCCATTTAAAAATATCAGCAAAAATGATTCCTTATGGAACCAAAAGTGGTTCTTCTATGGCATCGCTCAAAGAACCTTTTGTAGCACATTTATTTTTAAGAATGTATTTGCGCATTGTAATCCTACAATTATAGCCTGTAGCCCATCTGTTGCTCTGCATACTTTATTAGCCCCCTTTTATCATGTTCTTCAAAAAGTCAGTACCCGCACATGACCCCCACAGAGCAGGTATGATTTGGGTGATGCACTTCACTGACACTGACATGGTGGTGGTGGAGTGGATCCAACACAGCAGTGCTGCTGGAGGTTTAGATCCCTCAGGTCAACATTGAACCAACTTAAAAATATCTGACAGACAGCGTCCTGGATCAGACACAGTAGTTCAGCTTGAGTTGTTAGACCCTGTAGATGTAAAACATTAGCTCATCTGTTGCTGCACAGCTTGTGTTGGTCATCCTCTGGGCAACGTCATAATAAAGAATGACCAACAAGGTATGTGGGGAGAGTGAATGGACCTCCAGTTGTACCACTGTGTCTGATCCATTGGCACCGTCTATGACAATGAAGCACTGAGAATCATCCACCACCCGAATCATACCTGCTCTGTGGGGGTCCTGTGGAGGTCCTGACAATGGATGAACAGGAACAGGAAGTGTGTAAAAATAAAGTCTGCAGAGCAACAGATGGACTACAGTGTGAAATTGTGTAACAACAAAGTGAACATATTTTGTCAGTGGAGCTGACGAGTGTAGAAATAAGGAGGTCATTTTAATGTTTTGGCTGATTGGTGTATATTATATTACAAAAGAAGGCTGCAATTATTCTTTATTATTTCTCTCTATATGTAAACAACTGTATTGCTTTAGAGAGTCACTTCTGTGAAATGGCCCACTAGTCCATTCGCAGCAAAATACAAGTGTGTGTGTGTGTGAGAGAGAGAGAGAGAGAGAGAGAGAGAGAGGGAGGCAGAGATAAAAGCTCAGTGTGTTTCTTTGTGTGTATGTGTGTTGCTTTAGGTGTTCCCCTGGGCTATGTGTTATAATACACTGCCCCCAGTTGTCAGTGAGCTGGAACTGCAGGACAGGGCTCTGGGTCAGGGCTGATACTCTCCGCTGTGTTCTCTCTATTCACTGTGGGGCTGACTCACATCAGGGCTGTGGCTGCTCGGCTCTGACTCACATTCACGCTCTTATGTTTGCTAAACCGTTCAGATGCTGCTAGCTTCTGCAGGCATTTAGAGTTAGAATACATGTCTGAGCTGAAGGCACTGATGGTACACACTAAGGTGAAGAAAAATGTGAAAGTATTGTAAATGTGGGCATTATAATGATATCTATATAATGTCTCTGTGTGGGTTTGCTCCGGTTTCCTCCCACAGCACATACACACATGTCTGAAGGTGGGTTGAATGTGCGAAAGTGTCCATGCGCGTGACTGGGTGAGCTCTGTTCTTACTGATCTGTGCTTTTCTCGAGCAGGGAATCAAACCTTGGCCTTGAGTTTTTAGTGATCTGCTCTTAATCAAACTAATATTTGAAACCCAGTCTTCTTTAAAGAGGGGAAAACAAACAGGGACTCATAATAGTCACGCTGGACCTTGGAGATCAGCAAAAATGATGCTTCTCTGAGAAAATGGCCAGCACTTAACGATTGCTGACCAATGTATGTTTCATCACACAGTGTGTGCAGTTAAATATTAGTTCCTTTGGGTCTGGGGTTGATGCTTGTTCTCCTTGTGTCTAATAAAATATAGGTCTGTTTCATCTTATAAAACACTGATGAAAAGTCTGACAACACTCTTCATTTTTTGGTTTCCACTCAAAGCAGCTGTTATTTCTTTTTTTATTCTGGATACATTTAAATCACATCAGGTATAATGTATTGCATTAGTATGTGGTTGAGGGAGGGAGGCACGTGTGTGAGTGAATGCATGAGTGCATGAGAGAAAAATAGTTCAAATTTTGTTGCAATCTCCAAACATGAGTTTGTATGTGAGTGATTATGTGAGTGTGTGGATGAGTGAGTGTGTGGGTATGTGATTATGTATGTGAGTGAGTGAGTTATTAGGAAGTACCACAAGGTGTTTTACATGTAAAAATATCAGGAAGTACAGAAAATGGTATGTGAGTGAGTGAGTGAAATGTGTGAGTATTTATACATGTTAGTGAGTGAGTATATGAGTATAAATGTGAGCATGTATTAGAAGGTGAGTATGTGAGGTGGGTGAGTGTGTGCATCAGTAAGTATGTGAATGAGTGAGTGAATGAGTGAGTGAAATGTGTGAGTATGTATACATGTTAGTGAGTGAGTATATGAGTATAAATGTGAGCATGTATGAGAGGGTGAGTATGTGAGGTGAGTGAGTGAGTGAGTGAAATGTGTGAGTATGTATACATGTTAGTGAGTGAGTATATGAGTATAAATGTGAGCATGTATGAGAGGGTGAGTATGTGAGGTGGGTGAGTGAGTGAGTGAGTGAGTGAGTGAGTGAGTGAAATGTGTGAGTATGTATACATGTTGGGCGTGTGGGTGAGTGAGTGAGTGAGTGAGTGAGTGAGTGAGTGAAATGTGTGAGTATGTATACATGTTGGGCGTGTGGGTGAGTGAGTGAGTGAGTGAGTGAGTGAAATGTGTGAGTATGTATACATGTTGGGCGTGTGGGTGAGTGAGTGAGTGAGTGTGTGAGTGAGTGAGTGAGTGAAATGTGTGAGTATGTATACATGTTGGGCGTGTGGGTGAGTGAGTGCATCAGTGAGTGAGTGAGTGTGTGAGTGAGTGAAATGTGTGAGTGAGTGAGTGAGTGAGTGAGTGAAATGTGTGAGTATGTATACATGTTGGGCGTGTGGGTGAGTGAGTGAGTGAGTGTGTGAGTGAGTGTGTGCATCAGTGAGTGAGTGAGTGAGTGTGTGAGTGAGTGAGTGTGTGAGTGAGTGAGTGAGTGAAATGTGTGAGTATGTATACATGTTGGGCGTGTGAGTGAGTGAGTGAGTGAGTGAGTGAAATGTGTGAGTATGTATAGATGTTGGGCGTGTGAGTGAGTGAGTGAGTGTGTGAGTGAATGAAATGTGTGAGTATGTATACATGTTGGGCGTGTGGGTGAGTGAGTGAGTGAGTGTGTGAGTGAGTGAGTGAGTGAAATGTGTGAGTATGTATACATGTTGGGCGTGTGAGTGAGTGTGTGAGTGAGTGAAATGTGTGAGTATGTATACATGTTGGGCGTGTGGGTGAGTGTGTGCATCAGTGAGTGTGTGAGTGTGTGAGTGAGTGAGTGAGTGAGTGAGTGAGTGAGTGAAATGTGTGAGTATGTATACATGTTGGGCGTGTGGGTGAGTGAGTGAGTGTGTGAGTGAGTGAGTGAGTGAGTGAGTGAAATGTGTGAGTATGTATACATGTTGGGCGTGTGAGTGAGTGAGTGAGTGAGTGAGTGAAATGTGTGAGTATGTATACATGTTGGGCGTGTGGGTGAGTGTGTGCATCAGTGAGTGAGTGAGTGAGTGAGTGAAATGTGTGAGTATGTATACATGTTGGGCGTGTGGGTGAGTGAGTGAGTGAGTGTGTGAGTGAGTGTGTGCATCAGTGAGTGAGTGAGTGAGTGTGTGAGTGAGTGAGTGTGTGAGTGAGTGAGTGAGTGAAATGTGTGAGTATGTATACATGTTGGGCGTGTGAGTGAGTGAGTGAGTGAGTAAGTGAGTGAGTGAGTGAGTGAAATGTGTGAGTATGTATAGATGTTGGGCGTGTGAGTGAGTGAGTGAGTGTGTGAGTGAGTGAAATGTGTGAGTATGTATACATGTTGGGCGTGTGGGTGAGTGAGTGAGTGTGTGAGTGAGTGAGTGAGTGAGTGAAATGTGTGAGTATGTATACATGTTGGGCGTGTGAGTGAGTGTGTGAGTGAGTGAGTGAGTGAAATGTGAGAGTATGTATACATGTTGGGCGTGTGGGTGAGTGTGTGCATCAGTGAGTGTGTGAGTGTGTGAGTGAGTGTGTGAGTGAGTGAGTGAGTGAGTGAGTGAGTGAGTGAAATGTGTGAGTATGTATACATGTTGGGCGTGTGGGTGAGTGAGTGAGTGTGTGAGTGATTGAGTGAAATGTGTGAGTATGTATACATGTTGGGCGTGTGGGTGAGTGTGTGCATCAGTGAGTGTGTGAGTGTGTGAGTGAGTGAGTGAGTGAGTGAGTGAGTGAGTGAGTGAGTGAGTGAGTGAAATGTGTGAGTATGTATACATGTTGGGCGTGTGGGTGAGTGAGTGAGTGTGTGAGTGATTGAGTGAAATGTGTGAGTATGTATACATGTTGGGCGTGTGAGTGAGTGAGTGAGTGAGTGAGTGTGTGAGTGAGTGAAATGTGTGAGTATGTATACATGTTGGGCGTGTGGGTGAGTGAGTGAGTGTGTGAGTGAGTGAGTGAGTGAGTGAAATGTGTGAGTATGTATACATGTTGGGCGTGTGAGTGAGTGTGTGAGTGAGTGAGTGAGTGAAATGTGTGAGTATGTATACATGTTGGGCGTGTGGGTGAGTGAGTGAGTGTGTGAGTGATTGAGTGAAATGTGTGAGTATGTATACATGTTGGGCGTGTGGGTGAGTGTGTGCATCAGTGAGTGTGTGAGTGAGTGAGTGAGTGAGTGTGTGAGTGATTGAGTGAAATGTGTGAGTATGTATACATGTTGGGCGTGTGAGTGAGTGAGTGAGTGAGTGAGTGTGTGAGTGAGTGAAATGTGTGAGTATGTATACATGTTGGGCGTGTGGGTGAGTGTGTGCATCAGTGAGTGAGTGAGTGAGTGAGTGAGTGAGATTTTAGAAAGTTCTACAAGGTTCTTTACATGTAAAAACATTAAGAAGTACAGAAAATGCACAGCACAGACCTGACAGTGAGGATTGTGGAAGGATGTGAAGGGGCTTTTGTTTTAAACGTGGATGCTGAAGGGGCTTCTTTTACCTTAATTCATTAAATTTACATTTACAGCATTTAGCAGACGCTCTTATCCAGAGCCACTCAAAAATGTGCTCAGTGTTCAGACAGAATGTGTATCCTAGATAGTACAAATAGGTTAGGGTCCAAATTCCCTCTGAGCTCAGACGCTTGTCAGAACAAGGGCCAGTGCTGACACCTAGAAAAAAATAAACGTAGTAAGTGCAGTATAAGGCCAAAACCAGTCTGTTACAGTGAGCCCTTAGGTTCATTCATTTATTCAAACAATCAGGAAATATCCTGATGCATGCTGGGTGTGATGAAAACATGCTCTATCTTTGCCATATAGTCCACCTCTGACGTGTTTGTATTCATATAGTGTTTGTGTGTGAGAGAGAAGGAGCAAGTGAGTGTGTGATATCACAGCTAATCTCTGATATCAGCTCCTCTACCTACAGATGCTCTTGTAGAGGGACAGCACTAAGGGAGCCCACCTCTAGATCAATTTCCTACCACTCCCCAGAAGCTCCTGATCAAGATCTATACTCCTGAGTGTACAGAGAGAGAACAAAGCCGGTGATGAATGCCCCGAAGGAAAAAATGGGACAGGGGGCAGCGTCTTTTCTGCTATTCCCAACATTTCTCTTCATTTCATTCCCTGCTAACAGAGACTGAGAGACAAGCCCTGTCACATCAGAAAGAACACAGAATAGTGTGTGTGTGTGTGTGTGTGTATGTGTGTGTAAAATCCTATGTCCATGTAAAGCTGTCTGTCTGGGAGTTAGTGTGTTATTACACTATACAACCAAACATTTCTTCACATCTGGTCACCTAAATTTCTTCTCTGAAATGACAGGTATTAGATCATTTGTCCCTTTATTTCAACAGTTATAGCATCTACTCCTCCAGGAAGGCTATACACTAGAGGTTGAGGAGAAAGTTGCAGTGAGGATTTATTTGCATTCACAAGAGCAATAGTAAAGACTGTAAAGACCAGGACCATTTTAACTCATCCCAGAGCTAATGCCCACTGCTCCATCACTCCAGAGAATGAGCCAAAGAAACAAGCCTTAGCACATGAGTTTGATATCACCATAACCACCTGGTGTAGGTTAGAGGGGTTTAAAGCCTGCCCCCCAACCACCCCCCCACCCCCAGCACTGGCCTGTAGAGCAGTGAAAGTATGATCTGTGAAATTATGATGCTCTATCCAATATGCTTGTGATTCATTGTTGGAGTTGTGATTCAGAGTTTGAGGGTTTTTTGTGATTCAGAGTTGGAGTTGTGATTCAGAGTTTGAGGGTTTTTTGTGATTCAGAGTTGGAGTTGTGATTCAGAGTTTGAGGGTTTTTTGTGATTCAGAGTTGGAGTTTATTTTTGTGAATTAGAGTTGGAGCTTTTGTGATTCAGAGCTGGAGTTGACTTTCATGATTCAGAGCTGATTTTTGTAAAATTGAGTTGGAGTTGTTTTTTTTTTTTTGTGATTCAGAGTTGGAGTTGTGTTTGTGATTCAGAGCTGATTTTTGTAAATTTGAGTTGGAGTTGTTGTTGTTTTTTGTGATTCAGAGTTGGAGTTGTGTTTGTGATTCAGAGTTGGAGTTGTGTTTGTGATTCAGAGTTGGAGTTGTGTTTGTGATTCAGAGTTGGAGTTGTGTTTGTGATTCAGAGTTGGAGTTGTGTTTGTGATTCAGAGTTGGAGTTGTGTTTGTGATTCAGAGTTGGAGTTGTTGTTGTTGTTTTTTTTGTGATTCAGAGTTAGAGTTGTGTTTGTGATTCAGAGTTGGAGTTGTGTTTGTGATTCAGAGTTGGAGTTGTGTTTGTGATTCAGAGTTGGATTTGTGTTTGTGATTCAGAGTTGGATTTGTTTTGTGATTCAGAGTTGGAGTTGTTTTGTGATTCACAGTTGGATTTGTTTTTGTTCTAGTGGCTGAAAGCAATCAAATCCTCACAGATATATTTCAGTATTAAAGTCTTCTCAGAAATGTAAAGGCTGTTATTGCAGCAAAGAAGGGTAAACTCCCTGTTAACACTCTTCATTTCAGAAAATATTGGTAGGATGTAAATGTATTTACACTGAGAAGGGGGGGGCAGAAAGAAAAGAGAAAGAGAAAGTGAGCATTAGAGAGAGAAATAGAGGTTAAGGAAAACAGTAATAAAGGGTGTAAAGAGAGAATGCGAAATGGAGAGAGAAAGTGTGTATGAGAGAAAGATTGAGGAAAAGATATGGAGACAGAGAAGAAAGAGAAAGAAAGAGACGGGGAGGTGAGCAATAAACTGTGTGAGATAGAAAGACTGATGAAAAGAGTGGAAGAATGGGAGAATGAAGGAAAGAGACAGACCGAGTGGTGGGGAATAGAAAGAATGAGCGAGAGTGAAATCGAAAGATTGAGGAAGAGAGAGAGAGAGAGAGAGAGAGAGAGAGAGAGAGAGAGAGAGAGAGAGAAAGAGAACCAATAGATGATGCTCTAACTGCTATAACCTTGAAAGTGTCCTTAAGGCAGCCCAGGCGTGGGTGCAGTAAAGGTTACACCCACCATAAGGTGCATCTTCTGTATGCGCAGCATGGAGCATGGACCTCGAAAAAGAGCGTAAAATGTTAGCTTAGTCGTACAAAGATGAATATGGACTGCTTTTAATGCTCTTAATGTTCTCGACCCCCACCTTGAGGTGGTCAATTTATGCATGAAAAGCTCTGGCTTTTAATCAGTGTTTTGACCTAATGCAAGGATGTACATAACCTGAGGCAAAGAAATCAAACGAGAGAAGACAAGCCCCAAGAGACAGAGAAACGTCTGGAGTTAATGAATCCATAAAAGACGCAGACTATGGCCGATGATGAAGTAAATCAGGAAGCTTCCAAATGACAGCCATCAGCCTTCAGAACAGCCAACAAACAGCAGCAGTGTGCATCAGCAGTCATGAGTCAGGAGTGATAATGATAGTGTTCCTAGACTGTGCTGCAGCGTTAGATCATTTGGAAGCATTATCGATATTGTTTACCAAAGTCCTACAGCAGTGGACTCCAACCTTTTTACGTATAACATCACCTTTTGAAATCTGAACAAATGAAAGACCAGCATTAATGCCAGGCCTCGGCTAAAGTAACAAAGCTGTGTACGTCCCCATAGTCTCAGATAACACAAAATAAAACTGTGTGTTTAATTCTTGAATGTAAAGCTAAGTGTTGTTTATGGTGGTATTCAGTGCCTGAGGCTGTAAACTGTCTGCAGGTGCTTTGTAAACAGGTGTTCTGACAAAGTTTGCTACCTCTCTGATACCTAGCTGCTCTACACATGCTCAAACCCACAATGGTAAATCTGTTTTTCTGTGGTGCATTCTACAATCTAAGCTTTCTGTTAGTATTATCTTTTCTTTCATAAAGGGATCTAGGCTGTAAAAATATAATATTTAAAAATAAACATCCATGTGGATGGGGCCTTAGATTGATCTGAGCAGAGTACTTCGTAAATATGATTGACTACATGAACTCTGTGGGCATTCACTGAGATACGAATTTCTACAGCTACATATATATATATATATATATATATATATATATATATATATATATATATATATATATATATATATATATATATATATACATACAGAGAGAGAGACAGATCATGCAGTAACAGCTGCAACCTTGGTTTGTCCTACAGAAAGCTTAGGAACAGATGCAGTAAAGGTGAAATATGACCTATTCTTCCCATTTTCCTCAAGTGAAGTGGTCTTACTGAAATGTCTGTGACAGGATTTGGTCAAAATACCACAAGGATCAAAGACCACAGCAGCATTCTCCCCCTGAATGACTTGTTTCAGCATCTATTCACCTTTAAACAATGTGCCCCACACACAGCTTACAACAAGCAGCAGCATCAAAGTGAAGGACACAGGAGCTCTTGTTTGGCTGTTTTATCTCGGTTCTCTTCCTTCTCTGTTTCAGTTTAACCCTGCTTGTGTGCACTCTAATAAATGCAGGTCTAGTGTAGTGATTGGATTTACTCAAACAAGGGGCAGTACAATTCCAAAGTCTCTGTATTTGACATCAATATGAGAATCAAAATCAGAATATCTCTTTTCATAGGCAGCCAACAAGAACATATTTTTTTAACCAGGTTAATTATACATTACAAATTCTTAGTACAATGCAGTCATAAAGATGTTTATATTATGATTTTATAGCCTAGTTATTTGAATCTCTACATTGTATTTGTGAGCTGTAGGTAGTGAGTCATATTTTTATACTGTAGACAAAACAATCATTATTTTATGTTGTGAATTTTACTGTGAGATTCTTATGAACATAAAAGTGTGTCCTGAGTGCTAGGAGAGCCAGATGTGACGTAGCCTAACTGTTGCCTAGCTTTCAAGTCATTTATACAAATAAGGACTTGGAAAAATTGGGTGCCTTCCCAGAACGCAATGCAAAGCATGACTTTTTATATGAATTGAACACCTAATCAGTCGTATCTTGTCTTTTTTTCATAAGCTCAAGTCTGTCTTAATTAGCTTAATTAGCATAAATCCATCGCCAGAGCTAAGTCCACTTGTTTCTTAATGATTTTAGAGCATGGGCAGTATTATCCCTCTATGCGCGTAATCTTGGAGGGCTTATAGGTCATTGTTTTTGATTCAAGGAAAATTTGGGGAAACAATTTCAGTTAGCAAATCAAGCTATCGAGTTGAGCGCTGATATTTATCCAACATCAGTAACTCACCCAGCTTGTGTTCTCATGGCAGAATGCTATCAGATTCTCATAGAAATGCCCCACTATCTAGTGCAAAGCCTTCACAGAAGTCTAGAAGCTGTTACTGTAGCAAAGAAGGGCCACCTTCATATTTACACCCATCAGTTTTTTTTTGTTTTTTTTTAAATATCAAACAAGGATCAGGATCGGTATTCGGCTGCTAATTCAGTCACAGCTGAGATGGACAATGAAGAAAGAAATTAAGGTAACATGGGAAAGAAGTCCCAAATTAAGATGCCCTCCACACCTTATTGTCTAACCTTGATCCAATGATGGGAGCAAATCAAATTTCAGTGTCTGTACTGATTGGCTTGGAGGTAACTCATTTTAAAATGTTATTTCCATGATGACACTCCTGGGACCTATTCTCACTGAAGCTTTGAGGTCAATAATTTTATTTTTGGTATTGAATATATTGTATACTAATATATATGATGAAAAGATATTCCTAGCACTTGTATGTGAAGACATGCTGTTCTATAATTATTGTATAATGAATAACTAAGTCACTGACCACTGGTGGTGCATTTTTTGCCAACAGAAACACAGCATGTCTTTGTTATGTACTCAGAGAAGAATTGCAGAAAGAGGGCTCTAATTTGTTGTGGGAGATGGTAGTTTATCCACTGCTAAAAAAACTGAGCTCTGCTCAGAGTTTGAGAGCTTAGCATTAGGGATAAGGATAGTCACTTATGTTAGTTAAGGGTAATAAACACTGATCAATAGTCTAGGGGTATGATTCTCGCTTTGGGTGCAAGAGGTCCCGGGTTCAGATCCCGGACGAGCCCCCAAATGTTACAACCTGGTCTAGGGCAGTCCGCAACACAAAAAATAAATAACGGACAGTGTGATGATTGCAAAAAAAAACTACAACTTAGGACAGTTTTTGTGAAATGTGTTGAAGATAATTGATACAGTTTAGTGAACCAGAAAATTTACTTCAGGTGTGACCCAGGCCAAAACAACAAAACAAACCCCCACACTAGTTTTAGGTACACTAACTAACCTGTGCAGGATGACAAAAACAAAGACACAATGCTAACCTTACTCGCTTGCTATGTATGAACAGAGACAAACCCCAGTTCCCAAAACAAAAACGACAGCCACTCCCTAAACTGGTACTAGTTTCCAAATATGTACATTTTACAGACAGGCAACAATCACAAATAACATTCAACATTTAACAATTCAAAACACGAACCGAGTACAACAGCGCAAAAGGTAAACAATCGAGTGAGGCAGCATTCCTCCCGTGTTTGACGTAACCATCTCTTTTATAGCGGATGGTTGAAGCCAAACCATGGACACAGATTCCGGCATCTGGCATGTAGTCAGTCAGGAATCCAGGACTGGATCCAAGAACATATGGATAGGACAGGATAGAGATACAAAGAGAAACATCCATGCCCATAACATTAAAGGTTCATTAGAGCTGGAGTAGGTGATTTGTATTAAAAACAGTTTTTGATATCACTATGATAGCATCATGTCCTGATGATGTAAATAAAAAGATTAATTTTCTATTTAAGCCACGGCATGAAGGCAAAGAAGGCTTCCAACAAAAAGACAGAGGTCAAACAGAATGAACAATGTGTAGTTGTTGGTGTTTGAAGGAGATTCATTGCACACCTCTCTCCTATTAAGGCGTGGTATTCCTGTGTTTTAGGGGAGTGGCTTTGAAAAGAGGGGTGAATGTAGGGGTGGGATTTTTTTTCCACCTGGGTTTTTTCAAACATTTGCTTCAACTGTGGAAAGGGTCAGTTCCTCTCATTGGTAATCTTTCTGAAAAAAATCTCCATCCACATGTCATGGTGTATATAATGACCTCGCATTTCAAAGCATCTCCAACACTACCTCCACTTTCTCTTTCACAGATAGATTATTACAAACTCTGTAACTGTTGTTGTGACAAATGACCTCTGGTGGATGGTCCTTTTTTCTAAAGTTAATATATGAATCTTCATCCAGTTCTGTTTCTCTGCTCATTTGGGGGGTTGGGGGCTGGGGAGGGGGGAGGTATCTTTCTTTAATCAAACATAAACTCCAGAGCGTCAACTTAGCATCAAGTTTGGGCAATATTTCTGTGATGGATACTAGTTGTAAAACGTCTTTATACACAATTATGAAGGGCTTCTGTTCTCTCAGAAACAGAAAAAAGTTACAGAGTGTTACACATTTGTCACTGAAGGTACAAATGATGTAAATGTACCATTAAAGGTACAACATTGATTTAAAAGTCCATTTGTGTTCCCTAAAGGTACATTACATTTCTCCAGAAGGAGGAGGTTTGTAAGATTTCATTATAGAACTGTGTAAAATTACAGACCATGATAATAGTCCTGGAGATGAAATGGGGTGTATGATGATAAGTCAACACAACTTAAACATCTACAAATTTTATTGAATATGGTACAATAATCGTGTCTAATTAAAGATACAGAAAATGTACCCTTGAGGGTACCACCACAGAAACAGCAAAAGGTATCACCATAATGACCTTTTTTCTGACAGTAGCTTTAGGAACTTTGACCTGATGTAAGCTGTACTGGATGTGGCGTAGGGATGGATTATGGCTTTTTATTACCTACTTCACCTTGTACCAGCAGAACCAATTTGAAGGTCCATTCTCATGAAGACTATGGACATAGTATGGTGTACATAGTATAGATGAAGAAAGCATGTAATGCCATTCTTGTATCATTCACAGCCATAAAACACAGAGTACTCTGGATAGCAACGGAGCAAATGGTGCCATTCTCACATGCAGAAATAGCATAGCCAAATATTTCTATTTCTGTTTATGTAAGAATGTGGGAAAGCAAAAGAAGGTTTGGGTGTCAGTGAGGATGAGTGGGGGTGGTCTCTCAGTCCTCTGCAGGGTCACCCTGCTCACCCTCTGCTTTGTGCCGCCTCTTCTTGGAGGCTGAGTCATTGCCTCGCAGCACTCAATGGCCCCTTACAAGTTTAATTGAACATGAACAGACAATGTAGCATTGTGTAGGCTTGTGTGGATGTGTATGCGTAAGTGTATATGTGTGTGTGTGTGTGTGTGTGTTTTCACTTGTTGGGTATGCATAACAGGGTTCCATTTAGCTGTCATTCACATAAGATTGCGTGTAATAGCAAACCCCCCGAGGAGAGATGAGAGCGAGTGAACAATCACTGTCAGCTGGGGCTGCAAAATTCATTAAAGCATCAAACATGGCCGCCGTCGTGCTCGGATTAAGGCTTGAGTTACCAATGTGGAATGAGCTTCATTTATGGCATTGTGCTGCTCGCTTCCATTAGATTTGTCACTCAACCCAGCCCTGCTTTTATCGCAAAAACATGTGGGGGCCACGGTATATGCACCATTTAACAGGATGAATAACAAAGAGATGTGCTTATGCTGAAGGATTTGCTCGGCCAAAACAATTAAGCTATAATGCAAGTGGGAGGGGATAATGTCTTCAGCTCATATGCAATAGTCTCCTGTAAATTAACTTTTAGTCTGGATCAAAGTCTTTAAACATAGAGTCTTCCCCACCCATGATACTGCTTTTCCATATATGAAGTGTGTGTGACTGGGTGAGTGTGTGTTGGAATGCTCCAAAGAAGCAGTTTTGGAAGTTGTAGGTCTGGGTTTTTCAATAAAAAATGGGTCCCAGAGAAAAATAGTAATAGTAAAATAACTGACTTTCAATAGGCACATAAACATAAAATGATCATTTTATGACTACACTACATACACTAACGCCCCCTTGTGCAAGCTTTACGTTATGCTGCAGCCCAGACTCTGTAGTTAGCCTAGCTGCTGCTGTTCTGTCCTTAGTAGGAACTTAGTTACAATGTGTACTAGTTAAAAGACTTTAGAACACAAGTAAAAAAGAGTAGTGCTGCTAGCCGCGCACTTTAGCTGTACACCAGTCTGCAGCAATAGCAGAATACTACTGGACTTTAGGTAAATTAAGGTAATATATTATCACCCACTCACAACATTTTTGTGATTTAAAACTGAATTCATTCATTCATTCATTATCTGTAACCCTTATGCAGTTCAGGGTCACGGTGGGTCCAGAGCCTACCTGGAATCATTGGGCGCAAGGCGGGAATACACCCTGGAGGGGGCGCCAGTCCTTCACAGGGCAATTAAAACTGAATTCTACTCCTTAATTCTCAGCCTTTTCTCAAACTTTGCAGGTCTGCCTTAAATAGGGTGACCAGACGTCCTCTTTTACCCGGACATGTCCTCTTTTTTAGACTTAAAAAAATGTCCAGGCGGAATTTCACAAACGTACGGGATTTTGTTTTTCTAGAGCTTACATATTTCGGGAAGCGTTTTGATCACAAACTAGTCCCGCCCTCCCCTACTCCGTTTGGTTCGCTTGAGTGAGAAGGGGGCGTGGTGAAGTAGCCTAAAATCTTCTGATTGGACGGTCTGACTGTAGAGCTACCGTTATTAGTCGATAACCTACTCTGTAAACATTTAATTGGTCAGTCTGCACGTCAGTAGTCCCCCCCACCCGGAAACGTGTCCTCTCTTTCACCATCTCAGATCTGGTCACCCTAGCCTTAAACGTTGCAGTAATGTCAGACACAATAATGTAATTGATTCACCATTTATGCTGGAACCGCTAATTAACTACCTACCGAGATATTACCATGCTATTAGTGGCATTTTATGCCTGTTACGAATCAAGCATAATAAATTACAGTTCTGTTAAACTCAGATTATACAATTACAAAGGATAAAAGAGTCTGACATTTATGGGTTTATTTCCCAACAAAAACTAAGACCCCTACCCCTAAGCTAAAAAAGGTGTCAAGAAACAAATAGGCCAACAACAGTTATATTTCATTTTTTAATGTAGTAAATGTTCAAAGGTGTGTTGCCTGGGTCACGATAAAAATCAATGGACAAAATGTGGGTCGCCTGAAAAAAGTTTGAAAAACCCTGCTGTAGTTAATGTCAACTCTATGTTTTCGAGCAGGTTCATTATTTGATTGAAATATCTTCCCTGCTTCACTTGTGGTTTATAATCGAGGATGCAGTGAAGTGACGCCTTGGTTGAGCGGCAACTGTAGGTACATTTCACTCAGTGGAGACCGGTACCAGAGGGAAAGTGGAGGAAGGAGAGGGAGAGGGTAAAGGAAAATCAATAAAGTCATCAAACATGAATTGCGCCCTGAAATGACTTCTTAAGTCCCATCAGGAGCAGCAGGCAGAGGGTGAGCATCAGAGGGGGCGCAGGTGATGACTTTTAAACGTCCTTCAGTGGCACAGGCACTCAATCAGACTGATCTAACCTCCATTCTGCCTTTAGAGCCCAGTGTCGTAAGTGCTTTTGTCCACCCACCAGACACATCATTCCTCCGTGCCTATGCTGTCGCATATATATATATATATATGTATGTATGTATAAAATATATACGCCCAAATAGGTCCAGTCCTGAAGTCAACAGGTTTTCAGTGACAGATCCTTGTTGACAGTGTAATTTAGTCCAAGAATAGGCTTAATATGTGTCTAGTAAATGAGCTCTTAGAGCATAAGGTCAGGTTTTAGAGCGCTCCAGGCCTTTAGCCCCTCACCCATTAGAGGTGGAGAGGGTCAAAGATATGTTCCACCATTTCTCTTCAAAGAGGTCTTCTCTATCCCAGTATTATTATTCACCTCGCGGACTATTTTCTCCTAGAATTACCCACCACTCAGCAGAAGAATCCTGATCCATTTACCAAGCTCTTTGACTCTTTTAACCGAGCTTAATAATACCATTTTTGGAATGGAATGCTCAAAATTAAACTACATGTAGATTTTTCAAGAGTGCATCCACACTGGGAATCTTGATTGCTTTCACTGAGAGCAGTTTCTTTTAAGATAGACGACACAAACTGGTTTTCAGGTTAAGGAGTGCTCAGTTCCTTCACTGCTCTGAGATAACAGAGCATAGCAATGTAAAGTATTATGGCCTTGTGAGCCATGAGCAACATCATGGTTATGCCACTACTGGGAACTAAAAAAGCCAATTAATGACTCGCTAATACGTCATTGATCCTTTGAATCTTTATTAAAGTGTTATATCTTATACATTGTTGCTGTACTATTAAAAACACCTATCTCCAAAATACTAACTTTACAGGAGAAGGAAAAAAACCTTCTTTGTTTTCAGTGGAAATCAGTGTAAAAGATTATTATTATTTTTAAGTAGTTTTGGAGCATTCCTATTGGTCCAGTCATGAAATTTTCACAGTGTGAAGGACACTTGCTGGGTTCAAATGTTGTACTAAACTAAAAATCGACAAAAATAGAGATACATGTTTTTCATTGGACAGACATCGACCCTGAAATGGTTTAAGCAGTTGATCTCTCTGTTAATAGTACAGGCTACCATTGGTATCTGTCATCTGATGTAACAGATCTGGGCAGTTTACATTCCCCAGTAGGTTATGTTGTTAGCTGGTGTCGCATTAGCCATAGCTTGAAATCAAGAGGTGGTTCGGTCTTGTGTTTGAGTGAGCACGTAATCATCCCCTCCATCCCTGTAGGCATTTTGGGGAGACTCACTGACAGGTGGAATTGACAGCGGCTATTAATTACCTGTAATTAAAAATCCTGTAATTCGGTGGAGACCAGAATCTTGATCTAGTGTGTTATTCATGTCAAGTCAAATTTATCTTGTTTTACAAATTGATGGTGTTACAAAGCAGCTCTACAGACACTGAGAATTAAAACACAAATTGAAATAAACAATCCTATGTGAGCAAGCCAAAGGCAAGAATATACTCCCTCGAAGGTGAAGGAAGAAACATTGGGACGAACCAAGACTCACAAGGGGGACCCAGTCCCTCTGGTCAACTAAATTATAAACAATAGAGGTTTCACTTAAAACTGCAGGTAGAAGCAGCCTTGGGGTCTGTGTTGGTAATGGAGGTCTTTAATAAAGGTCTGTGCTGAGTCAGTCCCAACAAAAATCCAGGAGCTGCTGCATGGAGATGACAGGGGCCACAGATGTGGAGTGAAGGTATATATATAAACACAGTTTAAGTTGAGTTCAAAAGCTTTAAAAATACAGGACCATCTGGATTCATCAGACCTGTGCAGAGCAGAAAGTAGCTGAGTGGAAAACAGCCCAGTGTACCCTTCCCTTTCCCCCGTTACTGGAGGTAAATAAAGGTCACCATGATGGATTAGTCACTTATCATCATTAGGCTGTAGTAAATGACCCCTGACTGCTCAGAAGCTGCTCCTATGAGAAGTTAATTGAGGTAATGGAAGAGGACTGTTTCCGTCTGTTTGATTAATGCTGGAGCTCTGTCATAAAATATGATGCCGGAGCAAAACAGGACTTAAAAATAATCATGAAGAAATGGCTCAGAAATCTTTGAGCATACCCTTGAAAGAGCAGTCTGTCAGGATTCACGGAGCGGACTGACGGAGGCGGACGCATTTGCTAAAACACGGTATTTTAATTATAATGAAAGAAATAACAAAACAACGACAGGAAACAGTAGTTACAACACAACACGAAATGAAACTAGACTAACACTTAGACAGACTAGACTGGGGAGCAAAACGACGATGAGAGAAACTACGGAGACAGACAGATAACATGACTGACATGACAAAAGAGAAAAGAGAATGTGAATGAAATGAACGACAAACAGGACGTGAAACAAGAGGGCTTAAATACTCACACAAACGAGACACACCTGGACAGATAACAAGGAGGACGGGTTAACAGATGACAGACGAGGAGGCGGGACAAAGGCGGAGACTAGAACATAAACAAAACATAGCCATGTGCAAATAAAGCACATGGCGGGGACAACAGACATGACAGGACGAAGGCGTGACAGATGCCCCCCCCAAGAACGCGCAACTCCCGGGCGCGTACTCCTAAACCCCCCAGGAGCTGGCACTGGAGAGGGCACGGAAAACAAGACAGGACAACAAACCAACGGGTGACAGGACTCAGGACAGGACGGGAACAGACAGGAGCTGGGGACACGACAGGACCGAATATACGAGACGGGACTTGGGACATGACAGGAGACTGACAAAGGGGAGCCACAAGAGACGAGAACGGACTGGACAGGACAGGAGTGGACACATGGGAAATGACGGGAGACTGGACTGGAGACAAGACAGGGGACTGAACGTGGGACGGATACGGAGACTGGACACGTTTGGGGACAGAAGACTGGACATGGACAGGTGACAGGACAGGGGACTGGAATGGAGACGGGACTGATGACAGGACTGAGTGCTGAGACTGAACGGGAGCAGAGACTGGTGACAAGACACTGGACAGGATAGGAACATTAGACATGACAGGTGACATTACACTAGACTGATACGGAGACTGGACATGACCAACTGGGGACTGGACATGAGACAGGACAGAGGGTTGGAACGGGGACTGAACAGGACTAACAGGGGACTTGACAGGAGACGGGACTGGAGACAGGACCGATGATTGAAACGGTGACTGGAGAGGAGACGAGACTTGAAACTGGACAGGGGGTTGAAACAAGGACTGGACAGGAGACGGGACATAGGGTTGAAATGGGGCCTGGACAGGACTAACAGGAAACTGGACTGGACTAGGTAGGGGAACAGGGACCAAGACATTCAGGGGGACAGACACAAACACCGTGACAGGGACCGGGACAGACACAAAGGCAGACACGGGTACAGGGACAAGGACAGAGACGGGAACCAGGACAGGGACAGACAAGGGAACCAAAATAACAGGGGGGTGCCCAGGACTGGCTAATGTCTGTGTGGCAGTCTGAGGAACCAGCCTAGGCACAGTTCTGGGGATCGGCCCTGAAGTCCTTCGGGCCGACCTACGGACATGGACAGGGGAGGCCATAGCCACAGTCACGGGGACAGGAGAGGCCGTAGTCACAGTCACGGGGACTGGAGCGGCGGGTGCCGCCATCACGGGGACTGGAGCGGCGGGTGCCGCCATCACGGGGACTGGAGCGGCGGGTGCCGCCATCACGGGGACTGGAGCGGCGGGTGCCGCCATCACGGGGACTGGAGCGGCGGGTGCCGCCATCACGGGGACTGGAGCGGCGGGTGCCGCCATCACGGGGACTGGAGCGGCGGGTGCCGCCATCACGGGGACAGGAGCGGCGGGTGCCGCCATCACGGGGACAGGAGCGGCGGGTGCCGCCATCAACGGGACAGGAGCGGCGGGTGCCGCCATCAACGGGACAGGAGCGGCGGGTGCCGCCATCAACGGGACAGGAGCGGCGGGTGCCGCCATCACGGAGACTGGAGCGGCGGGTGCCGCCATCACGGAGATTGGAGCGGCGGGTGCCGCCATCACGGAGACTGGAGCGGCGGGTGCCGCCATCACGGAGACTGGAGCGGCGGGTGCCGCCATCAACGGGACAGGAGCGGCGGGTGCCGCCATCAACGGGACAGGAGCGGCGGGTGCCGCCATCAACGGGACAGGAGCGGCGGGTGCCGCCATCACCGGGACAGGAAGCCCTGCGACGTCGTCCACGGAGGCAGGGGAACCTGCGACGTCGTCCACGGAGGCAGGGGAACCTGCGACGTCGTCCACGGAGGCAGGGGAACCTGCGACGTCGTCCACGGAGGCAGGGGAACCTGCGACGTCGTCCACGGAGGCAGGGGAACCTGCGGCGTCGTCCACGGAGGCAGGGGAACCTGCGGCGTCGTCCACGGAGGCAGGGGAACCTGCGGCGTCGTCCACGGAGGCAGGGGAACCTGCGGCGTCGTCCACGGAGGCAGGGGAACCTGCGGCGTCGTCCACGGAGGCAGGGGGACCTGCGACAACGTCCAAGGAGGCAGGGGGACCTGCGACGACGTCCAAGGAGGCAGGGGGACCTGCGACGACGTCCAAGGAGGCAGGGGGACCTGCGACGACGTCCAAGGAGGCAGGAGAGGCGCGCGTCGCGCTCACGAAGACAGGAGAGCCGCGCGCCGCGCTCTCGAGGACAGGGGTTTGTGCTGCTCGCCGGGCTCGCGCTGGAGCTGTAAAGGGTTTAGGGGGTTTCACAGGCGCACCCATAAGATCACCTCGAGGTGCGCCCCTGTTAGCCTCAGGCCTCAGAGGTACGGAGGTGAGGCTAACAGCCCCTACCCTTAACGCCCCCCCAAAAATTTCCCCGGACCTGAGGGGGCAATCCTCGGGAACAGAGGGTCCTGCGGAGCTGACCTCGAGAGCCGATCGGGAGAATCTGGCTCTCAATAGATCTCTGAAAGTCTCCACCGAAATCTGCAGGCCTCTCTCTCTCAGCACGCGATCAGCCCACTGCAGTGCTATCCCTTTAAGAAGAGATCTCATGAACATTACCTTAATAAATTCGTGTGGCGCAGGAACAGTCAGATAGTCAAAGTATAAGCGGCATTGGAGCAGAAAACCCTCAACGTTTGAAGTCCCCTCAAACTCGGGGGGAACTCCCATATGAGATTGCAGGGCAGCAGGTTGATCGCCCACCTTTGCCGCTAGAAACTCCTGTACTCTCCTGAACGCCTCGTTGAGAAAATAGTCCGTGCTAGCTGCGTCCTTTAGTGGGTCGTTCATTCTGTCAGGATTCACGGAGCGGACTGACGGAGGCGGACGCATTTGCTAAAACACGGTATTTTAATTATAATGAAAGAAATAACAAAACAACGACAGGAAACAGTAGTTACAACACAACACGAAATGAAACTAGACTAACACTTAGACAGACTAGACTGGGGAGCAAAACGACGATGAGAGAAACTACGGAGACAGACAGATAACATGACTGACATGACAAAAGAGAAAAGAGAATGTGAATGAAATGAACGACAAACAGGACGTGAAACAAGAGGGCTTAAATACTCACACAAACGAGACACACCTGGACAGATAACAAGGAGGACGGGTTAACAGATGACAGACGAGGAGGCGGGACAAAGGCGGAGACTAGAACATAAACAAAACATAGCCATGTGCAAATAAAGCACATGGCGGGGACAACAGACATGACAGGACGAAGGCGTGACACAGTCACTGTCAGAATCTACTTAAGCCGTGTTCACATTAGTAGGATTTTTACTTTAATATGACATGCATCTGAACATTCTTCAAATCAGAGTCACATGTGGTTCTAGATCATGTAGAACAGACATATTCATACACTATTCATACTTATCACATATGACTGTCCATATCATGCAGTTTCAGAAGCATGGCAGAAACGGCCATCTTGCTTCAAACCCTCTAATTATCTTCAAATAAACTAACATCTAATTTCCACTGTGGTCAATTTGACCCTGCCATTTAGACCTCCAGGAAATGGTTAGAATTTGAAGAACGTTTGCATGTTAGCCATGTTTGTGTATTAGGTACATTATGTTGCTTGTTGACCATCTATTATGGACATAATACAACATCCATCCATCCATCCATTCATTATTTGTAACCCTTATCCAATTCAGGGTCACGGTGGGTCCAGAGCCTACCTGGAGTCATTGGGCGCAAGGCGGGAATACACCCTGGAGGGGGCGCCAGTCCTTCACAGGGCAACACACAAACTCACACATTCACTCACACACTCACACCTACGGACACTTTTGAGTCGCCAGTCCACCTACCAACGTGTGTTTTTGGACTGTCGGAGGAAACCCACGCGGACACAGGGAGAACACACCACACTCCTCACAGACAGTCACCCGGAGGAAACCCACGCAGACACAGGGAGAACACACCACACTCCTCACAGACAGTCACCTGGAGAAAACCCACGCAGACACAGGGAGAACACACCACACTCCTCACAGACAGCCACCCGGAGGAAACCCACGCAGACACAGGGAGAACACACCACACTCCTCACAGACAGTCACCCAGAGGAAACCCATGCAGACACAGGGAGAACACACCACACTCCTCACAGACAGTCACCCAGAGGAAACCCACGCAGACACAGGGAGAACACACCACACTCCTCACAGACAGTCACCCAGAGGAAACCCATGCAGACACAGGGAGAACACACCACACTCCTCACAGACAGTCACCCAGAGGAAACCCACGCAGACACAGGGAGAACACACCACACTCCTCACAGACAGTCACACCTACAACGCACAAAATGAAAACTCTATGTAACAGAATTCCCAAATTAAACAAGAAATCTCTAACATTAATTATTGTTTTATGCACAACAGTAGTCATATAATAATTACTGCTCCATCTGCACAACCTTCTGCAAGGTTCACACAGATCTTTAGCTTTGCCTGGCCATTGTTTTCCTCAAGATAATTCCACTTTTTTTCCATGCTCTGCTCAGAAACGGAGCTACCATGTCACATGGCACTGTTAATGTGCACGAGCCAATGACAAATATAAAACCAATAATTTAACAAGTTCACTCCATCCAGGAGATGCAGTGGACGGAGGTCAAGAACCTTAAACACCAGACTGTCCAGCCTAAAGATGGACGTCCTGCTAAAGTTACTTTGCTAAATGCCCCTTCAAAAGTCCAGCAGTGGTCTCAAAGTGCAGTTGTGTGCATTGAAGATCCATTATATTCTCTTTTCTGATTCTCTTTGTTTTTATAATAGAATCGTTGTAAATCCAACATCTAAATAAAAGTCTGAAGCTTAAACTGATTTATGAAGTTTAGCTTATATACAAATCAAATTTAAAATACTATAACACATGGTACAGTTATTTCCCAAAAGAATGTCACATCTGCAATGATGAGAGGGATGTTTTCCCCCTGGTGTTTTTTGCGCCCACTATTTTGACATTGATGTGACTCCATAGATACATGTTAATCTTTGGGCAGTGGTTATATGCAAGCCACCATTGACCTCACTGACTGACAAAGTTGAAAACATCATTTTGGTGTTGTACTGGGTTAATATTATTTGTAAGCACAAGTTATTTTTGATTATATAATCTGGTTCATGCTTTCATATCAGGACTGGGCTACTGCAACTCCTTTCACAATGACATCCCAGACAAATCCATA
The DNA here is from genome assembly GCF_029633855.1 of Hoplias malabaricus. Taxonomy (NCBI): domain Eukaryota; kingdom Metazoa; phylum Chordata; class Actinopteri; order Characiformes; family Erythrinidae; genus Hoplias; species Hoplias malabaricus. Next base: position 36,409,180 of record NC_089809.1, on the reverse strand, counting down.
AGTCCTCTATGGTATGTCCAAAATTCAGCTGCAAGTTTTTTTTATTTGACTAAAAAAGCCATTAAAACTTATCCCAGTGGTATTGGACACTGAACTGAGCACTAACACTCTACAGAACACCATTCCACTGCTCCACGGCCTAATGCTAGGGAGCTTTATACTTAATGTCTATGTGAATGTGTGATAGCTGATATCTTCTGAGAATAAAGGATCCTTCATGATGTAAAACTGGACTAATATTAGATAAACTGTGTGCCAGAATATAAAAACAAATTTTAGGGTATAAACATTATGTTTACACAAAAGAGGATAATCGTATTAACATAGCTTTGTTGCTATGGCTTTCTTCACTTTGTGGCACAAATTTGATTTGTTTTTTAAAGTTAAATGAGATATTTTCAGCATCCACAGCAGTTATGTGTCTATGAAACTGATTAATTATTGTTTTTACATTTGTTCTATGAAGTGTAGCTCATGAGACTAACCAACTTGCTTTGCTGTCCCAGAATAAACCCGATTATTCTCCAGTGAGTGGGTCCCTCAGACAGAGGCAGCCATAATTAAAATTATTTTAGTAAAGGATCATTTACATTTGTATTTAGATGCATGCCATTTAGTATACGCTGCTTTTCAGAGCAACTTACAAATATGCTTTGTTCTTGTGCTTAAAATTTCAGAAAATACATTCTGACCAGTAGCTAAGATACCATTAGATCCAAGAGTAAATGCTGAACACTTAAGTGAGAAATACACCATAAACAAAGGTGCAGTACAAAGCCACTGTCCGTGGACATGTCTGGGAAAGAGAGACACAGTTCAAGAAAATAAGAAAATTCAAGATGTTCTGATAAGTGCAGGATTAGTGGTAATTTACACTGCAACAAAGAGAGACTTCACTCAGTGTTTGAAGACAGTGTGGGACCCTGCTGTTCTGAGCTTTGGGTTGTTCTGTACGGGGGGGACCCCGGAACTGTGTTCTCTGATGGAAAAGTGGTATAAATTGTCCCCTTTCAGTAGCTTGTTGAGCTGATATTTTTCTTCTTTTTCAGGTAAAAATACCTTTATGGATTTATACGGCAATTTGACAACAATAGCTGGCCCATTTCTTTACTAATGTTTTTCGCATACATCAGTTCTTTAATAATTTATTTATAAACAAAAGACTTTTAATTCTATAAAGTACATGTTAGTTTCCTTTTTTTTTCCAGAAGGAGCTTGTTTCCTTTTTTTTTTCTTTGAATTTCAAACAGCTTTTCAAATGGTGTGGGAGAATTTCAACAGAAGCTGGCAAAGCTTTTTTACAGCTGCTTTTATCAGGGAATTTATGCTGAGCAACGACCAGCTCAGCAGTCGGGAAAGAGGTGGGGGTAGACACAAAGGGAAAGACCATGGAAACAACACCACAGTTCAGTTGGACTAGAGGGTGTGGAACTCTTAAACACTGAGTATATCAGGTGTGCAGCAGAATGATGCTGATAATACCATTGCAAATGGTGTATTACTAATACATTTATGGGAGATAATAAGAGATTAGTTTCATTGACCTCAAATTCATTGTTTTCTCCCTCCAGAACACAGTGATTTTCTCTGTGAATGGAAAAGTAGGTCAGCGGTCCAGAGCTGGTCCAGCACCTGGCAACACCCCTAGAAATAGATGCTTTCTTTAGATGAAGCAATTTGGCCCTGATTAATACAAGGATCAATGACGACACAAGTGCTATGTTTCTCAAATGAATTATACCCTGTTCAATAAAATATTCTTTTCAGTGCTCTCCCAGGTGCTTTGCTGTGAGAACACATCGTAAACCTGAAGCCAAAAGCCAGTATTTATTCACTGTTCTCTGAAACTAGACAAACCTGCTGCACAATATTGTGACGTGTACGTGTACGATGTCCAGCTGTTATAAAAAACACAACTTATGACAAAGTTGGAAAGTGTACTGGCTGTGTCCATAAGTGTGAATGACTGCTTGAGTGTATGATATTGTCCACAGGTTTGTGTGTCACCCTGTGAAGCACTAGCGCCCCCTCTAGGGTGTGATCATGCCTGCAACCCAGTGATTCCGTGGCTCAGGACCCACCGCGACCCTAAACTGGATAAGAAGTTACAGAAAATGAATGAACGAATGAATGAACTATACAGTTTATACAGTGCATCTAAGGACAGAGTTATTCTGTCTCTTTCTGTTTCCTGTGATAACTTGTTGGCCGTGTTCCTTTTGTGTTCCTTGGGAACAACACATAACACTGCTATTGGTTGGCTTTTACTGGCTGTGCCTGTCCTCATAACATCCCATTGTGAAACTGTATCCTCGGACAGGACTGTGTAAAAGTGCATCACGCAGGAAGAGACACAACTCCAGGTTGAGATGTCAGAACGTGTATTCATGGAAAGAAGAATGCTTCCCTGGAAAAGACAACACTGAAAGATTCTGGAGTTCTCCCACTGTGCACTGCAGCAGTTTGGCAGTGACTAACCTCAGATTGCTGAGCAGAGATTGGATGAGGCACGGTAATGTCCGCTCACTTTAGTGTCTGTTCAGTGCTTCAGATATGATAATGAACCACAGGTCTTATCATCCTTTGTGCTTCAATAGCTTTAGACATCTTGTTTTATATCTGTCCATGTTTTCAAACCATTTCAATTGTCAGATTGATCCGAATTTATAATGACGCTTTCTGTTGTTGTTATTATACTCAGCGAATGTTAATTAAGCCAGTATTCTCTCTGTTACACTTCTGTATGTTCAAAAACAAGAGACACTCACAGAGCAACAGTTTGTATACACCCCTTTAAAGGGGACATGTGCTTTTACACATACACTTGGGTACCTGGAGCTTATCAACCCACAAAACGTGAAATAAACACCCATTCAGGTTTGTGGGCTGCCTAAGTCAGAAAACATGGGATAAACAGGCTGTTGTGATTCAGCTGTATGTGCATTAAGATCAGCCATCTGAGCATCTCCTGTACAGCCCTGGACCCACATTCATGTGAGTAAAGGCAGGGTTAATTTGTGTAAAATAGAAATCACCAGAGTGGAGAAATGAGGAAATCAAACAAAAACAATAGTGGAGAAATGAGAGAACATAAACATAAATTTGCAGATTAAAAAGGACAGAGATGAATTGGAAAAACAGAGTGAATTGGAAACAGAACAATGAAAGTTAAGATGAAACAGAGTTAAAGCTGAAAATGAGCATGGAGAGGAAAGGGAACAGAGCTAAAAATGAGAGCAGAAGGAGAATAGATCTAATGGTGCTCTACATGAGCTGCCGTTGTGAGTCAGATAAAAATAAATGTGAAAGCTGCTGTAACTTAAGAGATTTTACAAGTGGCGAGTTTGTGCTGGATTTGAATGAGCTCTGCATTTTGTGGTGAGACATTTCTCTTTGGCCAATCAGCGCTCTGCAGGGTTTACACATTTAGTACCTACTAGGCATTGTTGGAACATGGAGTGAGCTGGGACTGAAAACTTGCCCAGTTCCAGGGACCAGGACCAGATTTGGCCAGTGGGAAAGCAAAAGAGACACGCTGAGTCGAGTAGAGTAGAGTGTAGGATCCATGCAGTGGAAAAGCATCATAAGATATAAAACAAGAGTGGCAAGAGAGAGAATGAAGACAAAAACAAGAGTGGAGAGTAAAGAGAACAGAGCCAAAACTGTGAAAAAGACGTACTGAACAGGGCTGTTCATACAGGGGGAGAACAGTGCTGTAGTGCTTGAATCTTTTTGGAACTGTCACTTGAGGAAAAGGCATATATATATATATATATTTTATATCTTAAATAATATATCTTTTAATAATTTCAAAGTCTTCTAGATTCAATCTAATGGTGATATGAAGAACAATGAAGAACAATTGAGTGAGCATGCTCAGCTAGCTCAGAGATACTGTGATTCATTCAGAAATGTTACAGGACTTGCAGTAATGTAGTTTTTAAAGTGACTGCTGTTGACGAAATCACACACTGCAGTAGTTGTGTGGTATTCTTATATCTTCTGGGTCTTCTTAGTCTGGGAATTGATTGAGTATACGATAGTTAAATGTTAATGTTGTCAAATATGATATATTTGGTGCTATTTACATCATAATAGGTGTACCTCCTTCTGCTGTTAGACACGCCGCAGAGGGTTGAGCTAAATAGGCCTCTTGTCTTTTTCACCCCATCGTTATCAGTGCATTAGCCTTGTCAATACAGCCAGCCTCCAGCATGCCCCACACTATCTGCACCGGCACAGGCTGATTTATCCACCAATAAATCCATCCCAGCCATTGGCAGCAGCACTAAGAGCAAGTGAGGAAGAAGAGGCCCCTTTAGGAAGATGCTGCCCCCTACTGATCGGAGGCTTGCACAGAATTTGCAGGGATCCCAATCAAATTTCCATCAACACCACAGGACACGATAAACGCACCACTCGTCTACAGAAAGTGCTGAGAACAGAGCAGATTAATCAGCACAAAGAGGCTAGAAAGACCACTGCTGATGACAGCCATGGAGCAACATCCCACAGATGCAGAAGAGGCTCCACTTCCTGCTGAGACAGGAAGTCCTCTTACCGCTGAGCCAATCAAGAGCTAATCTCCAGTATGGTGACATACAGGATTAAAATATGAGCTGCTTTCAGGCTACCACAGAGGATGAGCTCAAGATGGGCACTTAGAGGTTTTAAAGGCTAAGTAGGTTTGTGCGGTTGACTGCGCTGTGGATTTTTCAAGCTAACTGTTAAAGGTGGGTGATATGCTAAAACATAACAGTAATAATAAGTACTGTGGATTTCACCTTTTTTGTCTTTTTGACAGCTTCCATTTTTAAAACATATACAGGGATCTATTTCCACAGCGATAAAAAACAGCCTTAAGCTGCAGTCACATAATTAGAATTTAGTAAGGTCCAGTTAGAGGAAATTTTCTCAGGCCAAGGTCCGGACCATTATAATTTTTAACTCGCTTTATTCTCCAACTGCTGTTTCTCGATTCGTACCTTGCCAGATCTGATTGGCTGAGGAGCGCATTTGGTGACCTTACAATGGACGTGATTGGTGTGTTCTCAATAGTTTATCGGTTTGGGTCCGCATCGGACAACTTCTGGGTTAGGACCCGGACTGTGATTTAGCTATTAGTGTCCTCTGCACTAGTCATTTGCAATTCACACTGCTCTGCAAAGATTCAAGGGCCAATGTGTCGCCCATATTGGTGTGGTTAGCTAATACACTGGCTAACTCAATAAACACAATCAGTAAAGTATAAATACAAAACCAAGTCATAAATACATCGTATCCCACCCCCTGAGTAAGGATGTACTGTGCCATGTCATGTATACTGTTTTATAACAGGCACAGAACGTTCTATATAAAATGTGTTTCCACAGACCTACAATACTCATTCACTCCATTTTGGATCTGCAATACTGCTACAAATCCCCACCCCCTCAGGTTACTATGGCCAAAGCAGCACGACTCATTGCCATAATCCCATTAAAATTAATGGATTAGAACATTATTATTTGCATCGGAAAGCCATACCTTTTTGTAGATAAGGCAGATGCTAACATCTTATCTTTTTTATGCAATCCTCTAATTTTTAATCTGTATTTTTTTGTCCCTTTCATACTGTGACATATTACGGTAATTATGGGTTTCTGTCTACGGTTAATGACAAATAACTGTAAACTTTATGTGCTAATAAAAAATTTAATAAAAAAATGAATGGGATTTTGCACATGGCATTACACAGGCCTACAGTGTCTAAGTCTAGAGTGAACACAGATTTTGAAGTTGGCTACAGTCTATTGTTGTGAGAGAACACCAGCAGCTACTTGGTTTGTCTCCTAGTTTTCTTTGTTCTTTCTTTGTTTCCATTTCTGAAGGATGAACAAAAAAAAAATCCCGTGGATTTCTTCAGATCTTAAATAAGAGTGACGCTTCATTTGTTTCAGATTTCCAAAACCTGCTAGTTCTATTAATCTGATAAATGAGTTGGTGATAGTTGGAAGTCTTATCTTGTCATTTTTCTGAATGATCTGATGTCTTACGTTTAATCTCCTTAGATGTGAGAACTGGAAACGTGTACTTAATGGCTAATATGGACTGGGGTGATTCTGCACAATAATATATGCTATGGACACCTAACCTATTGGGGATATTTCCAACCTATAAGCATGGTGTAGAGCTGATATAAATAGCGCTATTTGATCTGGAAATGTCTGCTGTCATCTCAGATGCTGTAGCACTGAAACTGAGAAGAGTAGTCCAGAGTTCATGAGTCCTGAGTGTGTCAAATACAGTAAATCAACATGTTTATTGCCCAAATTAAGCAAAGCATGGAACAAGAGTTGATGTCATATATTTTATGCATGTGTAAAAGGAACACATATTTGACTGGAGTAAATTCAACACACAGCGAGCAGTGGAAACTATTGAGCACTATGCAACAGCAGCAAAGTCCTGATCAATAGTAGCAGTTTAATGAAACTGTATACGCATCAATGCGGTATAGATTTTAAATTTACAGCAAAGACCTGGAAGTCACTCTCAGATATAAAGCTTGTGCAATTATACAGAGGCCTGAAATAAGGAGGCAACAAGCCCTTCACCCTCCTCACAAAGTCCCTAGAGCTTACCTTGATGGGCCATTGATGGCTACTGTGAAGCGGGACAGCTGAGTGGCTGAAGAAACAAAGTGGAAATACATGGGCAGTGACATTAATGTGATTATCTGAATGTCTCGTGAAAAAACAAGCCAATCACACACATGGAGAGAGAAATGACCGGCGCACAAAAGGAGCACCATTGACTTCCCATGTCTTTTACCCTAATAATTAACTATTGATTGGATTGTAAGAGACCCATCGGCTCGAGCTAAAAAACAAGAGCGTGTGATTTAGGGAGTGAAACTGCAGTGGACGTGGACACTCTCTAAAGTATAAAGAGGGGGGAGGCCAGCTCGAAATGGTACATTTCACATGACGGATGACACTCTAATGCCTAATCCTATTCTGAGCCTTCCCTGCCATTCTCTTTACCTGTGCTATGGCTCGGGGCAATGCTGGGACACTCACTTCATATAGCCGCTGAGCCGAGAACGATAGCAGATACAGAGGAGCCATAAAATATTTGATCAGATTTTATTTCCGCATTAAAGATGGCCACCAGGAAGCCACAGGAGAATGAGAATGGGATGGTGTGTGTGTGTGTGTGAGAGAGAGAGAGAGAGGGGAGAGAGAATGAGTTTGTCTTTGTTCATCGAGCTGAGTGCTCAATGCTATACAACCAGAACTTCAATTACATTTTAATGGACTTGAGCCATAGAGTATGACAAATGCTGATCTGTCCAAAAATTATTTATCCTTTTTATCAGCTCAAGAGCTACATGGAGAATAGATGTAAGATTTATTCTAACTACCGGCCCTGCGCCGTCACGCCAGCCATCAGTGGAATATCAGACCAATGGACCTGTCATAAATGTAAACAGAAGGAAGTGTTGGGCGTAAATAAACAATGAAAAGCAATCACACTGTAATGGTCATTTTCACTCATCAGCTGCATAAACATGAAATATGCACTGAGTCCAGAATCAGTGGTCTCAGCTACGTTAAGATGCACACAGGACTGTCTTCTATGATCTCATTTGCTAATAGAATAGGAGCAGCTTTATATGGGTCTAAGGTCACTATGCCTACTGTCAGGGGTCATCTAGAGGGCATGCGAGGCTAAAAGACCATCCCTGTGATTCATACAATGTGTACAAATTATATTTCACCCTTCATGGATGTACAAGTTACATTGTGACCCATGCCTAATGTGAAAGATGACCTTAAACCTAACCCTAAACCAAACCCTGACACTAACCATTGACCATTATCCCAAGCTAGTTTTTCACTGGAGCTTACTTACTAAGCTACAATTAAAAATACAATTATTTAATTCATTCCTTCTAATCAGTGTCATGGAGAGTCTGGAGCCTGCCCAGAATCATTGGGTTCAAGGCCAGATCACACACTGCACCGGGTGCCAGTCCATCACAGCTATGGACACTTTTAAATAGCTAATCCACCTACCAACGCGTTTTTGGATTTCAGGAGGAAGCCCACACAGACACAGGGAGAGCACATCAAATGTCTTATAGTCAGTGACCCAAGACAGGGATTGGGTCACTGAACTGGGCCCAGAACCCCAGGACCCTGGAGATGTGTGGTGACACATCCTGAGTGCCACCCACTGCAAACCAAAACGAATCATAACAGAAATGTTACAAACTATGCTATTTTTGAAGAAGATTTTGATACATGACCAATGTTTTTTGGAATAAATTTAGAACAAATACAGTTCATAGAGTAAAAAAAAATTACTCTTAAGAATACTGTGTGCCAGAAGCTTTGCAGTGACCTGCCTCTACACCCCTCCTCTGCTCATATTTATTCATCTCCCAACATCACACTGGAGTTTTATGGACCCCCATAAATCACTTGCTTCAATTTAATGTGTGTGTGTGTGTGTGTGTGTGAGTGAGTGAGTTTCTGCCACTATACCCACAGAAATTTTATCCACATTCTCTTTCTAATGTCTGATCTCTGTATTTCCAGGACCCTTTCATCTCCCTCAGCAATTAGCCGCACAAAGTGGCTTCTTTTTTTGTTTCTTCTTAAGAATTGTCAAATAAAACGAGTCCATTAAAGTCCTACCCACCACAGATTTTTAAAAATATCCTCATTTATTAAAAGACCTACCATTAGGATATTACGTTGTATATCAATCTGGAGAGAAATTAAACCACAATTTACAATGTATGAGGAGCCTTCACTTGATGTCAAAGCCGTATACCTAGAATATCACTTGTATAAACAAGTCAAGACTCATTAAAGTATCTTAAAGAGGGTCTTTAAATATGAAAAATATATTACTGAATTCTGAATACCACATACACATGTGGAAGTCATGGTGGTGCGAAAGCGAGAGTGGCTGCCACACATCTCCAGGGCCTTGGGGTTGTGGTTTTGAATCCAACTTGGGTTTATTGGTTATAAGGAGTTTGGTGTGTTCTCCCTGTGTCTGTGTGGGTTTTCTCTGGGTGCTCTGGCTTCCTCCCACAGTTCATATAAAGATCCAGAAGTGTGTGTGACACAGCGAGTGTGTGGAAATGAACCACAGGTTGAGTGACTGGTTGAGTGTGTAAAATTGCTTAGAATTGTTAGTGTGAGAGTGACTGGCTGAAATTATCCACATGTGTGTGTGTGTAAGGAAATCCACACACTTGTGTGTGATTGACTGGGAAAATATGTAAAATTGCCCACAGGGTTTTTTGTGAGTGACCTGTGTGTTATTCCTGGGCCCAGTGATTCCCAGTAGACTCTGAACAAGACTATGCGGTTACAGACGATGAATGAATATACACTTATTAGAGACTAAAAGGGCACACAACTAAAGAGTGAATGATTTGAAATGCTCATGTTTACTTGCACCTCTATGGGGTTTACAGTGTTACATTAATACTAAACAGCAGTGGTGTACATTTAAGTTCCTATACAGGTTATGCATGTTACATGTTTATATCTAGGGGCGGCATGGTGGCGCAGCAGGTAGTGTCGCAGTCACACAGCTCCAGGGACCTGGAGGTTGTGGGTTTGATTCCCGCACCGGGTGACTGTCTGTGAGGAGTTTGGTGTGTTCTCCCTGTGTCTGCGTGGGTTTCCTCCGGGTGCTCCGGTTTCCTCCCACAGTCCAAAAACACACATTGGTAGGTGGATTGGTGACTCCAAAGTGAATGTGTGTGTGCATGTGTGTTGCCCTGTGAAGGACTGGCGCCCCCTCCAGGGTGTATTCCCCGACTTGCGCCCAATAATTCCAGGTAGGCTCTGGACCCACCGCGAACCTGAACTGGATAAGCGCTTACAGATAATGAATGAATGAATGTTTATATGTATGTTTTTTTTTGGCTTAACACTCTGTAACCTCTAATCTCATTTCACGCCTTGGCCCAGCCACTCCATTTTGCCTAGGGGTAGAGTGTCTCAATTCTTTTTGGGAAAGAGGAGCAGGACGAAGGGTTAGGGCTGTATACCCCTTCAAACTGAGAGGGTGCACAATTCTAACAAAGAGATAAGAATGCCAACAATCAACAGTCAGATTGCAGCATAAGCGACCAAAGAAGCCACAAACTTCACCTTTGAAAACTATTGCAATATCTTAGTTTAATGTAATTTCAATGCATTATGTCCCTTTCATAGTCAGCCAAACATTGTTTGCCAATTACTCAGTAGTTATTAATAGTTATCAGTAGTAAGCTCCTGATTTCAGCTTCATATCACAGAGAGTTAGGAGCGGGTAATAATATAGTATTGTTGAATACATTCCCTTTGCGGGCATATGTTTCTGTGCTATCACTGCTGACTGATGATGTATCAGGCTCTTGAAGGGTTGTCCCGTTTCATAGGCCAAGATTTTAACCACAGCGGCTTGTAACTCAGTATGGGCAAGATAACTCTCGACAAGGGGTAGGGGTCAAGTTAAGAAATGGGTTTCAACCTAAATATTACTGGAGGTGTAAGGGTTCAGACAGGGGCCCAGTTGCCCACCAGGCCAACCCCAGCCAGCAGAGGGAGACATGGAGCCAACACACCTTAATTAAGAGAAATTAGCGGCACCTGTTTCTCTCCTACTTAAGGAAAGCCAACAGCACCTCAGTGCTCAGTCTTGGGTTTCTCTTTTCAAGAGTGCCACACAAGCTTGGCTGGTAATTTTAGTAAAGTCCCTAGAGTGTTCTCCTGGGTCTCTTTCCTGTGAAATCTTCTTTGTTTATTTCTTATTAAAAAAAAAGTATATACATCTTCTTGGATTTCTAAGCTTATTTCTTTTCTCAAATTTTTGGTTTGGCATCTTCGCCTATTTAGCTGTCGTTTCCTTCTTTAATTTGGGAAGCCCCTTTTTGTTTTTAGTTGCCTTTTTGCTCTCAGCTTTTGAACCATTCAGTCTTCCCTCTGTTGACTCTCTCCAACCCCTTGTTGGTAACCACCCCTAATTGGTTAAATTTAGTTTTCTGGTTATTCTGTACTTGAGACCATTAACGAACTACTCCACTAGTAGCTCACTCAGGGTTCCTTGGTTTTAACCCATCCCTGGGTAAGCTATCATATCACAGGAGGAGCCTGTTTGTCCGTAGCTATATGCTGTGCTAGATATCAAATCTGTATTCTTAGATGGAGCATATCATTTTTCATAAAACTACATGACACCTATATTAACCTTTTATGCTAACTCTCACAAACCTATGCCATCATTTATAAAGATGTATTCAGTTGCTTAAAGCTACTTTTGTCAGTTCCATTCTGGAAGTGATATAACCACAGACTGTAGGTGGAAATTATAAATCTTTACGTAAGCTGTCACCTGTACATTAAAGTTTCACCAGTTGAATTAACATTGGATTAAGTCACGTTGCTTGAATGCTGAGTTAAGTCTTCAGAAATGTATTCATCCCATTTCATAGCTGCACCCATCCCATTTTTTGCAGCTGCCCCACATCTGGGCCACTCTAACTTTCCTTTTCATGAGGACATGGGCACTCTGTCTTGTGCTGTACTCTGAACAACCAAAGCCGCTCAAATGCTGTGCTGTCATTGTGGCGCAGCTGCTGCACTGTATTAAAGTGACAGGTTCTCTTCAGTAAAAGCTGGTGTTTCTACTCCGCTTTGCCTGCTTGAATTATGATCTAAGCGAAGGGCAAACAAGATGAAAAGTAACTTGTAACTTTCCCCAGCCCCCTGTGGCCTGTCTACAATCAGCTTGATTTCACTGAGGGCTCTGTTTCACTGCCCCTGTGAGTCAGTTTCCGAGGAACACTGAGAATGTTGTCGTATCTCTGGGCTATTCCACTGTTTCCACTTTTCCTATTTGAAGCCTGACCTTTTAGCAATCACCAGCTCAAAAATTGCCCTCCTCGATGTATTGTTAGATGGGCTGATCTCTATAAATCAGATTCCAAATCCTATTCTGATTGCAACTCTGATTTGAGCCAATGAGGAAGGGCATACATTCATTTAGGTGCATGTAGACGATAAGCACAGTCTCAGCTTTATTCCCTTCATTTTTAAACCTGATGTACATTCCTACATTGTAAATATGAAATGGGCTTCTTATTTAAATTTCCCATTCAATTTTAACTGATTCAAGACTTACTGGGCACCAAAATATTGTCTGTACCATTTTTTTAAGGTGGTAATGAAAAATTCTAATCAAAAGCTGATGACACAGGAGCCAACTTCACTATTTCACTACCTTTTACATCTTCACTGCTTCACAAAATACTTCCTAAAAGATCTTTAAATGAAAGCATTACATGTTCACCGTCAGTCTTTTACACAATTTGCTGGGTTATTGTTGGGTTATTGTTCTCTTTGTGTTGTATGAGGTTACTCATGTTAAACATTTTTGCTTTGTTTCCCAATATTAGTTTTATAAACACTTCCTTGTCTTCTCTTAGAAATAAACAAAATGGCTGACGGAACCAAAACAAAATGGCAGACAGACATTTCCTTTTACACAAAGCCAAATCTGTTTTCTCATCATCATCAGCCAAATTTATAGGAATTTGAAAATTTCCATGGATAGCCAAAGTGAGCATTCCATATCTAATATATATTGAAAGTAAAAGAAATATTAGGTTCAGAAAATGACTTTATTTAACTTTATGGAGATGTAGAAAAGTGGAACTGACGTGGACTCATCAGGAATTCGAAGGCGTGCCGGTCCCCAGACAGAAGCCTCCTCTGGCAGCCAGCTTGGCGGGGACCTAATCTCGTTTCAAATGAATGTAAATATTTATCGAGGCCCTGATTTAATCATTGAGCAGCGCAGTGAAAAAGCACCACTCATCCATTATCTTGTAAATCTTGCCACACGTTTCTCGTTTTTCTCCATTATGGAGCTCCGTAATGAGTCCGAGCCCTAGCTGAGAAATAACCGCCCGCCGTTCCAAGCGGCCCCCAGACAGTTTGGGTTTCTGCTCTCGTTTTACAGTGTTGATCCTTGTCTGTCTTTGAGACGTGTCTCAATTCTTCCGGCTCTGCTGCACAGGGCGCTGGGCTGCATCTGCCTGTTCATCAACTTTGCAAGATGGGACCTTTCATAACCCCCTCGGTTTCGAGGGGGATATGTTGGCAGTCCTGGTCATGGGTTTATGTAGAACTGGAGCAAGTGCTGGCAAATGCTGCTAGTGATAGACAGAGACGGAGAGGGGTGGGGACCACACTTGGTGGATTTTATGACTGAAAGGCATATAGTTTTACTGTGTAATACTTGTAGTAAGCACATTAAGTGTATGCCATAAAATGCCCGGAACGTCTGCGGTGGCACATTGACAGCTCGTAACACAATCCGCCTTCCAGTGTCACCTTGTGCAACCCAGTGTTCAACAGCCACTTACTTCTGTTAATATTGAAATAGTTTACTGATAGTATAACCATTCACTTATAAATCAATCATCTGGTGTATTTGACACCTCACCTCATGATTCAGCACAAGTCTCTCTCTCTCACCACAGGTCCATTAAAATGTAATTGAAGTTCTAGTTGTATAGCACAAGCACTCAGGTCAATGAACAAAGACAAACTCTCACACTCGCTTGCTCTCTGTCTGTCTCTCTTTCTCTCACACACACACAATCTTCCTCCAGAGGAAGGATACACTCCCACGAGAGAGAGGGTGACTTTAGGTCTGTGGGCTGGCAGAAAATCACTCTCAGTGGGGGCTGCAAATCTGGAAATAGCTTTTAAGAAAGCGAACAGATCCCGGCAAAGCCACTCACTCTAAGATGTGGTGCCTCAGCAGCTCAAAGGCGTTCCACCTCAGCCTCCCTCCCCACAATAGAGTTCAGGGTTTTTTTCTCCCCTTCTCCTCCACCCAGCAGGCCTCACACCATCCTCAGAACCTCTAATCTTTTGACTTAGCCACAATATCGTGGTTATATTTAGAATATTCACCCCGCGGGGTACTTTAGCATCTCCTCCCATCGTTATTTTTTTAAAGGCCCTTTTGACTCCTTTCCTTCTGTAAATGCCTTTCAGGCTGAGCTGTTTCTTCAAATACCAAATCCAAATTGCAGGATTCGAAAGGGCTTGGAAAGTTTTGATAGGGAGACTACAACTTTTGCAACACTGTAAAGCAGCGTACATAAAACGACATGACACCTACATAAGCCCTTCATGTCAACCCACATGGACATCAAAAAACATTCCTATAAGCCTCAACTTTCATAGAGGCTGCTTCTGTTAAGCTGACACAACCTCTACGTCAGGTGACACGTCTTCTCATAACTTGCACAAGTCAGATTCTGATGCGCGGTCCTTGCTGCTGCATGCTTGCGGGTGGGGGGAACTGTGGCTCATTCTGATTTAAAGAAGCAGTTATGAACAGGGCTGTATATTCACTCATCATTCATTGTCTATAACTGCTTATCCAGTTCAGGGTCATGGTGGGTCCGGAGCCTACCCGGAATCACTGAGCGTAAGGTGGGATCACACCCTGTAGGGGGCGTCAGTCCTTCACAGGGCAGCACATTCACTAACACCAGGGCTGTTTAGACATGGGGTAAAGTTTTCTGTGGTGTTTGAGCCCTGTGTTTATTTTGAACAAAGCTTATCACAGACGTTTCATTAAGGCATCACTTTAGGAAAAGGGGAAGAATATGTCCTCTTTAAGATATCAACCTTCAACATTTTATGAACGGCTTCTAGAACTGTTTGATAACCAAGCTGTGTAGGTTTAATGTATGCAAATGCGTTATGCATACACTTAGTATACAGCCAGCAGGGTGCAGCCCAGCCCTCATGTAACCCCCCTGTGATATAATGGGGAAAAAAAAAATCTAAACCACCATGAGAAGCAGTTAGATAGGGGGCACTTGTTGTTGCTAAGGTGCTGTAATATTCGCTGAGGAGGCGGCATGGGTGAGAGAAACTTTTATTAAATAAAAATCGATTTGAGAAAATCAAACATGAACAGAGATAAATTCAGACTCCGGGGAAAGATAAAATGCTGAGAAAACACGTGGGACTTAGATGCAAAGGGAAGACTAATAATAAACAGCTGGGGAACATTGCACAGCATATCCACTGACAAGGAGAGTGGGGTTCAGTTGGGGCAGAGCAGCAGAAACACAAAGGTGCAGACAAGGGCCAGAATGAGGCAAGAGATAGGGAAAAACAAAGCTAGCACCTGACAGGAACAAGGGACAAAACACACAAGGAAAAACAAGAAAACAACACATGAAAAAACTGATGATAGGGGACTGGACAGATAACGGATGATCTGTGATAAACCCTAAACTGTTACTGTTGTTATAGTTTACTAAGTCGACTATAAAAAGAAGTACACACCCCGGGGCCTCGTTCTCAGAATATAATAAACCTTCAATAAAATCTCTTTCCAACAAGCATCCCTTCTCCTAAAATGCTGCTGTAGTTGGTGGCAACCTAGAAAGTGTTCTGACAACTAACGTTGAATATGTGCTTATTCACGTCAATTCATTCATGTAACTTCAGTAATCACTTCACTGTCACACTGAGTGTGTGAATACACACCAATTGACACATTTTGCATAGCCAGTCCATCTCTCAAGTGTGTTTGAACTGTGGGAGGAGAGCGTAGCAATGGTGGAAACCCATGCAAACACAGGGAGAACACATACTGACACTACCTGCAGTGCCATCTTGCCGCCCTTGTTTTTGAATAGGTTTACGTAAGTTGCCAAACCTTTTATACCCTCCTACCTTGGGAGTGTGCGTCTGACATATAGAATGTTTGACACGTGTCCAAACTGGAGAGGAGTCTTGTCAAAGCCCAGTCAAACTCAGAGCAGACAAATGAGATGACCTTTTAATGTCAGAAGTTGATCTTTCGTGGAACCTCAGCAGCAAGTGAGAAAGGTCAATTGCTGTGGAATGGAGGTGGAGAATAAAACTGCTGCTGCGAGTTTGGTGCTGCTGAAGTGTACTTTGAATGACGGTACAGGCTCTAGATGCCTGGAGATCGAACAACATAGAGAATTGTTTTGGGTTTTTTGGTTTTTTTTTTTTGCTGATTCCACTGCTTGTTGTGAAAGGATCCGCGTTTCACATTAGTGATGAATGCGCTTTGAAGTTTTCTAAGAGGCTTAAAGAAGTGCATCAGAGATTCTGAAAGCATTTCTCATGAATAGCAAACTACACTGAACGTCTTTTCACTCGCTGTAGTCTGGACAACAACACATCAAGAGATGCTTTGATCCTACTCCGCGCTTTTGTTAATCCTTATTATTGAGCTTCAGAAGTAGCATATATGCCTTTTAATAGTGGCAGCTACACAAATTATGTGACCCTTTTCCAATGGGGCCTGCTGCAGCAGGGAGTAAATGAGCTTACGGCTTCGGCACCTGGCAGCGACTTGCGCTCCTGCTTCCAAACTGATATTGACTGGGCGAGCGGCTCCACGTCTGAATCAGGCTTTCCCTAATTGCAGGCGGCGCAAAATTTACATTTACGACCTCCCTCCAATATTAATCCTCATAACTCTGGATTAGATTGATATTGTTGTGAGGCCAAAGTCCAATAAAGAGTCGATCAGAAGGTCGGACGGGTTGCATCAAGGTCTAATTGGGATTTATTCCTTGGCTCCACGCGGCTCTGGCCGATGCCAATTTGGAGGTGATCAATCGGCTCCGCTGGTTCGTGCAGCTGGCTCCCTATAGGACACTTAAGTACCACCTGCTTGCTACGGAGCCAAGGATGCCATGCTCCACGCGCTGAAAGGATGTCGAACAGAGGCCCTGAGGATGTGTTCTGCTAGTTACACCCTTAATCTTTAATGGCTTCCATGTCGAGCTGAAGTGGGTGAGTATGTGCAGCGTTACCACAAGCTACTGAGGCAACATCTGAGATGTTAGGATTAATGTGAGTCTATTTGCAGCTTGTAGATTTCAGACAGAAGGAATGGGACTAGGCCATGATGGTTATTGTTCCATTTCTCATTGGGGTCTCACACTGGAGAGGTGTCCTTTGCATGTGCAGTGAAAAAACAGACATCTACTTCATACAAATAAATGCCCACTGCATTGCATTTAATGTTTGAGGAAAGAAAGTGTAAACTGGTCCTTGTCTTTTTAAGAATTATTATTAATATTGTATTCATAAAACTGTGGCAACAATAATGTATTGTAATAACTGGACTTAGTCTGCGTAATTGTTCTTTTGCTTTTATAATTACACACTGGACTGTATCAGATATTAGTGTGTTACATGTTGAAGCAAGTGTCATGGCACCCTCACATAAATATTCATGCAAGGTAAGAGACAATGACCGACTGAAAGATTGGATATAAGTAAATACTGGGCTGGCTTTTACCTGATGGTGTGAGCTAAAAGAGATGCACAGTTGCTTTTTGATGGACAAGTAAGTTATAAATTATTGTGTTGCACTTACTTGATGCTTTGTGATCTGAAGCTCAGTCAGCCCATCTGCACAGAGCTTTAGCTTTTAGGCAGACATCATCGAGGTGGTGTTGGCAAATGTTTGCTTGTAATGACACGGTCCAATGTATATTATTATTGTCAACATTTTATTCGAATACACACATCCCCCATGTTTTACATTCAAGCATTTAGCAAACAATGCCGTCCAAGTAGGTTGAAGCCTTGCCAGCTTCTTTTGAGTGTGATGTCTATTCTGGTTCTGTATCCTTCCAGTCATCAACAGATATGTGTTGAGTTGTCCAAAATGTGGGGTGAGGGAGTACTCTTGCATGGCTAGCCTTTCTATGGACAGTCTTCCGTCACTTAACATGGCCAAGAACCGCTTACCACTGCAGGAAAAGAGATTTAACTCACACACGAAAGGACCAATCACAGGTATGCTACTTTTGCATGACTACTAGGAGATCAGAATGCAACTGGCAGAATTCAGACATTGAGGCCAACTTACAGTTTGCCAAATAAGTATTTGATACACTGCTGATTTTGCAAGTTTTCCCACCTACACAGAATCGAGAGGTCTGTCATTTTTATTGTAGGTACGTTTCAACTGTGAGAGACAGAATCTAAAAAAAATCCAGAAAATCACATTGTATGATTCTTAAATAATTAATTTTTCATTAGTTTTTAGGCATGGAGGAGAGGCGAGTGTGTGGACAGGTGTCTTTTATACAAGTAATGAGTTCAAACAGGTGCAATTAATACAGGTAATTAGTGCAGAATTCTTATAAAAACTAACAGGTCTGTGAGAGCCAGAATTCTTGCTGGTTGGTAGGTGATCAAATACATATTTCATGCAATAAAATGCATTAGAATTATTTTAAAATCATAAAATGTGAATTTCTGGATTTTTTTTTTTTTTTTTTTTTTTTAGATTCTGTCTCACAGTTTAAGTGCACCTACGATAAAAATTACAGACCTCTCCATTCTTTGCAGGTGGGGAAAACTTGCAAAATCAGCAGTGTATCACATGCTTATTTTCCCCACTGTAATTCACTGAAAACAATCATGGGGGGTTATATGTGACATGATTTCATGTAGGGGGAGCCCAAGAGCAATAATATAATTTCAGACATAGTGTTGCTTTAAGCTCTAATATTAAACCGTGTAAAATCATATACTTATTTCAGAAAGTGAGCAATTTTAAAGGCTTGTGCAATGCATTGCAATGAGGTTTGCACACAACACAATAACCCTGATTAAGCTTTAAGAAAACCAGATTCATAAGAATTGTTACCAATGTTTTCGAAGCCATTAACTCTGCATTCACTCCAGACTCACCATACAACCAGGAAAGAAACTATACTCTACTCTATTTACCTGAGAGGGTTTAGAAATCTACTGCTAGGAACATAGAGGGCAAAGTAGTTTTTCTGCAGGAAAGGTGAATTATCTAAGCAGTGCAACACACCTCAGTAGTTCCCCACAGTCCCAGTGCCTCACACTTCCATATACTGTGGCCTGGGAAGACCAAGTGTTGTCTGTCCTGATGCGTGGGGCTGGATAAATAGGGAGGTGAGCAGGGTGCTGTGTTTGAGTGGATTTATGGGAATGTAATGCAGATTGAAGAGCCGGCGTGCCAGAGGTTGTGCCCTGTAATGAAGCGTCGTTAATGATGGCCATGTTTGCTGTGCATTGGGCCTTTGCCAGGCGTGAGCTCATGGCTGTGCATTTGATCCGGCGAGGCTTCTTTCGCCTGGGGCACCGGCCACAATGTGTGGTCAGATGAAAATGATTTTAACAGGATCTAATGCAGTTCAGCTCTGTGTGGCTCCCGCAAAAAAAGCCAGCAGCCCACTCCCGGCACAGGAGAGATGAGGCTGGAGTGAAGTGCTGCTAGAATTAGCTCGAGGTCAATGCAGGGCGGTGGTCTTTGCCGTTACTTCAACCACAGGGGACTGGCATGGATCCATCACAGCTCAGATTCGGAGCATGGGTCCATTTCATACTTGTGAACTGGAGCACTCCCTGTGGCTTTTTCTTTGATTGTTACATTCATTCAAGTAGTTTTTTTAAATGCTTCAGAAGTTTTTAAACCTTACACTGAAGAACTCCCATAGCCTGCAGCTAAACATAGAAGAACTACAGAGAAGACGATGCAAAATGGCTTATTGAGTTAGTGTCCACTTCTAGGAGAAGGCACTGAAAGTCCACTCCATGAATGCTAAAGGGCTTTCGTGTCTAGGCTTATCCAGCATCTACTCTAACTTGTTTACATACACCGTGTCTGCATATTTTGGCCTCTTTCACCCTGTCCTGCAATGGTCAGGTCCACCACAGGACACACAAAAAGCAAGGTGAACCAATGAGGTAGGTGGGTCTAACAGATTGGACAGTGGGCAGTGTTTTAAAAAACTCAAGCAGCACTGCTGTGTCCAATCCACTTATACCAGTGCAACACACACTAACACACCACCACTAACACCTCAGTGTGACTGCAGTGCTCAGATTGACTCACTACCCAAATCATTCCTGCTAGCTATATATATATATATGTGTATAAAATGAAGGCTCTTGGGTTTTTGCATGAAAAAAGTATGACAATCCAACTTCTTAAAAGAACTGTAGCATTCTCCAAGATGCTCAGTAAAACTACCATCTAATTTATTCATAAAACTGTATAAACTGTACCTAGGACTAATATTTAAGAAAAAAAAGCAAATGGTCTTCACATATAATACTGACTTTCTGTCATTTATTAATGTTTGACCTCCGTCAGGGCTGTGCCTTGTCTCCTCTCTTATTCCTGATATTCATTGACAAAGTAGTGAGGCGTAGCCTGGGCCAGGAAAGCTTTCGTCGAGGGGCTTGAGAGGTGGCATCTCTGCTGTTGTTCTTTTGGCTTCTTCGTATGGAGGCCTCCATCTTTTTCTTGTGAAGTTTGCAGTCAATTGTGAAGCGGTTGGTATGTGGATCATCACCTCCAAGTCTGAGGCCATGGTTATCTCCAGGAAACAGTTGGCATGCTCCCTTCAAGTAGAGGGTGAGAACCTACCCCACATGGAGTCCGTTTATCTTGGGGTCTTGTTCATGAGTGATGGGAAGAGGGATCATGAGGTTGACCATAGGTCTGGTGCAGCAGCTGCAGTGATGTGGTCACTGTACCGAACTGTCCTGGTAAAGAGAGAGCTGAGCCATAAAGCATAGGTCTCAATTTACCAGTCAGTCTATGTACCCACTCTCAACTATGTTCATTAGCTCTGGGTAATGACCGAAAGAATGAGATCGCGGATACAAGAGGCCAAAATGAGCTTTCTCCAACAGGTTTCTGGCCACACATGATCAGGTGAGGAGCTCAGTGGTTAGAGAGGAGCTCGGAGTAAAGTCGCTGCTCCTTCACGGAGAGAGAGGTCAGTTGAGGTGGCTTGGGCATCGGATAAGGATGCTTCCTGGACACCTCCCACTGGAAGTATACCAGGAACATATCTTAATCAATTATTAATCTTTAGTTCTGCTACTTCACCTGTGTGTAGTGAAAATAAATCTCAAAGAACAAGTTCAACTCATGGGTGGCTCATCATCAACATCGACATCATCATAAGATCCACAAGTCTTGGATTTTCCAGATTCTGATTCCTTTAAAATAATAAATAATAAATAAAAATACTTCTAAAGTAAAGAACTTTAGGACAAATTACTGGTGTTTTGCCGTTTCCTATCTCTTCACATTCCAGGTTAGCATGCTACACTGTTTCTCTAGTTTTCTAACAGCGTTTTGCCCTCGAAGCTCCAGTTGTGTCTTCTTCTTCTTCTTCTTCGAGAGAGAGAGAAAATTAGGCTCAGTAATCTTAATTTTCAGTATTGAGGAAATGCACTGGACCTGTTGTGCAGGCAGTGTCCTATCACTGGAATTCACTGAGGTCCTGAGAGTGACCTATTATTTCACAAATGTTTGCAGAAGCAGTCTGCATGCCTAAGTGCTCGGTTTTATACACCTGTGGCCATGGAAGTGATTGGAACACCTGAATTCAATTAATACTTTTGGCAATACAGTGAAACCTTGACTTACGAGTGAATCAACGTACAAATTTTCCAAGATACGAGCCGTTGCTCTTTTTTTTTTTTTTTTTTTTTTTTGTTTTATGATGCAAGCCGAGATCTGAGTTACAAGTGAGCGAGCTCACGCCATCCCCCACTAGGTAGCCCCAGCAAGCATTCAGTTCACTTTATCTTGCCATGCAAGCATCTGTCATATCAGGGGTTTTTTTTTTTTTTTGTAGCACTGTAGTATTAAGTGTGTCGCCAGTAAGTTAAGTGATAGAACATGAAAAGAAACTCCCCAACCCCCTCCACCTCCGCCAGCATATTCGTCTGACCTTTCAGGTAAATACACTTAATAGAACCAGTTTATTCCTTTACATTTTATTTTTTTTATGTATTATTAGGTTTAATACATTATTTGTTATTTATAACGTATATGTTTGTTTGTTTTTTAAATCACGGAATAAAATCGTGTGGTTTTTGGGGGCGGCTGGAACGGATTAATTGCATTTCAATTAATTTTAATGTGGAAATTGAATTTGATATAGACGCAAATTGAGATATGAGCTTAGTCACAGTACGAATTAAACTCGTAAGTCAAGGTATTACTATATAGTGTATTAACCACCTACTTGGGGGAGCTCACATTGTGTCATCTGTTGAGCTGCTTCAGAAAATGAAGAGGTATGTATTTGTTCTTCCTCAGACTGTGGCTGCTTCTGGAGCTAACATTGTGCTATTAATGAATTAGTTGAGGGGCTGAGGCTAATTTCAATGGGTTATGAAGCAAAAACACTCTGTTAAACTAGTTTTATTAATACAGCATATGTACTGTTTGGCTGCTTCAAGCTCACCTCTTTCCTGAGGGAAATGGGTCAAAATCTGCCTCAAAACTATGAAAAAATTTGTGTTCAAAATGGAACGTCTTTCAGCAGCAACCTACTCTTCCGTATTTTATGGGCCGGGGGTGGTGCTAAAGGACTTTGAGTGGAGGGCTATTGCCTCCCTAAAACAGGTCTAACTATGCCACTGGAGCTGACGAAGTATGCAGAGCAACAGATGGACAAAGTGAAACGGGTTTGAATCAGGAGAGCTGTCGTTAAGCTTGCATTCAGCTCCGAGGTCTGAGCTGTAGCTTCTTTAATGTGCGAGCTGAGAATTTGAAGCTGGGCTTTGGTGCACACACTGATACCAGGACGAGACCTCTGTGAGCCATTAAAACAGCATGGTGGAGGAATAATAGCTCTTGTTACAAATGATCGATTAGAATGGACTCACCTTGGAAGGAATTTACAGCCGGACTGAGAACGGGCCCCGGCAGATAGTCCCCGATAGTGTCTAGGACTCTCTTCCCTTTGCCTTTTTAATTGAGCTAATATGAGGGCATATGCTAAAGTGGCAGCGATAAGTTTGACTGACTGCTTGTGAACGATGGCTTCATTTTCCAGCCGTGGCCCTCTGTGCTCTGCTTTATGTTTGGATAATGAAAAATTACAGCAGAGCGCGTCTTTTTTTTTTTCATGCGTCAAAGCTCCTCTGTTGTGATAGGTCAGTGCGACAGGCAGTGTAAGGCTCATTAGTGGAACTGTCTGTGTAAGGAACAGCGCTTGTGTGAGGTTGACAGGAGGCTAACTTAAGCACAGCAGGTGTGGAGCTATCAGGGGCGCTCCAGGATGGGGACAGGTCCACAACGCTGATGTATGCTCCATTTCATATTCCTGCCTTGCTTTGATTTTTTTTAATTTTCAATTGTTCATCCTCTCACCTCTTTCCTCTGTCTGAAAATGGAGCTGCTGTGACTGTATTAGCCCACGCACATCTGTAAAGTGCTTCATTTATGTAGGCACAGCCACCCTATCCCCCCCCAGTGGCAGGGTCCAGCCTGTATGCATTCTTATTGGAAGCCCACCACAGAGCAGGTATTATTATTTTCAGTGGTGGATCATTCAGCGTTGTCTGATCCACATGCATCAGTCCTGTACCCCCTCTTAGACACACTAAGCATGTGGATGCAATGTCAAAGCAAAGCCAGGACATGGTGTGTTAGTGGTAAGAGTGGATTAGACACAGCAGTGCTGCCTGAGTGTTAAAACCACCTGTGAACAATCTCAGAAGCAAAAGAATGAAACATTCATTTATTGAGGATCGCAGTGGGTCCGGAGCCTACCTGGAATTATTGGGCGCAAGGCAGGAACACACCCTGGAGGGACACCACACACACACCCTCACACCTGTGGACACTTTGGAGTCGCCAATCCACCGTGTGTTTTTGGACCGTGGGAGGAAACTGGAGCACCCGGAGGAAACCCACGCGGACACAGAGAGAACACATCAAATACCTCACACAGTCACCCAGAGCGGGACTCAAACCCTCAATCTCCAGAGCTGCGTGACTGACACAACCTGCTGCGCCACTGTGGTTTTTAGAATTTAATTTGCAGATTGTATTTTTCTGTGTAGAACCTTTCAGGCAAAATCAGCTCCATACACTAGCACTGCTGTATCTAATCCACTTACACCGGCACAACACACAGTTAACACACCCTGTCCTTACATTGTATTGTTTGGGAAATTGCATGAAAACAAACTCAGGTCCACTTTTTTCAGGACTTGTGCTCTCACTGGCGAGTCTCTTGTTAGAGGGGTGAAATATGTGGCAAAATAATGTTACAGCTGGAGTCTCTGGTGTTAATGTTGTTTTTGGAGGTGAGCAAGTGTGTGCAGCACCACACTCCTTTAATGAGCAGTTCGAAGATCGGGAGACAAGTTTTGATATAACGTGTGTGTGTGTGTGGGGGGGGGGGGGGGGGGGGGGCAGTAAAGGTCACCTTGCCTAGTGTCTGGTTCTTATTCTCAGAGCAGACTAACAGTGAAGCTCTTCAGCCGGCCCTCAGAAGCAGCCATAGCTAGTCGTGTGTGCACACCCACACACTACAGTCGCTTTACATAAACACACACACACACACTTGCAGTCCATCTGGAACAGTGCCATGTTTACGCAGACTGATAAATAAATCTGCGTCACTCATGAATATGCATTAGCTGCATGATGGGAAGTCACCGTCTTTCTGTTTGCACTGACAAGAGCTGGATCGCAAAACTAGACTTTTTCACTCACACCTCACACAGAGGTCAAACTGGTTTGTGTGTGTGTGTGTGTGTGTGTGTGTGTATGTAGTAGTGTTAATGTCTTTTAAACAACTCCATTTTCTGCTTTGCATATTGAATTCAAAATTCAACCCGAGAGCTCCATTATGAAAATAAAATACACTCTATTTCCAAAAGGTATTTTAAATCGTACTAGTGTTCAGTAGTGCAATGAAATTTAATCAGCCACAAATGGGGCCTAATGTCACCATACTCTGTGTCCACTGTGGGCTAGAGGGGTTTAACTGCAAGTGGAACTGCAATCTTCAGAGGGATGGCGCACCATCCAGTACCTTGGGGTGAGCTGGAGTGGCGTTTGTGATCCGTAACTAATCATCAAACATCAGCCTTATTCATGTGGCTAAAGAAAATGCAATCAGCAGCTGTGACCTAAAGGTAAGAGAAGTGGGCACCCTCAAGCAAGCTGCTTAAGCCCCAACTGCTCCATGGGTTCCAGGAAAGCTGCCAGCTGTGTGTGCTATAAAGTGAGTGCTATAACTACTTCTGCTGTGACAGTATTCTGTATAGTGTGGTGTAATAATGCCATCTCTGACCTCAGTTTCAGCTTCTTGTGGTGAAGGTGATGAAACAGAAAACAGTGGACAGTTCATAGACGTCTCTTGGAGCATGCTCTGTGTATTTCACATTTTGCATTTCCATTTTGACTGTAATTTTAACTCTAAAGTTTGGTCAGCAGTTTCTTTGAAATGGAATATAAATTAGGCCCGGAAGGCTGGTACTTAATATAAAGCGCTGAAGCTGATTCATCAACTGCGCTCAGATTTCTGCTTGTTTCCATGAGAATGTTCCATGACTAAAACAATGAAGAATTCGTATGTCATAGGGTGACCAGACGTCCTCTTTTACCCGGACATGTCCTCTTTTTTAGACTTAAAAAATGTCCGAACGTCCGGGATTTTGTTTTTCTAGCGCTTACATAGAACTTCGAGAAGTTTCGTTCACAAACTTGTCCCGCCCTCCCCTACTCCGATTGGTTCGCTTGAGTGAGAAGGGGGCGTGGTGAAGTAGCCTAAAATCTTCTGATTGGATGGTCTGACTGTAGAGCTACAGTTATTGGACAATAACCTTCTCTGTAAGCAGTTAATTGGTCAGTCTTCATGTCAGTAGCCCTTGTTTACGTCAGGCAAAGCTCATGTACCCACCCTCATCTCGAGCAGCTATGCCAAAACGTAAATGTAAGTTCTCGGATGAATTAAAAAAGAAATTCCCATGTTTTCCCATGTGTAGCAAATAAAGGTGTAAAGAACTTAAAAGCACACACAGGTTCAGCTAAGAATACAACGGCAGCAAGGGGCGAGAGCTCATCACCCCGCCACAGGGTTTCACTTAAAGAATGAAAATTGAATGTTTCCGTTTAAAAATTAAGCGAAGGCAAGTGACTCTTAAGACAAATTAATGTGGACTTCACTGTCCCTGTACACTTCACTGGACATCAGGGCTGAGATTGTTCTTATCTTAAAATAGCGTATCACATTTTCTGCAGTCCGAGTTATCAATATTTACACAGCTACACAAACTGACACTTCATTCCTTTAGATCAGTGTTTCCTCCTTTGTTTGAAATTCGAGAGGCATTTTCCATTCCACTACCAGAGGACTTCGTATCGCTGAGTGAACTATTTGAGCACATTAATTGAGTTGTACATGGGGCTCAAGGAGAAAAAAAAAATGAAAAAAGGACCTTCATTTCCACAGATCTGAAAAGATGTGACATGCCACTGAGATCCTTCATTGCTTGTCACTGTACTGCCATTATGCTCGTTAATGAATCATCAATGAGATATCCATGTCAGAATGGTTTACAAACTCCTCAATGTGTTTGTTTGACTGCACTGTCTTGGAATGATAGACAGAGAAAGAAAAAAAATGAGAAAATTAATTATGCCAATGCAATTAAACACAGAATTCCCTGGGCTTTATTCTGTCCCCTTTGATATTCAATCATGGAGCAAAATGGTTTCTGCCACTCACGTATTGATTTAATTGTCTTCGCTACTGTGTTAATTAAGCTGTCTTGACAGGCCAGCGTGTGCTCCACCAGCAGAGGTCACCAGCAGCAGGACAAGGGAATGCAGGCCACAATTACCTAAGCAAATGAATGCTTGTGTAACTCGGCGCATCCTAAGTTGTGCATTTGGTGAAAGTTTGAGGGAAGTTTACTTTAAAGACACAGACAATAGGAAAACTTTGCAACATAAAAATGTAAACTCATGCTGGGATTAGAATTAGAAAGTGTTTAGAATACTGTGGTGACCAGTGTGTAATGGTGGGGGGTCCTCCTACCATGTGTTTTTAGACTCTGCTAAGAAACCCAAGCAGATACTAGGAAAACTCCCAGGGAGTCAAATGTATTCAATGCAGTGCATTTAACAAATTTGTTTCCCCTATGTTGACTATCCATGCTTGTCCTTGTACGTCATTTGTTCAGCATTAGTGCAGGTAATGTCATAAACTCACTAAGCAATATCATTCATTCGTTATCTGTAAGCGCTTTTCCAATTCAGGGTCGCAGTAGGTCCGGAGCCTACCCGGAATCACTGAACACAAGGCAGGAACTCACCCTGGAGGGGGCGCCAGTCCTTCACAGGGTGACACACACACTCACACCTACGGACACCAATCCACCAACCAACGTGTGTTTTTGGACCGTGGGAGGAAACCCATATGGACACAGGGAGAACACACCAAAATCCTCACAGACCTGGAGCTGTGTGACTGAGCAATAAGCAATCGCCATGTCTAATCAATTTTACCAAATAAATAATGGTGAGGTGATCTTAATGTTAAAGAAGAGTGGGCCTCATCCTAATCAGGCCATACCTTATACATTTTTTTAACTAAAGGAAAATATGAACTACTGTGGCAAAAATGGACAACTACTACTTATACCCTTGATTTCTGAACCATCTTTGCCCGGGAAGTCCATGGTTATTTCAGCAAGATCATACCTGGCCTCATTCTGCATGTGTTCCGCATGACTTCATAGACACAAATTATGAAATTCTTTAGAACAATTTATGAAGTTAAATATTTCTTTGTATATTTACAAGTTTCAAGATACTAAACTCCAGAGTCTTTTATTGTGAAAAATCAACTTCCGGTTGTCAGGAGCTCAGAATGTAATGTACAGAAGTACATTAAAGGAGCAGTCTGTAACATTGACACCAAGCGTTTAAAATCAGAACTTTAATACAGTTTCAAAACAGTGGAGAGAGCTGTCTGCCTCCTCCCCCTCCAATTATTCAAAATTTTCATATTCAAAGCGTTTAGTTCCATGTTAAATGGGTCTGTTTGAGTCTCATTTGCTTTGTTCTCTAGCTTCTTATTGAATACTCATTTCCACCTTAAACAGCTAACGCTAACGCTAGGATTTATAAACAAAACTTGTTTTGAAACACTTATTTCCCATTTTATCCATTTAACACAACAAAGAGTACATCATGTCCCTTAAACATCTACCTACTAGAGAAACGCTTATTTGCTGTGTACTACCAAGCTTGATTTCTCCGTTCCACCTTAAACAGGTGAATATGTGAGGCTTTTCAAATTCAATCCTTACTCAGTTCTTATATTAAACTCTTAATTTGTTTAAACACACACACACCACGAGTATGTGGTATTTAAAAATGTTATTAACACTTTTTAATCATGTTATTATTCACCTGCTTCGTATAAAACACACAAAACACAGTCCTGACACGTTTCAAACGTTGCTATGCCTCACTTTCTCTATATAAAGCACACAACCTATGCTGTTTATTCCTTTTAATCTATTCATAGGCATCTGGACTTCTATATATTTTCAGAAATGATTTGCTGTTACCTGTTCAGGAGGAAATGTGCCAGCTCTGGCTCTGTTCTGTAGTGATGCTGCTTGTAAACTGCACTTAAACCTCCACTTTTCAAACACAAGGCCAGTATTTCCTCATTTCACTCTGGTCATCTGGTCATGGAGATATTTAGAAGGGTAGTGGGGCTTTTTTGGGTCTGGTGAAATATAACATTAACTCTTTTCACTTGGTGATTTCATGGCTGTGAGACACTGTTTGTAGACCCGGCCACACGGTGGACTGTAAAATGATTGGACAGATGGTGGACCTCAAAGGGCGGGATCACAGGAGCTCCGCACCGGACTGGGCACTTCTCAAGGAATCAAATCAAATCAAATTTATTTGTATAGAGCTTTTTAAAACTGATGGCTCACAAGGGGGGACCAATCCTCCTCTGGTCAATCTACTGGTAATATTATTTAGGAGTCCATGAAAGCTTCAATGAAGGGTGGGCAGCTCCAAGGCAATGGTGGTGGCTGGAGCATGGGCAGCTGGTCTAAAGCATGGAGCAGGATCTCAACAATCAGTCATCCATCAATGTCCAGCCAGACGGTCGTTTATTCGGAAAGGAGAATATACTGCTTTAGCAAAGCTGTGAGAGGCAGCAGTGTTTTAGCTTTGACTGTTTCCTGGATCTATGATCACACACCCTGGGCATTTTATGACTAAGTACAGTGAGCTCCTTTACAGATTGCTCCTTTAAAGCTGTGTGCTGGGTACAAAATAATCTGCAAAAATCAGTATCCTCAGTTTCCAAAGGGTTTAAACACTGTAAATAAAAGCAAAGGAGATGTAACACATGGTAAACATGCCTCTGTCTCTACTGTTTTGGAGAGTGTTGAAGGCATGCACTCAGTTTGGTCAGTGACAACACTCATGAATCACACATTTTGGTTTTAATTGGATTTTCCAAAACATCTTTTCTGGAAACGAGCTTTGTATGGCACCGTATTTATGTCAGTGCCTGTAATCACTGCGGCTTCTAAGAGCTGAACAATTTTAGGCGATTAGTGTGATCTTGTACAACGATCGTAACATAAAAGCCTTACTTTGCACCTTTCCTGTTATCAGTGGAGTCCACAGAGGGTCCTAACCTGGCAGCCAGTGCTCGGCGATATTGTATTGTCATGAAATACACACTTCGCAGAATTGCAAGTTTACTCCCTTCATCCAACTATTCACTTATCTTCCCATCCCAGCCCTGTACTTTCTCTCTTTCTCTGCTTTCCCTCGCTCCCCCCTGTGACCCCTGGGCTGTTCCTCTTTTCTTCCCCTCCTCCGTAGAGGTGTCAGGGGACAGGTCCAGATGGCACAGACGGGAGCTCCGGAGCTCAGCACTTTCCAGTGGCTGAAATTAATTGGACTCTGTTTGGACAGGGCCATTCCTCCTCTTGACAGTCATTTTGCTGGCTCCTTATGAACACCCTGACATATGCCACCCCATCACAGAGAGCATGATGGGAAAGCTAATGACTCTGTGACAAGCGGGGTGACGACCGCAGTCTAAAACACACCTGAGACTGACGCACACATCTGGAGCATGGGGATGTGTGTCTACCATGTGAGACGAACAGATGTAGCCTGAATACCAGAATTCTAGAGCTTCATACACTCACCCAGTCACTCACACACACACACACACACACACCTGTGGACAATTTCCCAGGGCCAGTCCACCTACCAGAATGTGTTTCTGGACTGTGGGAAGAAACCTTTGCAGATAGTGGGAAAACTACCAGATCAATGTATTCTATACATGTAAAGGATAGGTTTCCTCTATGTACATTATCAGAGACATGATCACGTGGCAAAGCAAGCTTTCCCTGACTGTAGGACAATTGCATTTAGTAAACAAGATATACATATATTACATCATATACAACCAAAAAATAAAATAAAATCACGCCAGTTAATCAAAAAATTTCTACATTATGATTCATACCTATTTTACAATTCTGTCCACTGGGGGCGCTGTTTCACAAAATCTGTACACACTACCTGTGTTGTACCTGAAGAAGAATCCCAGAAACAGCTCTGTAAACTGTTGCTTTAGAAAAGAAAATGTCCTGATGCTTTTGACCCTAAGGATATGGTTAAGGCTGGGCTTAGGGCAGTGGTTCTCAAACATTTTCTATCATTCCCCACCTCAGACGAAGGGGAATTTCCATGCCCCACCTGTACCATATCACCCCTAAAAAATGGTAATGAAATACACATGCAACTTTACAATTTTCTAATTTAATAGCATCAACTATTAACTCTAATCAGTAGCTTAACGTTATAACACCAGATACAACACTAACATCTGTGTTCAACCATTCAGAAAAGGTTTCTCACTTTTCAATCGGTGCATAAATGAACAAAGGCAGGTTCACGGGTGTGGGAGTGAGTTTGATATTGGATGGGGTGGGGGGGGCATATTTGCTGAGTCAAAGCCCACCCCATACCCAAAATATTTGCTACAAGCTGATTCCTGCAGATAACGCAGTAAAATACTGCATTTATAAAGATGTGGAACAGCATTTGATTAACATTAATGTTAGAGACTGAGGCTGTGTCCCAAACAACACACTAAGGCAGTGTGCAGTTCGGGACAAGGCCAGAAACTAATATTAACGTTGACTAACTCTCAGATCCTCCTCTGTTTCCCTAACAGTTATATATAAGCCGCTTTCATTACTGTAATTAGTCGTTATTGTTGTCTGTTGTGCTCTCGTTACTGACCTTAAGCCCAGAGCTGGTAAAAATTAACGTTATAAACCAGTCTCTGACGGTGAATTGGAGGCCAGTGAAGCTGATGATTGGAGCAGCTTTATATATGCACAGGCGCCTTAACGAAGTCTGAAAGAAGACCCACGGTGTCTGACTCACTGCCAAACCGTGTTAACCTTGGTGGTGCATTTTCAAAATAAAAGTTTGCAAATAAATGCATATGTTGGTTCCAGGCAAGCTACGTTTTTCAGGTCTCCTATCTAATGTTCTTTTAATATGCTATAGGGCTATTAATGAATCCATTGTGAGTGGGTGCTTTTTACTGAGTAAGCTTTATAGGCAAAACAGAAAGGCATTTAATAAAACAGGCTCATTAATAAAGTAATGTTCATTTCTTCAGATTCCTTGTGCTCCTCCTGTAATACATACACACCCCACACTTTGAGAAACGCTGGCTTAGGGACAAGGTTAAAGTTAGCGTTAGGTGTTGGGTCAGGGTTATGGGAAAAGTAAAGGCTAGAGGCAGGTTAAGGGTTACGTTTCTGGTTAGGATTAGTGTTAAGGGCAGAGTTAGAACTGGGTATGGGTTTAGGGATAGGGGACATAGTGAACATATACTATATAAATGCAACACTTTTGTTTTTGCTCCCATTTTTAATGAGCTGACCTCAAAGATCTAAGAGTTTTTCCAAGTACACAAAAGGCCTTTTTCTCTCAAATACTATTCTCAAAATTGGTCTAAATCTGTATTACTTCTGAGCACTTCTCCTTGGCAGAGATAATCCGTCCACCTCACAGTTGTGGCATATCAAGATGCTGATTAGACAACATTATTACTGCGCAAGTGTGCCTCAGGCTGGCCACAGTAAAGGGCCACTCTAAAATCCATCCATCCATCCATTATCTGTAACCGCTTATCCAATTTAGGGTCGCGGGGGGTCCAGAGCCTACCTGGAATCATCGGGCGCAAGGCGGGAATACACCCTGGAGGGGACGCCAGTCCTTCACAGGGCAACACAGACACACACACATTCACTCACACCTACGGACACTTTGGAGTCACCAATCCACCTGCAATGTGTGTTTTTGGACTGTGGGAGGAAACCGGAGCACCCGGAGGAAACCCACGCGGACACGGGGAGAACACACCAACTCCTCACAGACAGTCACCCGGAGCTGGAATCGAACCCACAACCTCCAGGCCCCTGGAGCTGTGTGACTGCGACACTACCTGCTGCGCCACCGTGCCGCCCCCACTCTAAAATGTGAAGTTTATTTTTACTGTACTGGGGAGTCCCGCTCTTGGTGACTGTCTTAGTGTGTTCTCTCAGTGTCTGTGTGGGTTTCCTCCGGGTGCTCCAGTTTCCTTCCACAGTCCAAAAACACGTTGGTAGGTGGATTGGCGACTCAAAAAGTGTCCGTAGGTGTGTGTGTGAGAGTGGGGAGGACTGGCGCCCCCTCCAGGGTGTGAATGAATGAATTTGCGGGTCCAGGGGGTCAGAAGACCAGTCAGTATCCTCAGTAAAGGAGAAGTGCTCACTAACACAGATTTAGACTAATTCGTGAACGATATTTGAGAGAACGTTTGTGTACATAAAAAAAGTCTTTACAAAATGATAGATATTTGAGGTCAGCTCATGAAAAATAGGAGCAAAAACAGTATATGTTCAGTTTATATTTAGTACAAATTTTTATAAGTGCCCAATACATCTAATTCTTATTATACAACAGTTAGTTCCAACCCTGTTGATCATTCCCAGGTGATGTTAAACCCATGTCAAGACAGAAGCAGTGATAAACAAATTAAGTCAGTAAAATGTCATGGTTTACAGTGTGTTCAGATCGTAGTGATATCATACACTAAACAATGCCAAGTTCTCTCTGTTTAAGTTAAAAGTCAGTATTTTAGAGTATCGCTCCAAAGCCATGCTGTGGAGCTGCTGAACGAGAACAGCGGAGAAAAAAGACGAGCCCTGACTCAAGTTAAACACAATCTCAGAAACCACATAGATGTAGAATTTACTGTTTTTTTTAAATATTATTTATTACCGATTTTCTTTTGTTTAGAAAAAGAGTCCACTGCACCATAACTTTACTCTGTTCAAAATAACGAAAAATGAACCTGTTCCCCATTGTGCAGGCAAAGCTCTGTCTTGTAAGCACTGGCGTCGTTGCTAGGTTACATGTATTTTGTGGATTAATACTTGAAGACCTTAAGTCAGAATGCCATTATATTGGCACTCCTGGAACGTCTCTCAACCAATCACACTGCGGGGTCGGAACTAACTGTTGTATAATGAGAATTAGATGTATAGGGCACTCATAAAATTAGTACTAAATATATACTGGACAAAAATATAAACACAACACTATTGTTTTAATCATCTTGTCTAATCAGCATCTTGATATGCCACACCTGTGAGGTGGATGGATTATCTCTGCAATAGTCAAACTTGTATGAAATCTCCATGAGACCAGCCTGGAAACTGGGGAATCGCAGATTATGGACAGGGCAGGGCAGGGACACAAGAAGTAAGGGGTACTGATGGTGCCGCAGACTAAAAACCCATTGGTAGGTGGATTGGTGACTCAAAACATTGAGTGCATTGGTGTGAATGTGTGAGTGTGTGTGGCCCCCTCCAGGGTGTGTTCCCGCCTTGCGCCCAGTGATTCCGGGTAGGCTCCAGACCCATTGCACTGGATAAGTGAATACAGACAAGTGAATGAATGAAACATTACTGTAATGGTTAGGTTTAAGACTGATTTTTTCACGCTGAATAGGCCTCAGAATAAAAGTGAACCTCCACAAAAAGTGAGCTATATACTGTAGGTGTTGAGCTGGCGGCGCGCGCGTCAACACGTGTGCAGCGGCCGCTCCGGAACCAAGCGGGTTTTTTGTTTGTTTAAAAAACGTTTTTTTTTCATTTTATTTATAATATATGGACGCAGGAACACCTGCAGTACGTATATATCACCGCCAGACACTGCTTCAATATCGCAAACAGGAAATTTACAGTATCAGCGATGACCTCCAGGAGACGCTGCGGAACCTCCGCTTGCTTCGGAGGCCTAGCCCTGAAGCCTCGACGTTTCCTGATGCCGGCGGCCGGGGAAGGAGACGACGCAAGCGGTGTGAGAGGAGACAGAAGCGCGGCAAGCGAGGGGGGATCCGTGCTAGGCTAAGAGCTAACCCGAGCCGGCAAGCTATCCCTTCTCTCTTTCTCTCCAATGTCTGCTCGCTGGATAATAAACTGGACTATATCAAACTTCAGCGAACTACACGGCGAGAATACAGAGACTGCTGTGTTTTTGTTTTTACGGAGACATGGCTCAGCGACAGTATTCCCGACGCCGCCATTCAGCTAGATGGGCTAGCCGCATTTCGAGCCGACAGAGACCCAGCGCTATGCGGTAAGACTCGCGGTGGTGGTTTATGTGTCTATATTAACACTGAATGGTGTAAAAATTCTGTGCTAGTCTCTGCTTATTGTTCACCGTTAGTGGAGTTTGTAGCTGTGAGATGTAGACCTTTTTATTTACCTCGAGAATTCTCCGTTGTTTACTTAATCGCAACCTATATCCCTCCCGATTCAAATACAAAACAAGCGCTGTGGGAATTATACGAAGCCATAAGCGACTTCCAAAACACACACCCGGATAGTCTGTTTATTGTTGCTGGAAATTTTAATCATGCAAATCTCAAGAAAGTGTTCCCTAAATTCCACCAGTATGTGAACTTTGCTACGAGAGGAGCGAACACGCTGGATCTTGTTTACACAAACGTTCCAGACGCGTACAGAGCAGAGCCCCGCCCCCACCTCGGACACTCAGATCACATGTCTGTTATGCTAATTCCTGCATACAGACCCATCATCAGGCGATCGAAACCTATCCTGAAAGAGGTGAAAATCTGGCCATCAGAAGCAATCTCTACTCTGCAGGACTGTTTCGAGTGCACTGACTGGGACATGTTCAGAGAGGCTGCAACTTACAGCGACAAAATCAACCTGGAGGAGTACGCATCATCAGTGACCAGCTACATAGAGAAGTGCATCGATGATGTGACCATCTCCAAGACCATCACCATCCGCTCCAACCAGAAGCCGTGGATGAATGCAGAGGTGCGTGTGCTGCTGAAGGCTAGAGACGTTGCTTTCAAATCAGGCGATAAGGCGGCCCTGAGAACAGCGAGGGCCAAACTCTCCAGAGCTATCAGAGAGGCAAAGCGTGCACACGGCCAGATCATCCACAGCCACTTCCAGAGCAGTAGAGACACTCGGCGCATGTGGCAGGGCATCCAAAGCATCACCAGCTACAAGACTACACCACCTGTTTGTGATGGAGATGCTTCCCTACCAGATGTGCTGAACCATTTCTACGCACGGTTTGAGGCACAGAACAATGTAACGGCGAGAAAGTCCACCCCTTCTCCCAGCGACCAGGTGCTGTCTTTTACTGTAGCCGACGTGAGGAAAACTCTATGCAGAGTTGACCCGCGGAAAGCTGCTGGACCAGACAACATTCCTGGCAGAGTGCTCAGAGAATGTGCAGCCCAGCTTGCTGATGTCTTCACTGATATCTTCAATATCTCTCTTAGCAGCGCCGTTGTTCCAACATGCTTCAAGAACACCACCATCATCCCGGTGCCTAAGAATTCTTCTGTGTCCTGCCTCAATGACTATCGTCCCGTTGCACTCACACCGGTCATCACAAAGTGCTTCGAGAGGCTCGTCATGAGGCACATCAAAACCCTACTTCCCCCCACACTGGACCCTCTACAGTTCGCGTATCGTCCTAACCGTTCAACGGACGATGCCATATCCACCACGCTGCACCTGGCACTCACCCACTTGGACAAGAAAGACACATATGCCCGAATGCTGTTCATAGACTTCAGCTCAGCATTCAACACCATCATTCCTCAGCATCTGATCGGGAAGCTGAATATACTGGGCCTCAACACTTCTCTCTGCAACTGGATCCTGGACTTCCTGACTGGGAGACCTCAGTCAGTCCGGATCGGTAGGAACACCTCCAGCACCATCACACTGAACACTGGAGCCCCCCAGGGCTGCGTGCTCAGTCCACTGCTGTTCACATTGCTGACCCAAGTTCGCTGATGACACAACTGTGGTGGGTCTCATCAGTAAGAACGACGAGTCAGCATACAGAGAGGAGGTGCAGCGGCTAACTGACTGGTGTGAAGTGAACAACCTGTCTCTGAACGTGGACAAAACCAAAGAGATGGTTGTAGACTTCAGAAAAACAAGGGGTGAGCACTCGCCGCTGAACATCGACAACTCTGCTGTGGAGATTGTCAGGAATACCAAATTCCTTGGTGTTCACCTAGCGGATGATCTCACTTGGTCCACTAACACCAGTAACATCAAAAAGAAAGCCCAGCAACGCCTCTACTTCCTGCGAAGGCTGAAGAAGGTTCATCTCCCCCCTCCAATTCTCACCACTTTCTACAGAGGAGTCATCGAGAGCATCATGACCAGCTGCATCTCTGTCTGGTTTGGGAACTGCACTGTGGCAGATCGCAAGTCCCTCCAGCGGATCGTGAGGACAGCTGAGAAGATTATCGGTGTGTCTCTTCCCTCCATTACAGACATCTACACCACTCGCTGCACTCGCAAAGCACTCAGCATTGTGGGAGATCACACACACCCTTCACACACACTCTTCAACCTACTGCCGTCTGGAAAAAGGTATCGAAGCATTCGAGCCCTCACATCCAGACTCCGTAACAGCTTCTTCCCACATGCTATCAGACTCCTGAACACCTAGAGACTAAGACTGGACTGAAAGAAGCACACACACACACACACACACACACACACACACTTCACACAAACACTGGTCTGTTGGACTGTAAATGTTTTCACATATCCGGTTTACATCATGTTTACATCCAGTTACCGTTTACAGCACAAATACACTTTAAATTGCAGTGTCTCTCTCCCTCATCCCCTCCGTACTTATGGTTTTTGCCTTGTCTTGTATTACATTGTATTGTATTGTACTGTAGGGACATTGTTTTGTATTTTTCTTAGCCATATCTTCTGCACTTTAATGTGTATGCACTGGTTTATGTTGCACTAGATTGTACTAGTTGCACTTTAATGTTGTGTATTGTTTTGTGTTCTATGTCCTTTGCACTTTAATGCGTGTGCACTGTTTCATGTTGCACTAGCTTTACACTAGTCGCACTTTAATGTTGTGTATTGTCTTATGTAGCACCTTGGTCCTGGAGGAACGCTATTTCGTTTCACTGTGTACTGTAAACACTATATACTGCTGAAATGACAATAAACTTCTTGAACTTGAACTTGAGCATTGTACAAATTCTGAAAATAGTATTTTGGCCAAATATGTATGACGTCCATTGAGATCAGTCTGTTTTAATGAAGATTGGAAATTGTAGGCAGGAAAAGAGCAGATGGACATGTCTTTTCATTCACTGGCAAAGTGAATTGTGGGGTAGAACCTTGTCCGTAAATTTTCCTAGAGAAGCTACTGCACAGTCCTCAGTGCACACACACACACACACACACACACACACATTCCTGCATTTGTTTGATTACTCTTCGCTCTAATTGAAAGTATGGAAGAATTCAATTAGTCAAAATCCGTGGCCTAAGCACACACAGCTCCACAAAGGCAAAGGTTCCCAGACAGGCTGCAGCAGCAGATGGGCTTCATTCACCGCAAATGGGCTCTTCTATTGAGGTGAGACTGCCGACATATCACAGCTAACAGGTTCACACCAGCACCCAGCACATCATTCACATGCTAATCAGGAGGGATTGTTCAAGGACTTTTCTTCTCGCTCTTATTATCCACATGTATTCGGTGCCATCCCTCCGCTAAAGCTTTCATTGACTGAAGTGCCAATTACTGTTCACAATAAATCAGCCCGGCTCCAGCAGGCCCAACACAGCTATCTGAATGTAGATATCACCGCAGATGAAAATGCGCCAATGCCTCCATGCCTCGCCACAAACAGCAGGAGCCTGGCCTTACTCAAATGACGATGTAATATTTACTGAAGAAGACAAAAAAAGTGTCTGCATATGTCCATCTTCTTGTTTCTACACTGAATGTCCATGTTATCAGCTCCAATGACCATACAGGTGCACTTTATTGTTCTACATAACCAATATGGTTATGGTATACATATGGTTCAACCTGGTTTTCAATGGTCAGGACCCCCACTATATCACCACAGCGCAGGTCTGTTAGTGTGTGTTGTGCTGGTACAAGTGGATCAGACACAGCAGTGCTGCTGGAGTTTTTAAACCCTGTGTCCAATCATTGTCAGAGACACAGAATGCTGTTGGCTGGATATTGGATTATTCTCAGCAATGACAATCATTCATTCATTCATTCATTATCTGTAACCCTTATCCAGTTCAGGGTCACAGTGGGTCCAGAGCCTACCTGGAATCATTGGGCGCAAGGCGGGAATACACCCTGGAGGGGGTGCCAGTCCTTCACAGGGCAACACACACACATTCACTCACACACTCACACACTCACACCTACAGACACTTTTGAGTCGCC
The DNA here is from genome assembly GCF_029633855.1 of Hoplias malabaricus. NCBI lineage: Eukaryota > Metazoa > Chordata > Actinopteri > Characiformes > Erythrinidae > Hoplias > Hoplias malabaricus. The sequence continues at coordinate 36,370,426 of NC_089809.1, read as the reverse complement.
AATCCACCTACCAACTTGTATTTTTTGGACTGTGGGAGGAAACCGGAGCACCCGGAGGAAACCCACGCGGACACGGGGAGAACACACCACACTCCTCACAGACAGTCACGTGGAGTGGGAATTGAACCCACAACCTCCAGGACCCTGGAGCTGTGTGACTGCGACACCTACCTGCTGCGCCACCGTGCCGCCGAAGTGACAATCAGGAGTTTAAAATCTCTAGCAGCACTGCTGTGTCTGATCCACTTGTACCAATGTCACTACGCACCATTGTTACTGCAGCGATGAGAGTGACGACTCATTAAAATACTGTGGAAATCCTGCAGGGGTCCTGGTGAAAAGTGTAAAAGGGGGCTAACCCAATATGCCGAGCAACAGGTGGAAAAAGTCTGTAACTGAAGAACTACAAAGGGCATTTGTGGTCAGTGGAGCTGATGAAATGGAAAGTGAGTGTAGATACAAGGAGGTTCTTTTCATTCTTGGTTCAGTCCAGCTGTGACACTATCTGTTTTTTTATTCCTAAATAATGTTCAATAGACTTCCCTCCTCATACAGCAATAGTGTCCACGCCCTGTCATCAAACAGAGCTTCCTCTGGAAGTGAAAGCTCATAAATCATTCACACCTAGTGTTCCCCTCACCTGGTTTCTTTCAGCATTGTTCTTCACGCTTGTGTTGGCCAGATCAGACCTGAGATCAGACCTGAGAAACAGCTGCCTTCTGTGCTCTCCAGCAGCCTGACCTACATTCACCTCCATTCATCTTTAATGGCTGACCCTAGTCTTTTCAAAGGAAACAGCTCCAGGTAAGACTGATGTTGTTCTTCTGCTTGTCCCTGGGGTGGGGGTGGGGGGGCATACTCTTTAATAGGGGTCTAGTGAATCTTAACCCAAACTAGGACCTTTAGCATTGTGTGGTTGTCGTACTGGGGGGTGTATGTCTTCTTGGGCTAGGAGCAACAGAAGTTTGAACCTATACCTTTTGAGCTGCTCTTTGGATGAGAGTGTCTAGACATCAGGGTTCATACAAATGCTAATAGAGGATGGGATGCGCCCATCCTTTGTTTTAACTGAACACACATCTGTAACTTCTCACTGTCCACACATTCCATCATCAACACTGTGGACATTGCTGCAGTGAGGGTGCTGTTTTGGGACAAATATGTGCAAAATATGTGCCTTCCTTTGTGGAAAAGGACTGTACCTAAATTATATTAATTTGGAACTACTAATGTATACTAAATCACTACTAATAATAGTATTGTTGTGTATCTTGTTGTTGTATGTGTTTATGTGCCACTTAATAGACAATAATGTTTTGTCTACCTATCTTTCTATCTATCTATCTATCTAAAAGTATTTCAAGTTATACTTAGTGTGTACTGAGTGTACTAGTCATATTATATTTTGGCCACTTTTGTAATACAATATATATGTACAGGGTGGGCCATTTATATGGATACACCTTAATAAAATGGGAATGGTTGGTGATATTAACTTCCTGTTTGTGGCACATTAGCAAATGGGAGGGGGGAAACTTTTCAAGATGGGTGGTGACCATGGTGGCCATTTTGTTTTTGGTTTTAATGTAACTTTATTCTTTCATGAGTTATTTACAAGTTTCTGACCACTTATAAAATGTGTTCAAAGTGCTGCCCATTGTGTTGGATTGTCAATGCAACCCTCTTCTCCCACTCTTCACACACTGATAGCAACAACGCAGGGGAAATGCTACCACATATATATATATATATAGTTAGAAGTGTTTATAAGTCATATGTCATATATTTCGAATGTGCAAGTATTGTAAATTTTATTACTATATATTGTCATTGTTTTAGTAACAATTTTGACATGGTCTGTTCGTTTGTATTAGTGAAATTTATTTTTATTTTATATTTTCACACACTGCAGACAGGCAGCTCAGAGAAATATACCACAATTGAAGAAAAGGAGTGGTAAAAATAACATGACTATACTTCATTCATTCATTATCTGTAACCCTTATCCAGTTCAGGGTCGCAATGGGTCCAGAGCCTACCTGGAATCATTGGGCGCAAGGCAGGAACACACCCTGGAGGGGGTGCCTGTCCTTCACAGGGTGACACAAACACACACACTCACACATTCACTCACACACACACACCTATGGACACTTTTGAGTCACCTATCCACCTACCAACGTGTGTTTTTGGACTGTGGGAGGAAACCGGAGCGCCCGGAGGAAACCCATGCGGACACAGGGAGAACACACCAACTCCTCACAGACAGTCACCCGGAGCGGGAATCGAACCCACAACCTCTAGGTCTTCTCCCCAACATAATATATTTTAAATACATTTTTCTTCCATAAGGGTTTTTTTTTTCCTATTAAAATGTAATCCTTTGCTGTTGGTTACATTTATGGCAGAGGTGCACACACAATCTTCAATTGTGTGGTCCCATTTTGCATTTGAGCCCCTGTTGTCGAAAAAGTTTATGCAGAAAACTGTGTACCAAAGTACGTTTTAAAACTGTGTGCTGTGTAATGTGTGTGTGGTCGCCAAATGTGGAGAACTATTTCCCAATTGGGACAAAAACAGTTTTGTAATTAGGTTTAGTAACTTATTAATATGGAATAATATGAATAGCAAAACAAATTTGCCTATTAATTCTTCCAACAGAGGACCCCTAGCCAAGAATACTGGCTGTGTGTGTGTGTGTGTGTGTGTGTGTGTCCGCGTGCCCGTGTGCATGCATGGGGCTGACGAGCCTGAGTAGAGTATGTTGACCCTAATGAGGGTTAATTGCATCTGTTTTGTCAGAACGCTTCTCTTGATTAGCAGAGCACTTCTCACTGCGAGGGTCTCTACATCCCCCCAGTTCCGAGTCACAGATCTCTCATCTTCATCAACACAGTCCACTGCTGTAGACCCACCACTGACACGCACACGTTGAGGAAGAGAGGGAGAGACAGATCGGCAGAGAGAAATGAGGTTAATTATGAAGCTTGGGGCTCAGGCTTTGCTGACCTTGCTGACCTCACAGGAGCAGAAGGGTGCAGCTGGGTGTCAGGAACACTTAGAGAGGACAATTTCTGCTTTCCAGTGATAGGACATTTATCATAAAATGTGCACAGGGTTTAAAGGTCCACACCCTCCAAGACTTGTTTATGAAGATCTAGATAATTAGCTTTAGCTCACAAAAGATGACTCTATTTTTGTAGCATTAATGATGCTGTATAATTACTAAGAATGTGTGTGATTCTAGTCTGCGTCTGTTATGTATTTACTGCAGCTGTTTATAAAATCACAAGCAGCTATACATCGATCAGCCATAACATTATGACCACCTCCTTGTCTATTCTTTCAGCCTCACTGACCACACAGACTGGAGTCCATCTGTTGGTTTGTAAGCTACTGGGATGGGACTAAACTTAGCTGTACCCACTGTGTGAGTTACTCCACTGTGATTCAACCAAAACCAAAGTAGGCCTGTTCTGTGAGCTACCCCGGTGTGATTAAACCTTTCTACGCCCACTCCATGAGCCATGGGGTGATTAAACTTGCTCGACCTAGTCTCTGACCTATCCCGGTGTGATTAGATTTAGCTGTATGCAGGGAGGGCGAGAAGCAGCAACTCAGGACCTTAGCCATTTTCACTCTGTTCTCTTTCTCTGCTCTTGTTTTCTCCATATTTATTTGGTACTCTTATATGGTGTGTCTGTTTTGCTGTTTTTACCCTTGTTTTTACATTCTCACATAAAGGCAGGGCCAGCTCTGTGAGTGGAGAGATGCAGACAAGGGGGCGGGGCAATCCTAAAGTGTCTGCACTCTATGTAAGAAGCGCCAGAAAGTCAGAAAGACATTTTATCAATTATTTCTGACTTAGACAGCCCACCAAAAATGCTTGTATTATTGCACAGTTTGGTAGGAGATCCAGATCCCAGCACATGTACTGAACTATTTTTTTTATAACATGGCCACACACAAGTGGGAGACCTACTCTGTGGCACATAAACTGATTCATTCAAAAACTAAAGCAGTTTGATTCTGATCTCAAGAGACTTGCACTGTGTGTTAATAAACACAATATTGACATAATATATACAGTATATGGGAGGGGGAAAACTTTGCAAGATGGGTGGTGATGATGGCGGCCATTTTGAAGTCGGCCATTTTGAATCCAACTTTTGTTTTTTCAATGGGAAGAGGGTCATGTGACACATCAAACATATTGGGGATTTCACAAGAAAAACAATGGTGCTTGGTTTTAATGTAACTTTATTATTTCATGTGTTATTTACAAGTTTCTGACCACTTATAAAATGTGTTCAAAGTTAAATGGCTGACTTCAAAATGGCCGCCATGGTCACCACTCATCTTGAAAAGTTTCCCCCCTCCCATATACTCTATATATTATGTCAATATTGTGTTTATTAACACACAATGCAAGCCTCTTGAGATCAGAATCAAACTGCTTTAGTTTTTGAATGAATGAAATGTGCCATAAACAGGAAGTTAATATCACCACCCATTCCCATTTTATTAAGGTGTATCCATATAAATGGCCCACCTTGTAGTTGGTTCTACAAATATCAGCTGCTGATTTTTGTGGATTGCTCGTGTAGACGGAATGCAGCAGGGAGCAATGCATGGTTGAGAACATGTAACACTTCTCTTTGCTCTTGAATACAGTGTACTCAGTTACATAACACAGCACATTATACTAAATTTATGCACCTCATTTTCCTAATCCAGGAAAATGCAGCTGGAAACATGGCATGAATCCATAGCAGCTTGAAAAGAAGTCACGTGTGTGGTGCTCCTCCTGGAAGGCTGGAGATATTATCCTCCTCTAACGGGCCTCAGCTGTGTTTGAACCAGAAACATCTCAGCCTCCCGTTCCTAACAAGGCTCATTTGGATCGCCTGCAGCCTGAGACTGACACACTCGGGCATGAATATGTGCATGGGTACAGAGGCATAGACACACACACTCACACACACGCGGGATCCATTAAGATCATTTGCATCCTAAACCGGGTCATGCACATCATACAGAATCTGGCTCACTAAACACCTTCCCTTCCTTATGTCCTCCCCACTTCACTTCCTTCATCTTCTGCATATGAGCACATTAAGCTCTGTCACATTAAATATTGAAGATGTACCACTCATAAAAGACCCTTATGCATGAGCCATGTCACACTAAGCATAGGGCTACAGCTGTAAAGCCTAACTAAGTGGGTGCACGGGCGAGGATGCAGAACATACGGCCTTAAAGGGATACTCCCGCATTTTTCAACCTCACCTCCAACATGTAAAGTCTTCCTAGAAGAGAAGAGACTGCTACTGCAACATTAGGTGGGATACACTATGTTTTAATGCGCTTCATCTGGAGGAAATGCTGGAAGAACAGGTGTCCAGACCAACCCTGTTCCATTGACTCACATTCGTGTATATATTTATATAAAAACAAGTGGACGGTTGTTTGAAGCCCATTGAGTTCCATTACATTTCTAAGGAAAATGTCAGAACTGTCCACGGCAGTCGGCAGCGCGCTACAGATCGAGATCAGGAGGAAGAACGCCGGAGTGTTCCCTGCAGTTCGTTTGCAGCATGTCAACCACGTTTGAGTGTCTCGAGACCTCTGTGTGGGTTTCTTCTGACAAGTTCAGACATCATCCATCTCCAGATGTTCCTATCTCCAGCTACCAGCACTATCTTTCTCGCACACACATCGAGCAGGTGAACTCTAACAGTCTGGACGGATGTGTGTGTGTGTGTGTGTGTGTGTTTCCTCACTCTCTCTGCTGTCCTGATCCTCCTACAGTATGCTGATTATGCTGGAACATGGCAGATGCTCGTTTGGATTGGGCTGAACTCTCCCACGCAGTGCAAGGGAAAAGGCTGGGCCCTGCCGCAAATAGCACACAGAGAAAACCTGCGCTAAACACGGCCCCCACAGCTCCATCTGCATCGCCCCGACTCCATCTCGGCTTTCAATTCATGGTTCACGCTTTTAACTCTTTACTCATCTGAAGGGATCCCCCAGCTGGGGGGCTGAGGAGGGGTGTGAAGATCGCGTTCACCTCAGTGACCCCCAGCGCTCTGGCGGCGTGCTAACGACAGGATAATAAATGTACGGATGTGGAGGCAGCGGAGGAGGAGGGGAAGGAGGAGGGAAACGGTGATGCGAAGCGACAGAAACGCGGATGAAATATTCACGTGCTCGTCTGTTTGTGCCCTGAGTGCCATCAGCTCATCACATGGAAAATACAAACACCCGCGGCCACGGCTATGAACCAAACGCGTCCGACAGCCCATCATCTGCTCTGTGTCTACCTTTCTCACACACACACACACACACACACTTGCCATTAGGGAGAGACAGGCCCCCCTGCTGAGCATGCTTCTTACTCTGTGTCAGTTTTGGAAGGCATCTCCAGAACGGAAGTTTCCTGTGGCCCATTCCACTTCACTTTCTTCTCCTCAAACTCCAGATTAGTTACTTTTAGTTGTTTATCAGAGGAGCTCTTTCCTGATACGGGCACGCTCTTAAAATAAAGGTGCTACAAAGGGTTCTTGAGTGATGCCAGTAGAAGAACTTTTGGTTCCATAAAGAAACATTTTTGCTAATAACTTTTAAATGGGTAAAATCCTTTACATCACAGGAAGGCTCTTTAACTCTTTAAACCTGGGGTCACGAAGAGGCGGGGTCCTATCCGGACTTGGACCTGTAACTAATAAACTATTAAGAGCTGGTTAATTTATTTGTTTTAAGCTGTGTGACTCTTCTAGTCGTTCCGATTCAAGCTTTGAGCTTCGGGAAACTCAGACTAATCGCATGTGTTTCTGTATATTACACGTGAGGCTACTCGGCCAATCAGATTTGTGCATTATAATGAAGGCTATGACTCCATGTTCTATGACACATACAGGGCAGCGCTCCAGACACCACTGACTTTGTGTGTGACTGGGTGTGTGTGCGAGTGATTGCATGAGTGTGCGAGTGGCTGCGCAAGTGACTGGGTGAGTGCTTGAGTGACTGGGTGAGTGCTTGAGTGACTGGGTGAGTGTGCGAGTGACTGGGTGAATGTGCGAGTGACTGGGTGAGTGTGCGAGTAACTGGGTGAATGTGCGAGTGACTGGGTGAGTGCTCGAGTGACTGGGTGAGTGCACGAGTGGCTGCGTGGGTGTGCAAGTGAATGAGTGAGTGTGCGAGTGACTGGGTGAGTGTGCGAGTGACTGCGTGGGTGCGCAAGTGACTGAGTGAGTGCTCGAGTAAAAGTGTGAATGCACGAGTGACTGGGTGAGTGTGCGAGTGACTGAGTGAGTGCTCGAGTAAAAGTGTGAATGCACAAGTGACTGAGTGAGTGTGCGAGTGACTGGGTGAGTGTGCGAGTGACTGGGTGAGTGTGCGAGTGACTGAGTGAGTGTGCGAGTGACTGGGTGAATGTGTGAGTGACAGAGTGAGTGCTCGAGTGACTGGGTGAATGTGTGAGTGACTGGGTGAGTGCACGAGTGGCTGCGTGGGTGCGCAAGTGAATGAGTGAGTGCTCAAGTGACTGGGTGAGTGTGCGAGTGACTGCGTGGGTGCGCAAGTGACTGCTGGAGTAAAAGTGTGAATGCACGAGTGACTGGGTGAGTGTGCGAGTAAAAGTGTGAATGCACAAGTGACTGAGTGAGTGCTCGAGTGACTGGGTGAGTGCGCGAGTGACTAGGTGAATGTGCGAGTGACTGGGTGAGTGTGCGAGTGACTGAGTGAGTGTGTGGTGCTCAGGGATGGAGTGGCATGCTGGTCAGGGTGTGTTCCTGACTTGTGTCCCATGACTCCATGGCCCACCACAATTAACTTTCCATGTTGTATTAATGCTTTGGCAAAATACTGTGTCTGAATATGGTCAGAGACTGGAGAGAGAGGGAGAGAGAGAGAGAGAGAGAGAGAGATGTAGAAAAAATGAAAGACAAAAAGTGAGAAAATGGCAAGAAAGGAAAAGAAGTAAGAGATAAAAGCATCTCATTCATTTCTAATCACAAAATGTGTATGCTCTGTCTTTCTCTCTCTCTCTCTCTCTGTGTGTGTGTGTGTGAAGGTGGGAGAAGCATCTTTTTAAACCAAAACATCTAAAAGCACCAGCTGTGACTATGACACAAAAGACAACATACAGAAGGGGGCTTTAATTCTAATCTTGATTACTGACATCCAGCAGTGTCTAATTGGCCTCTCTCTCTCTCTCTCTCTCTCTCTCTACAGCAAAACCATTTCCCCTCAGGAAGTCAACACAATAAAACATATTACTCTTATTTGCATTCTCCTTTTTCTTTCCCTCTCACTTCTAAATAAACATCCCATTCCACCACCACTTTGAGATCATCTTTGAGCCGCCAACACTGCAGCTACAGGTAAGTGTTTCTCAATTGTTTCAAATTCAAGTACTTTTAAAGGAACACGATGCAATGTTTTCAACTGCAAACTACAGCTTCAAAACAACTGTGATGAGGAGAACAGAGCCTTTGTCTTTGACACTCTGGGCTCAGCACCGCAGAAACTGCACCATGCTACTTCTGGAGAAGGGTAGAAGACCAACCCCTGCCTCCCTCCTCCCCCTCTCCACTGATTTCAGCACAGTGCTGTAAAAAAAATCAATTACACTGGGCCAGGAGAAGGAATCCAAGAATAAATGTGTGCTTTGTAGTTCTTACAAAAAGAAGTGGCATTATTTCAATAATAATGTGGTAAAATAATGAGAATAAAGTGCCAGTGAGTGCTGCAGTATTAACTGTTAATGACCTGGTGCTGAAATGCAAGAGGAAATGTAGTTTTCTCTTCATTATTTTATTCCCATTTTCTGCAATAACTTCACCATTTGTGTTTGGATTGTGGGAGGAAACTGGAGCACCCAGAGGAAACCCACGCAAACACAGGGAGAACACACCAAACTCCTCACAGACAGTCACCCGGAGGAAACCCCCGCAGACACAGGGAGAACACACCACACTCCTCACAGACAGTCACCCGGAGGAAACCCATGCAAACACAGGGAGAACACACCACACTCCTCACAGACAGTCTCCCGGAGGAAACCCCCGCAGACACAGGGAGAACACACCACACTCCTCACAGACAGTCTCCCGGAGGAAACCCCCGCAGACACAGGGAGAACACACCACACTCCTCACAGACAGTCACCCGGAGGAAACCCATGCAAACACAGGGAGAACACACCACACTCCTCACAGACAGTCACCCGGAGGAAACCCACGTAAACACAGGGAGAACACACCAAACTCCTCACAGACAGTCACCCGGAGGAAACCCACATGGATACAGGGAGAACACACCACACTCCTCAAAGACAGTGACCCAGAGGAAACCCACACAGACACATGGAGAACACACCACACTCCTCACAGACAGTCACCCGGAGGAAACCCACCCGGACACAGGGAGAACACACCAAACTCCTCAAAGACAGTGACCCAGAGGAAACCCACACAGACACATGGAGAACACACCACACTCCTCACAGACAGTCACCCTGAGTGGGAATCGAACCCACAACCTCAAAACCTAAATGCATTTGTATTCTCATAAATATGTAGACACTATTTCAGATAATGATCTAAATGACAGATGTATTCTGTACTTATTTAAACATATGTATGTTATACGTATTTAAACATGTGTGACTGTATGATGATGATGATGATGACAAAATGCATTTAAAGGAACATTACCAGTTTCCTGGAGCTCAGCTGAGCCTCAGGCCTGAGAACACCTACCACCCCCCACTCCCAAACCATACAGGCTGGGGGTCTGCCGCCAATTAATCAGGTGTGCATCCAGCACAGAGAAAATTGATGCTTTAGGAGAAAAAGGCGCGTGTTTACGGGCCACTCCTGGCCTGCAAAAGCTCATCATTTTTATTGACTGGGGTATATCAGAGGACAGCGGCTGTGTTTCTTTATTGGTTTCAATCTATCTGTAAAGAGCACGGGGGGCCACAGTGGCTGCATAGCTGATGAATAAATCATGCACAACACACTAGCGCATACACACACACACACACACACACACAAAATGCCAAGGACAGAGATGATTTAACAGATGTTTCCAGTTCTTGGGGAAAACGAGTGTTTAGATGTCATTGTATACATTAGTTTCAATCCCCTTCCTTTATTACAATGTAATTAATATTCTCAGTTGGGCACAGACTATTACCACCATGTCCGAATGTAATAACAAACCTAATAAGGTTACTACATGTTAATTACCAAACTATATAAATATATATATATATATATATATATATATATATTGGTAAATCCTATTTTCAAAAGTTAACATTTATTACATTGTAATAAAACAAATTAAGTGATTTTGACTTGACAATTTTGGCAGCATTATCTTTAAAGTGTTGTTTATTGGTGTCCACAGAGTAACTGTGTTATAACCATGGTGGAAAAGCCTTAACATATACATCATTAATTATAATGACAACAACAGGTTATCATATTTTAAATATATGTTTTATATAATATTTTTAGTAATGTTACTTGGTGGAGACTGTTTAGTTTTAGCTTTCGCAAACTAGAATCACTTGAGCAAGATTACTGTTTGTTTTCCAGCTGTTTCCACAGTGCCCCGAGGCAGGAATCAAACCCAGGAATCCGTGACCCTACAGCTGCGTAGCTGTAACACAACCCGCAGCGCCCCCATGCTGCCACTTTGCGCAAGATTACTACTTTATTTAAACAAGCACCACCTCTGTTATAAATGAAAGCATACTCTTTGTTTCCAGCACCTGCTGTTGGTGGACAGCTCAGTTGAACGCAGCAGAAGCAGAAATGGGACAACAAAGGCGGAGGCTGACAGTAACAGATTGAGGGGGTAGTTGTAACCACCACAAAAACAGTTAAGTGAATAAAGGTAGTGTACACTGTAAAATCCAGTTCTGATATCTGAATGAGTTTGCCATGTGTCTCTAGTAACTGAGTAGTTAAAAGTATATTTAATAACAATGTACCTACCGGTGATGTATTTACTGCTACAAATATGACAGTTTTCCATATCTTAACACGTGAATCATGTTTATACAGATGTAATTATATAGTAATATAGCAGTCAAGCTAAACTTGTGCTGTACCGTTAGTCAAAGCTGAAGTTGATACATTTATGTAATTATTTAACCTGTACCTCTGTAATAGACCTGTAACAATGAACTTGTGGCAATTAGTTACACTGTTATTAAATGCCTTGTTAATGAATAACTACACATAAACTTGAAAAGCATATATATATATAGGTTGGTTACTATTAACAATGTTACTATATATTGTATTACAGTGGTACTTTATTACAATGTTATTACAATGTTTTAAGATTATTATTACTATATATATATATATAATTATGTTTTATAATTATATGTTCCCTCCCAATATACCTATATCTACATATGCGCAATTATGACACTGCAAAGTAATAACCTCAAATATGGGGAGGCAATAGCGTATAAATGCAGACTCCTTTACATAGCTGCATACAGGGTTTGACCCAGAGGTCAGGAGCCTGGGAGCTGAGAGCTGACACACACTCTGATATCTGTTACTGTTATCTGCAGGAAGAAAAATGGGAAGGTGCAGAGACAATGGACTCGGTTTCTGTCCTCTGTGATAAAGAGAGACACACAGAGCACACACAAGTTCTGGTATTGATCGCAGATGGCTAATCGTGTCTTTGTAGAGAGGGCCATGCTACTCACTATCACACTGTTCATTTGGAGTCCTGTACTGTGAGACTAGTGACACTGTTTACTGCAGACTCCCACTTACCGCTTTAGCTTTAACCCATAGGCCGGCTGTATGCAGTGCACAGTAGAACTGCAGCAGTGAGACTCCATTACACCTGGTCATTTCATGTGAATTCTACTGAGTTTATTTGACTTTTACACGCACGCAGTTTGCTGAGGTATAAATATTATTAGAAGGGTTTTAAGTGGTGCCTTCTGGACAGATTCCACCAGTTTGGATTTCCTATAGCGCTAACAGGACAGTCGTAAGGTGAAGCCATTCGCAGTTTAAGACCTTTCCCAGGATGTGTATAATGTGTACAAAATATAATTGTCCTAAATATATGTCCGCATGTTCATGTGAAGTTCTGGCAACCCAGCATGAATATAAATCATGGCCGATTATAAACAGACTCGGTAGCTCACACTACACAACTGTTTTTGCGGTTTTCTTTGGAGACTAGAAACATGTCAGGCACACATTACACAACTGGAGATAACACACTACAAGACCCCAAACTCCCGAACTAAACACACAATCCTTGGAGACACCGATAAACATGGTCCTACAACTAGCTGCAGTTGTTGTTTGCACTATTTAAGTAGATCCACAAAGAAAAGACATGTAAAATTGTCTTTGGGTCATGGATGAGGAAACATGGTCAGCGTGGTCTCCACACACTGCAGAGGGAGCTGGAGATTAGTAGAATGGCACTTACTTGAGACTATGTTCCAGAGCCATTAGCAGTAGCAGTGGCACACTCCACAGTGCTGCGTTATTTAAGGTGGAATGGAAAATCAGAATAAAGCTGTAACAGAGTGTTCTGTTGCTCACTGTGTTGTTTCTCATACAGGTAAGACATGCGCATATATCACTAAGAGAGATCCAACCCAACTGCCTGTGTTTACTTTCTGTGCTCTGTTCACATTGGCTGTTGACGGGACTTGTTCATCGTGGAGTCGGTGAAGAGTTTACACTACGTAATTATGTCCAAAGTCGAGTTGAAACAATCAAACACGTTTTGACTAGTCTGAATGCTAACACATAAACCTAATTGTATCCGTAACTCTGTGTACATAATGTTAATCTTAACACTAAACTTAACCAAAAACTGTAAACCCCAAAAGATTAAACAAAGCAGTGCTTTGTGTTTGTGTAACGATCCCTCACAGATTACAGTGCTGTAAATACAGCTGCCCTTCAGGTGTATAACAGAGACTTTGCCTGCATTTAGTGACACAGCGCCATCAGTGGACAGGAGCTTTGTCAGGGGAACGCGAAGGGCGGACTGACGGAGGCGGACGCACACGCTACAACACAGATAAACTTTATTTACAAAAAGGAATAACGAAACAGAGACTGGGACTGGGGCAAAAACCAAAACGAGGGAAAGTAGAAACAGACAGACGTGAGACTCAATGACGACAGGGAAACAAAACAATGACAGGAAACGAAGCGAGACAAAACGAGGAACAGACAAACTGACGGGAGCGATACGACTTAGAAATGAAACAACTGGATACGAGAAACAACCAAGGTGAACATAGCAAAACAATACAACTTGTAACAGGAACACCACAAAAGAACAAATGACCGATAACAGGAAGTGACAAAAGGAGACTTAAATATTAAACACAGACGAGACGCACCTGAGACAGATAATGAGAGGGCAGGGTAACAAATGAGACACATACGAGGAGGCGGAACAAAGGCGGGACATGGGAGGAGTCATGGACAACAACAAACAGACAGAGCCATGTGCTAAGCGAGCACATGGCGGGGAAAACAAACAAGATTGGGCCAGGATGTGACAAGCTTACAAAGTGAAATAGTAAAATAACTAAATGTAATAATTGAAAATGTGAGGAATATCTGCTGGGCTCTTTTGTAGTCATTTTTGAAAATATTTTTGAGTAGAAAACAAAGTTTAAAATGTAGAATACTATATCTTTAACCAACACACCATAATATTTTAGACATGCAGTAGAATGAGCAAATTACTATAAATCTACTATAAGGTGCACACAGTGTGGATACATTCAGAGTGTATAATTTCCATAGAATGGAATGAAATGAAGAGACACTCTAGAGCAGCTGTAGATGAGTTAGACTGTCTGCCAGAAGACTGTAAAGCCTCCCCCCTCCCCCGCCCCCAATTGTTGGATTATGAAGCATCCAACAGTGGAAGAGGAACAATGGAGTGATTTGAGAGTCAATATTAATCTAAATAATGTTCTTGGCTGAAGGCAATCAAATCCTCACAGAAATGTCCTGTCATCTAGGGTCTCACTTTGATTTCAGCTGAAAATTTGAATAAGCAAGGCACCTTTGGCCATATCCAAGCGCAACACACATCTAGACTTAAAACAAAAAAGGCGGCCTGGGATGAAGCAGGTAATGGATTCCTGAAGTCATCTGAGTGAAAACCCTGTTGATTTATAGCCATAGCTGGTGCAGCTTGACCACACAAGATGCCACATAGTGGAAGAGCCACTAGTGCCGTAATGGCGTGAGGCTGCTGTCAGCATGAGGATGGATGAAAGCAGTGATGATGAGAGAAAGTAGAGGTCTAACCACAGGATTAACCTATCATTCATCCACTGCCGGCTAAATAGAGGCCTGTCCACTGTGGACGACAGTCTAAAAGACCTCTGCTAAATCGTGTGTGTGTGTGTGTGTGTGTGTGTGTGGAGGGTCAGGCATGTGTCTAGGCAGGAGCAGATTATCAAGGGCCATCACAGCAAAATCTTTGTCCTTTAAGGCAAGGGCAAGGCCCTGCAATTTGACAGATGAGGAAAACAACAAATATTGACACGCATATCTGCAATCATTCTTCACACAGGCTCCTCACACACACCCATAACAGCACACACACCCATAACAGCACACACGGTATGTGCACATGTGTGTGCTGACTGTTTCAGATGATGTTCTATTGTGAGAATATCATCTGAAATGAATCATTCAAATGTTGTTTGAATTAGTTTTCTTTTTTGTGTCAAGAGTGTCCAACCTAGCAACAGTTGCTATGAAAACAAATGCATTAATTTCTCACTTAAACTCAAATTGGAACCACATTACCATCCACATAAGGTCCTGCTTTCGTTGATACTGCTCCACAGCTTAGAGTGCAGGGCATTTGGAAGAAAATGTTTATTGTGGAATGCTAATAAATTGGGCTAAGGATAAAGGTGATTGCGGTTCCTCCAAAATTACTTGTTTTTCAACCAAAAACCAGTTTATTTTCAAGCTTATGGTACGTCCTAAAACACAACGGTTATCTCTGTTCCAGTGCCTTATTCACTACAGTTTAGTGTCGCAGTCAAAGAGCTCTAGGGACCTGGAGGTTGTGGGTTTGAGTCCTGCTCCGGGTGACTGTCTGTGAGGAGTGTGGTGTGTTCTCCCTGTGTCCGTGTGGGTTTCCTCTGGGTGTCTGTCTGTGAGGAGTGTGGTGTGTTCTCCCTGTGTCCGTGTGGGTTTCCTCCGGGTGACTGTCTGTGAGGAGTGTGGTGTGTTCTCCCTGTGTCTGTGTGGGTTTCCTCTGGGTGTCTGTCTGTGAGGAGTGTGGTGTGTTCTCCCTGTGTCCGTGTGGGTTTCCTCCCACAGTCCAAAAACACACGTTAGTAGGTGGATTGGCGACTCAAAAGTGTCCTTGGGTATGAGTGAATGTGTGTGTATGTGTCACCCTGTGAAGGACTGGCGCCCCCTCCCTGTGTAGAGGATGTGTATGATTCTGTGAAACTTCAGTTCTCTCTGGTTTGTTTACGTTCAGAAGCTCAGCATCTTTTAAGGTGCAAAGGTGTATTTTTGAGAGAAAAAAACACTGTTGTTTAATTTGTCTGTAAATTTTTATTCACTGTTTGAATTACCGCAGAAAACTCGAGTTGTATAGTTTTGTAGCACTTTCAGTAATGTAGTTAGCTACGGAATCTGGAGACATTCTACCTTAAATGATCCGAAACAGCACAGATAAGTCAATATTATCCACCTATGGAACAGGAACAGAGCAATGTCCTCATTTCAGTTCATGCTTCAGAATTTTTATTCAAAAGCACCACCTTTAATCCCAGCTTCAGATATCATTCATTCATCCATTATCTGTAAGCGTTTATCCAGTTTAGGGTCGCGGTGGGTCCAGAGCCTACCTGGAATCACTGGGCACAAGGCAGGAATACACCCTGGAGGGGGCGCCAGTCCTTCACAGGGGGACACAGACACACACTCACACCTACGGACACTTTTGAGTCACCAATCCACCTACCAATGTGTGTTTTTGGACCGTGGGAGGAAACCCACGCAGACACAGGGAGAACACACCAACTCCTCACAGACAGTCACGCAGAGCAAGACTCGAACCCACAACTTCCAGGTCCCTGGAGCTGTGTGACTGTGACACTACCTGCTGCACCACCGTGCCTTTAGACACCAGACTCACTGCACGTGCTCACTGCAGCTTTGTTTGGAGGAGTTCTGTTGAAGTTTCCATAGCTTAATGGAGGAACAGCTTTCAGAGTTGATTGTAATTGGCTAAGAGGCAGTCATGTCAGTCATCAATTTGCAACTGGTCAATCACACCCTATATTGAGCTTAAATGACCAACGGAACATAAGCATGGACTTTAAAACAGACTTCATAAAATGGGCAGTGATAAGTGGGATGAGCGTTTAGGCGATTAGTCTCAGTGTGTGTGTGAATGACAGACAGGGCAGTGCAGCACTGTCCTCTTCACCCTGGGAGACTAAAGCCAGACACTAATGAGCTCACTTAGGCAAAGCTCCACACTGCCTCAGCACAGTCCAGCTCCACCACCGCACTCCGCCGTCTTCCCTCCCTCCGTAACGAGCGCTCGGAGCAGGAGGCTGGTACTGAACAAGCAGTTCAGAAAGTTTAATGGAAAGTATGAAAGAACGCTGTTTAGTGGTTGAGCTTAGAAAATATACCGCATTTAAATCACAGCCTTTGAATGCTGCATGCTATAAACTGGCTGCAAACACAATCTGTAATGAAAAGGAAAGCCCAGATTTGCACTGTTGAAACTCATTCTGTATTGCAAACAACACAGTCTAACGCTGCCATTTCTTGACATTCTATTAAATGGGCTTGTGCTGCCTCCACTCTCTGTGCAGGCTTTGAGCAGGAGATGACAGGGAGGGAGAGAGAGGGAGGGAGAGAGAGAGAGAGGGAGAGAGAGAGAGAGAGACTGAGAGAGAAAGAGAGAAGACTGGTGGCACACTGCCATCTAGTGGTGCATTCTAAAGAGCCCAAAATGTGTTCTCTCTCTCTCTCTCTCTCTCTCTCTCTCTCTCTCTCTCTCTCTCTCTCTCTCTCTCTCTCTCTCTCTCTCTCTCTCTCTCTGGGGAGCAGCATAAAGCAAATACAGACTAGTCTTCATGTCCCACTTCTGTTATAAGAGCACTATAACACTATATCTGATCCTACAGAGGGCTTCACTAGTCTAAATGTACCACTTTTATTCATGAAAATCTTAAAATATAAACAACACAAGCTGCCGAAATCATTTGTCGAATTCATAACACTATTATAAAGCTTCATTCCTAAGTATTTATAGGCTCTGACTGGTTACTGATTAAAGCTAAAGTCCGTAATCCCAAGATGATATAATAACAAACAATGGAAATATAATGGTGTCGCCATAGAGACCAGCAATTCCCTCTGATGTGTTTTCATTCTTATTTTCCCATGCGGCTGTAGTCTGAGGATTTGTATCACAGAGAGTATAAGTCACACGTGTTTTATATATGGGTTATTTTTGACTAGAGGTGGGACGATAGCATTTGTCTTTCCCGATACGGTAGGGCACCCGGAGTATCAGCCCACACCAATCCAATGTGATCCGATATTTTTTTTTTTAATGAGTTGTCAGCGATGGTTTTAAAAAATCGAATTAAAATATTTATTTATTATTTTTCATACATTAATTTTAAGGGGAGGGGCATCAATAAATAACAAATGTTCATTCCTGAGTTTTCCTACTTAGGATCCTTTACGTAGCACAAAGTCATTTCACCTGTGATGTCATGGGAGGTTTGTCCAATCAGACGACAGATACAGGTGTAAGTGGAGACTGGAATATGTCGGAGGGTTTGAGTCTAATGCTGAGTCATTTACTTGCTCTCTCTCACACACACACACACACACACACATGTAGATGATGTACATTAAAGCCTTAGTTAAAGATTTAAATGTAGTTTATTGCCATAAAAACTAAAGAACCACACTACTGTTGTTTTACACGAGCGCCTTGCAATGAGCAACAGTTACTGGAAAGTAACTAGATTTCTCATAGCATCAGAATGGTCACAGTCACTCATTCACTCATACACTCACATCTGGGACAGTTGACACACACACACACACACCTGTGGACGATGCCATTCAAATTCCTTCCATTACACTTTATGAAGCTGTTTTTACAGTGGCACCTAGAGGCCTGGATGTGTCAGATTTTGTACTAAACATAATGTAAACTTCATTCCGCTGACCACACATCAGTTTGGAAACGGTGGAGGAGAAACACCTTCAGAAATATTGTTTGCACCTTTACACCACAGCAGGCTGGACCCGGCTGGACTTGGATCTCAGGGCTGGGGATGGCCAGCGTGAAGCTCTTGGCCTCGTGCTCCTCAGAGACAGCTTGTCTTTTTGGGAGGTCAGCGAAGATCAGCACTGACAGTGTGGTGTAATCACTGGAGGAATACGATTAGCATTTCTTAGCGTGGATTGAGTTGTCGGGCTGATGTGGCCAGGGGAGGCGTGATTAGGGATTGATTGTCCGGCCTGGAGAGGCGGAGAGATCGGAGAATTTGGGCCAAACGGGAGAATGTTAATGAGCGCTCTCTTAATTACCTCCGTCGGTCTGTGTGTTCGAGGGGTCCGCCCCCACTCACTCTGGGGTGTGTGTGTGTCTGTGATAAACAGTACTGAGTGTGTGTGTGTGTGGGGGGGGGGGTCTGACTCATTCTGTGATTACACACTTCAGCTCTCAGTCCTCGCTCTTACTCTCACTGCGTCTCTCACATCAACTCCATTCAGAACAGACCCTGACCATATTTCCAGACTCACAGTGTTTACCAACACAGCCCCCAAACAACACAGAGGCTCAGTGTCAAGAGATGAGATTCAGATAAGCGCAGAACCACAGCAGCGTGTTATAGTCTCTCTCCCTTGCTCACTCTGTTGTCTCTCTCCCTTTCTCACTCTGTTCTCTCTCTCTCTCTCCCTTTCTCACTCTGTTGTCTCTCTCTCTCTCTCTCTCACTCTCTCTCTCTCTCTCTCCACTGTTTCTGTCACTCTCTCCCTTTCACGCTTTTTACACTCTCTCTCTCTTTTGTCTGTCACTCTTTCTTTTTATATATCTGTCTCTCTCCCTTTCACATTCTATTTCCTTGTCTAGTTTCTCTGCCTTTTTTCTCTCTTTCTCTTTCTCTCCCATGTCTTTTTCTCTTTCACCCCCTTTTCCTGTCTGTTAGTCTCTCACTCTCATCTCTCTCATCTCTTCCTCCACCTCTCCCTCTCCCTCTCATCTATCATTATCTCTATCTTTTTTACCCCTCCCCCTCCCCCCACAGTTGTCTTTTCTCTGTCTCTCTGTAATGATTTGGAGTGATCTGTGGAGCAGTGATAGTGCTCTTCCTCCTCCTACTCCTCCTCCTCCTCCTCTCAGTGTTGGTGTGTGAGTGTGTGCTCCTCTGGCAGTATTTCACAGAGTGCTCCTGAGGGACTCTGAGGGAGTGCTTTCTCCCTCCATTCAGGAAATTGCTCTTACAAACAGACAGCGGCAGCGTCTAACGCTCAAACACTGCCGTATTCCCCCGTCGCCGCGGAGACCCTGCCCGCACTCATAAATATTTATCAGCCCTCCTCTGATATGATCTGTGACGGAGCCGAAGACGATGGCTTAATGCACTCACTGCTTCTCGACGTCCGCGGAAATAAAAAGCAATGAATGCTGCCAAATGGCTTTGAATTTCATTAGGAGGCCTTCATAGGCTCGCGCTGAGAGAAGGGGCTCGTGCAGGACCCCTCTGGTGATGTGCCTCTATATATTACCATCATCACCATCATCATCATCACTGTCGTTGTCGTCTTCTTCGTCCTCTCGGAAGCCTTTGCTAGGTCTTCGGGGTGTGACTGACAGATGTCAGATGTGATTCGATTCAGCTCCGTAGATGAAGAGCGGTCATCTCTGTGCGGTGTTCGGAATTCACAGGTTTCGGAATGCCAGCCGTGAAATGGAACAGACATCCCAAATGAGAGAGCTGCTGAAGCTAATATCCCCGTACACGTCCAGCTCACTCTGGATGTCTGGATTTAGCCACGCTGTCAGCGCAAGGAGAGCCAGAACCGCTCCACGGCGAGGAGGCAGCGTGCCCACTACACACACACACACACACACTACACTTGGCCAAAACCTGCCCGGTGACCCCTAATATTTGGTTGTGGTAAGTTGCCCTGAATGGCACACAAAGCCAGCCGTGTTCATAAAGAAACAGTGGGCAACCACAGCTTTGAAACCATTGTGATGCTCACCAGTGGCGGATGCTGGTCTTTCAAGGAGGGGAAGCTCAATTTCGGCCTACATCATAAAATGTGTCGGTTTATTTATACGTAAATTCTACCCTCCGTTCCTTTTCAAGAAAATGATCTTTGACCCTGTCGTACCAACTAGGCTGCTTAAACGGCCTTGGCCCATGTGAAGTGTGTCCGCCTGTGCTCCCACGGATCTTTACACCAAAGGATCACTGATTCGCTCATTTCGCTGTCAATCAAAAAGGGATTCAGCCTCAGACAGATCATCCAATCATCATGCAGAAGCTGAGTGTCCGGGCCAGCCGAGGCCAGCCCACTGCCCCATAGACCCCCAGAGACGCTGAGCGTCCGATGGGCGGGACAAAGCCCAGCATTTATCCAATGGCTCGTCTTGTTTCGCTGCACTTTGCTGCTTCGCTATTGAACTCTGTGGACACTCAGCGTCTTCACTGTTTAAAGCACTGTGAAGCTGCGGGAATGATTGAGAGGAAAGCCGCGTCTTTACCAGTGATAAGAAGCTGATTCTGAACAAAAGTTAATCACGTTGTAGTGCATATTTATTCAATGACATGTACACACAACAGTATATATTTGATCACTTATTTTTTTACATTTTAGAGGAAGCTGAGCTTCACTCCCGGTAAACAAGGAACGTCCCTGGATGTTCAAAATAGGTCTAAAAGTAGTCTGTCCGTCAAGGACATATTTTAAACGTCAATGGACGTCCAAAATCCATCTTAAGTGGTGACCAATCGATAACGTCAGTGGACGTCCAAAACGCGTTTTATACAAGTAATTTATTTCGGGACCAATTAATAACGTCAATGGACGTCCAAAATACGTCTAATAGTCGTCTTTTCAATGTCTGTGTTTGGACGTCTTATCAGCTTTCATTTTCAACCTTAAGAGAACGTTGATTAGACGGCAGTCATTACGTTATTTCAACGGCTAATTGTTTACTAGGCTTGCAGTCTTAGAGCAATCGACACTGATGCTCACTGACCTGTGATAGGGAGAAGAGGGCCGTGGTATTTGCTATTCCAGCGTCAGCACTGCAGGAATTGCACTAATAAACTCCTGGAGTGGGGTATAAGTGTAAACATATGCTATGAACTGGACACAAATCGAGTAAACTAGTTCAAGGGTAGTTTTTATTAAACACTTTCCTCACTATTTGCTGCTCTCCAGTCTGTTTAAGTGCTCTAAACCGGTTTAATGTATTTACGAACCCCAGTGTCATGCTACGCTTTGAGCGAGAACCCCAAATATTTAGAAGCACAGACCAAAATGAGGATGAAGCTCTTTTCCTGCTCCACAGGTGGGTAATGTTGAGCTATCCTGGCTGTTTCAAATCACTAAAGGTGGAAATGTCTCCAAGCACGGGAGAAGTGCTAATACTAACTGCATTAGCGAAAAAGCTATAAACTAGTGTCCTAGTTTAGACGTCCTCTTTTACCCAGACATGTCCTCTTTTTTAGACTTAAACATTTCACAAACGACCGGGATTTTGTTTTTCTAGAGCTTACACAGAACTTCGAGAAGTTTCTTTCACAAACTAGTCCCGCCCTCCCCTACTCCGATTGGTTCGCTTGAGTGAGAAGGGGGCGTGGTGAAGTAGCCTAAAATCTTCTGATTGGATGGTGTGACTGTAGAGCTACTGTTATTGGTCAATAACCTTCTCTGTAAACATTTAATTGGTCAGTCTGCACGTCAGTAGTCCTTGTTTACGTCAGGCAAAGCTCATGTACCTACCCTCATCTCGAGCAGCTATGCTGAAACGTAAATGTAGATTCTTGGATGAATTAAAAAAGAAATTCCCATGTTTTGTGCAGAAAATACAGATGTGAAGGACCAAAAAGCACACATAGGTTCAGCTAAGCATACAACGAGGCAGCGAGGGGCGAGAGCCTGAGACGTGTCCTCTTTTTCACCATCTCAGATCTGGTCACCCTATATAAACCTATACAACTCGAGTTACAAATGAGTTTCTGTGGTAATTCAAACAGTGAATAAAAACATACTCTCCCCAAACACAGCATTCCACCTTAAAAAATGCTGATCTTAGAACTACATTTCCCCACTGTTGTACATGTTCCCTTTCATTCAGTGGGTCCCAAAAAGGGGACATGCCCCTTTCTGGGAGCGCAGAGCTAATACAAGGGGGTCACAGCAAGGTCAATGAATGACAGACATAAGACCACTGTAAAATGTATCACTTTTTTTTCAATAAGTAGTTCCCATTCTGTTTGGATCAAAATATATAAATTCCAGGAAGTCTGGAAGCAAAAGATGTGTGTGTGTTTATGGGAGTTGGGGAGGGCAGGGGGTCAACATTAATCTTATCTACAAAACGGGGTCAGTGCAGAAAACATACTGGAACCACTGAGTTTTCTGTTCATTAAGCAGTGTTTATTATGTTATACCTGATGAGTATTTAGTAATAGAGTACCCTGCTGATTCATGTACTGATTTTTTATGAACTGGTGTGTTTACTCTAATGAAGAAGTAACATAAGAGCTAACTTCTGATCATACATTTAATATTCAGCTTATTAATGTAAACGTGGGCGTAGCAGGTAGTGCCGCAGTCACACAGGGTTGTGGGTTCGATTCCCACTCCGAGTGACTGTCTGTGAGGTGTTGGTGTGTTCTCCCTGTGTCTGCGTGGGTTTCCTCCGGGTGCTCCGGTTTCCTCCCACAGTCCAAAAACACACGTTGCAGGTGGATTGTTGACTCAAAAGTGTCTGTAGGTATGAGTGAATGTGTGTGTGTGTGTGTGTGTGTCTGTGTTGCCTTGTGAAGGACTGGTGCCCCCTCCAGGGTGTATTCCCGCCTTGCGCCCAATGATTCCAGGTAGGCTCTGGACACACCGCGACCCTGAACTGGATAACGGTTACAGATACTGACTGACTGACTAACAGCAGTGGTACATAACGTACAGGGCCATGCCGCCATGTAAAGGTTTAGTGGTGATAGCATCACATATATAAAGTTGGAGTCCCTTCGTTTGTGCAGGGTGATGGTGTTATCCACTATTCTATTCAACAGAATTTTCTGACGGTGCAGACTGACCAATTAAATGTTTACAGAGAAGGTTATCGACCAATAACGGTAGCTCTACAGTCAGACCGTCCAATCAGAAGATTTTAGGCTACTTCACTACGCCCCCTTCTCACTCAAGCGAACCAATCGGAGTAGGGGAGGGCGGGACTAGTTTGTGAACGAAACTTCTCGAAATTCTATGTAAGCTCTAGAAAAACAAAATCCCGGACGTTTGTGAAATTCCGCCCGGACATTTTTTTAAGTCTAAAAAAGAGGACTAGTCCGGGTAAAAGAGTACATCTGGTCACACTAGTTTATAGCGTTTTCGCTAATGCAGTTAGTATTAGCACTTCTCCCGTGCTTAGAGACATTTCCACTTTTAGTGATCTGAAATACCAGAATAGCTCAGTATTACCCCCCTATGGAGCAGGAAAAGAGCTTCATCCACATTTTGGTCTGTGCTTTTAAATATTTGGGGTTCTCTCTAAAAGTGTAGCATACAGACACTGGGTTTCGTAAACTTAAGCACTTAAACAGACTGGAGAGCAGCAAATAGTGAGGAAAGTGTTTAATAAAAACTCCCCTTGAACTAGTTTACTCGATTTGTGTCCAAATCATGGCATATGTTTTCACTTATACCCCCCTCCAGGAGTTCATTCATTCATTCATTCATTCATTATCTGTAACCCTTATCCAATTCAGGGTTGCTGTGGGTCCAGAGCCTACCTGGAATCACTGGGCGCAAGGCGGGAATACACCCTGGAGGGGGCGCCAGTCCTTCACAGGGCAACACAGACACACACACACACACACATTCACTCATACACTCACATCTACGGACACTTTTGAGTCAACAATCCACCTGCAACGTGTGTTTTTGGACTGTGGGAGGAAACCGGAGCACCCGGAGGAAACCCACACAGACACAGGGAGAACACACCAACTCCTCACAGACAGTCACCCGGAGCGGGAATCGAAGGGTCATGGTGGGTCCAGGGCCTACCCAGAGACCACTCTGGACAGGGCATCACACACTCACCCTTAACTCACACACCAAACTCAGTCACACTGAGTATTTAACAGATCTGAAACCATAGATTTTTCAAGGTCTTTTGGACTTTTTTTTTCTTATTTTCAATCGTTATAATCAAGTAAACACCACATTAAGGCATAAGTCATATGTATTTTAATGATTTCCGGTACTTCAGTAGCCGATAAAGTTTAGCACCCACACTGTTGCGGAGTTTTGTGCTTTTTGAAAAACTATTCAATCAAATCTAACCAAATTAAAGGGGAGTTTTAGGCATAAAATAATCAAGCTGTAAACATCATGTTGAGTGCAGAGGTGGGTAGAAAAGCCCACACTCGAGAAAAATACTGTTATTCTAATTAAATGATGTCACACTGTGAAGAAAATAAAATGCAGGTGTGAAAATACAGAGGAAAAGCTACTGAATTACTTTAGTATATTACAGCCAGCCCCCTCTAGGGTGTGCACCCCATGATTCCAGGAAGGCTCCGGACCCACCGCAACCCTGAACTGGATAGGTTGTATCAGACTATGAATGAATGAATGAATGAATATTACAAGCATGTTTCTCAAACTAGTCTCATGTTTGTTGGAGTTGAATATACACAAGACATAGAGCAGTTCTCTTATAGAGCAACACAGACAGTCCCCTTGATTTTATTTGGGGTTAGTATTGGGTCCATGTGTGGTGGGCTTTCTGACAGGGACCAAGAAAACACTGCACGAACATCAGATATATTTCTTGAGAAAACCTTACCAAACCATCGGGTGTTTAAAACAGGAACTGCAGAAGTCAAAGGACTGTAAAACCAACATCTCTAAAGTCTCTATGTTCACACTGCCAAGTGAATCAAATCAGATTTTTTTGCCTTAATGTGACACATATCTGATTCTAACTGGGCTCTATGGACATGTCCAATCTGATATTTTTTAAATCAGATGGATCAGTTTCATATATGGTCCCAGATCCAGTACATATTGGTCATGTGAATTGCACCACATTTCCTACATCATGCACTTTACAGAATATAACACTATAACTACTATACCCAGACAGGGCACTAGTCCAACAAGAAGATGTAAAGCTTATACCCGACCATAAATGGTTTCATATATCGACAGAAATCATTGTTTTAGTACCTACTCTGTGCAATACAGGGTGGAGACAGACATTTTAACATTTCAGCCAGTGTCATGGTGCCGCAGTAAATGTACCATTTCTTCCAAATCGTGTACAGTTGATGAGTTGTTTGCTGTCATCCCAAGCAAATTCCAATGCATACATGAGCTACTAAAGCATCCATATGTCCAGTTTAAATACAGTGACATATTCATTCATTCATTCATTCATTATCTGTAAGCGCTTATCCAGTTCAGGGTCGCGGTGGGTCCAGAGCCTACCTGGAATCATTGGGCGCAAGGCAGGAATACTCCCTGGATGGGTCCTTCACAGGGTGACACACACACACACATTCACTCACGCACACACACACCTACAAACACTTTTGAGTCGCCAATCCACCTACCAACGTGTGTTTTTGGACCGTGGGAGGAAACCGGAGCACCCGGAGGAAACCCACGCTGACACAGGGAGAACACGCCACACTCCTCACAGACAGTCTCCCGGAGGAAACCCCCGCAGACACAGGGAGAACACACCACACTCCTCACAGACAGTCACCCGGAGGAAACCCACGCAGACACAGGGAGAACACACCACACTCCTCACAGACAGTCTCCCGGAGGAAACCCACGCAAACACAGGGAGAACACACCACACTCCTCACAGACAGTCTCCCGGAGGAAACCCACGCACACACAGGGAGAGCACACCACACTCCTCACAGACAGTCACCCGCAGGAAACCCACGCAAACACAGGGAGAACACACCACACTCCTCACAGACAGTCTCCCGGAGGAAACCCACGCACACACAGGGAGAACACATCACACTCCTCACAGACAGTCACCCGAAGCAGGACTCAAACCCAAAACCTCCAGGTCCCTGGAGCTGTGTGACTGCGACGCTACCTTCTGCGCCACCGTGCCACCCTACAGTGACCTAATACCTCACAAATATGATGGTTTGTGCATATGATGTGTATGCATGTTGTTCACAGATACATTCACATTACCAACATATGCAGGCCACTTACATTAATGAATTTGCACCGTAAGGACAGTCAAATCTGATCTGAACAAAAAATTGTAAGGTGAATGTAGCCTGTGTGGTCTTAAATCAGACATTTATCTGATTTGAGGGCCTATACACATCAGCCAGCTCTGGCAGCAACATGCAAGCTAAGTCAAATGGCTCTGTGCTTCCTACATAGTGCACTGCGTGGGTGATGAAATTGAGGCTTTTGCATGCTGTGACTTTTAGAAAAGAAGCCATGCAGGTGAGAGCTGAATATCAATGGATTTGTGTTAGACATCGTGTGCAGTGCTTGGGTGTAGACACTGTTATGTAAGGACCTACAAAGGTGTGCACTACATAGGGTTTAGGGACCCATTTAGGGCCAAATCCCATCTGAGCCAAAAAAAAATTCTGAATTTGATTAATGAGGCTTGTAACTTATAACTAAACCTATAACCTATAACCTTAACCTATAACATCTGCCCTAGCCTGTACGCACCATCTTTTTTTGCTCCACATGAGGGTAGAACAGAAATCTAGAGCAGCGACAATAAGTGTAGAAGCAAAAGAGTGACTTTCATTGCTGCTGGAACTGAACTCACAACTACAGTTTACTGACATCTGAAACACTCAGGAAATATAAATCTTTGCTTGTACATTATATGACCCCTCGGTGTTTGGGATTGCCTCCCATTTTCTTTCATCACAGCATGTGCAGTGCTAGCTAATGCTGTCAGCTAATGTGGCAGATCTGGGCAACCCCCCAGTGGCATTGCTTTAGCTGTAGTTGGAAAGGAAGCAGTGTGACTTCACAGTTCTCACAGGGAGCCAGCGCTCTCTTTCCCTACTCCCCAGGTCGGTGGTACTGTATATGATCAGGGCTCCTAGATAACAGGTTAGAACTAGTGTCAAGTAATGTAGTAGGAAACTAGTGTTTAAAAAACTTAACAATAACAAACGTATGTGTCACATTGAAAATGAATCAATGTCATTTGTCTAGGAGCGTTCAAACTTTGCACATCACTGTAGCTCAGTGACTAAACACCTGGCACCAGAAGTAGCATTTAATAGAACGCAGCCTAGATCACACAGAGCCACTGCTGTGGAATCAGACCTCGTTCTGCACAGAGGTTGGACATGTTTCACGGCCAGTCGCCCTCCTACAGAGGTGAAATAGAAAAACAAAGCAGGGATGAAAACTGGGATTCATAAGCATTTGGTAAATAGCACCCTTGAGCACACTTAATTGTAATACAGTGCAGCCTGCTTGATGGAGTCTGCGCTGTAAAACTGTCGGTCATTTCAGAATTAACAACCTTAACCGACGGCACTTTAGGTCTTTTACTCCCAAATAGTCTGTCCCAAAGAGTCCAAAATGCCATATTCAGTTTATTATGACCGCTAAACACGAGCTAGCCTATTTGAGGGACAGACAATATGGGTTACTGAGGGAGATTTTCTATTAACAAAAATGCTCAAAGCAACAGCAAAAAAAGTTCGTAGACAATACATTATTTCTTATGAAATTAAGGATAATATTAGAAGACTGACCCATCTTTCTTGAAGAAATAATAACAATAATATTAATAAGTTTAAGTTATATAGCATATTTCTGGTGCCCAAACAAAATCACCATGAAACGTAGCCACAGAAAGACTACAGAAGAGTCAGCTGTGATAAGAGGAAACAGCCAAACCAGACAAGAGCGCCGATACACAAGACCAAAACCCTGCACAGTTGACAAATGTCACTGTCAATACCAACAGTACTAGCATTCACTAGCTGGAAACAGGGTCTCTTGGTCATCAGTCCCAACTGAACATTGCAGGGAAAGTAGGCAGGCTAGCATTGCTAGCTGGACACGGCTCTTTCAACAACATCAGCTTCAGCATTAGCCGCCACTAGCCATCAGTAACATGCTCCCTCAGTCAACAGTCCCAGCTGACAGTAGCAGTAAAATCAGGCAGGCAGCTGCTGAAACAACGGCAACAAGATGGCTTCCAATACCAGATCCAGCTGTTAGCATCAGAGATAGCAAACAGCATAAACAGAAAAACAGACAAAACACTAGTTGGACACAGGGAGAAGTGGCAGTCAAACAGCGGGAAGACTGGGACTGACATCATATACAACACCTCAACTATTAGCCTCTACTCTTATGGGACGCTTTTACACTATTTGATTAATATCTGCTGTGAGGATTTGATAGCAGCTACTGACGATCGCCACTCATAATAAGCCCAGAAGTAGTAAATGCATGCTTGCATTTGTCGTGTGAGAAGCAGAAGAGAAAGAACAAGATATCTCCTTATGAAAGAGTCAACACCTAGGAGTCCCCTTATGGGTTTTATATGTGTAGTCATGAGTAATCACAGATACGATATGCTCAGTAACTGGATGATGTCTTGATTGGATGGTGATCAAATTTTAATGTGAACAGGCCCAAAGATGCTCAGGAAACTTTGTGATTGGTGTAGTGTAGTTAGCGTAGTGGTCCATATAGCTAGCTGCCTTCTATGCAGAAGACTAGGCTTCATTTGCCGGCTTAGGTAAGCAAACCATACTATACCATTGAAGGTCTTGGTCAAGGCTATTAGCATATTCACCTACTACTGTGGCATGATTCTCAATCCTGAGTCTCAATCCTAAAAGAAAACCCTCATTCTTCCCCATAATCATGCGACACAGTGGCAGATCGTCAGTGGCAGTTCGTCTTGGAGTTGACTCAGTCTTGGCTTGCAATCACCTTTAGCACATTTTGAATTTAAAATGTTAAAGGCAAAACATTTCCATATTCCTTCCATAATTTCAAATGTTAAGGTATGATTTTTTTAAAGGTAAAATTATTTAAAGCTATTATTTATGAAAATTACACCAGACAATTACTCCTGCACTCAACCCATTATTACTTACGAGAGCCAACCTCTAAAATCCCAGACATTCACGAGATGCAGTTATGAGATCAGCATTATTAATTAGCGCACAGTATACCTTTATTCAGATTTGTAACATATGCAATGATAATACATTCAAATAGACCACTACTGAGCTCTAATCACAGTGCTGCCAGTATATGATCATTAAGTAAAGCAGTGGCTGACACCGTACGGTAATAAAAGACTAGGGCAGGGTAAAAATGCCAATATGTTACTGTCCCTCCACCACTGGCAGCCTCTGTGTAACCCACAGCGACAGGCCAAAGCAAGTGAGAAAATCAAAGTGCTCCTGCAGCCTCCCCATCTTCTGTACAAAACTATTTGAGTGGCTTTGAGATACTTCAAAGCGCCAGAGAAGGGGGCTTTTTTAATTTCAGATAAGGCCCCCTGAGCTGAATGTGAACTGCCGGAATTGTAAAAAGTTCACATCTTAATCGACGTGACCGACTGAATTGTGAAGCGAGGAACTCATCTCCAGAACCCTCATCTTCCACCCGTTTTTTTTATGTTATTTTTTATTTTTTTCTTTAATCGGCATAATCGAAACACGACTAAATCCACAGCCAGGAGGAGAGGAAAAACAGCTGCTGTAGTCCAGCCAGGGTCAGAGCTACACTCGCTGATACACACACAAGCCCATCCACCATGTCCAAAACATCCCGCTTTCTGATGTTAATATTACAAAATCATTTAATCACAGCAGCTGCCCTTTACATTATAAAAAAGATTAAATGACGCAAGGACCAATAGAAATGCTCAAAAATTACCTGGAAAACAATCCTTTCACAATGACCTACTGATTGTAATAAAGAATGCTTGGCCTTACTTCGCATGTGGGACAGTAATGATGTGTATTCCCAGTAAACATTTAGCCGTTGATTCAACGTTGAAATAACGTAATGACTGCCGTCTAATCAACGTTCTCTTAAGGTTGAAAATGAAAGTTGAAAAGACGTCCAAACACAGACATTGAAAAGACGACTATTAGACGTATTTTGGACGTCCACTGACGTTATTAATTGGTCCCGAAATAAATTACTTGTATAAAACACATTTTGGACGTCCACTGACGTTATCGATTGGTCACCACTTAACCAAATTATTAAGAGGGATTTTGGACGTCCATTGACGTTTAAAATATGTCCTTAATGGACAGACTACTTTTAGACCTATTTTGAACGTCCAGGGACGTTCCTTGTTTACTGAGTTATTATTTATCCATCTTCTGTAACCACTTCATCCTGTTTAGGTACACACAGAGAAACTATGGCATTTGATACATACTCTACTCATGATATCACCTTTACTCAAGATTCCTACTCTACTCGGCTCTACTCTGTTTTTGTCTCTGGTACCTGGCTGGTTTTCCACTACCACAGATCCCCAAAATGTAGGCTGTGACATATCACAAAGCACCCATCTCTATAGCAGGTTGTTGTTTTTTGCATCGTCCAGCTCTTGCTGGATTCTTTCATTGGCCACCAATCCAATCGACATTTGAACTTCTTCAAAAACCATGGGGTATTTTTACAAGCTGCCGTTCTGGGTCGTATTACAACAGAAGTGATCTCTACTGTAACTTAAAGATTTAAAAAACTGCTAGTTTGTGCTGGATGTCTGCATTTTGTTGTGTAGACAATTCTCTCTGGCCAATCAACGCTCTCCAAGTTTTGCACGTCATGGTTTAGTGACTATTTGACTTTCTTGGAACCACAAGTGAGCAGATAAAAAAAAGTACCCCATTCCATGTACCAGGTAACAAATTTACATAATGGTAACGTGAAAAAGCTGAGTACAGTCCAGTTGAGTAGGACCACCATGACTCTGATTGGAATTAAGTGGTTACAACAACTCCTCTCGTATTTAATATCCATAATGAGTGGACTTTCTGTGGTGAACAACTGAAGCATCACTGGGTTTATTCTTTTTTCCCACTATGGGTATAATTTACTACTAGAATCTTGCAGTTAGGAAAATTTGAATTTTATTTTAATGGAACAGAAATTCTAGTTTCAAAAGCTTTGCTTTGTGTCAATTTTCACATTCTCCTTTTTCCAAATTAATGTTCCCTTGTTTCCATATCTTCAGTGATCATCACTGGCAGATTAAGACTGGGAACTGTTCTCTAAAACGCCAGAGTCCCATTCACATTTTTAGACTTTCTATTTGCTATATATATATATATTATACCTGTTACTATTGCTAAGTTTTAGCCCAGCTCTGCAAGTACACTGAATACAGCGACAGGTGGACCATGATGGGCATCCCTAATCTGGCAGAGTAAACAGTAGCTGGGTACTTCCACAGGCCTTTAAATAGCAGCAGCTCTGTGTGAATCTTGTTCCCAACACAGTGAATAGATGAGATAAAGGGCTGGCTCTGCAGTAGATCTCCCATTCACCTCCTGGAGAGACTGCAACTCAGAATAGAGCCCCACATCCCCCACCTCCTCCAGCACAGCTCGGCCACTTTGATAAAGTGGGCTAATGTGACCCTTCAAAAGAAAAGGAGACAGTCCTATGCAAGAGATGATACAGAACAAAATTGAGGCTATGCTATGCACATTTTTCTTTGTTGTCCAAATATATACACCTCAGCAAATACATACTGTACTTTAAAATTAGCAGAATAAAATGCCACATCTAAGTCTGTTCAGGTGATTTTAATCTCTGATTACACCGGCATGCTGTTATGACACATACTGACTGTGGTCATGGCACTGTTATGGTTAACTATAGAAATGTCACTGAAAAAGATGAGGTCTAGAAGGTAGGGAAACTTCTGGATAAAGAAGAGGACCATCCAAATTGGTTTACATTTCAATTGGTAACTTCCAATTTGGGAAATAATTTTATTTTTCTTTCAGATGAACTCAGCAATGGATTTTCTCTGATTATCTGTTGATAGTAGGCAGCAAAGTGGCACTGGTTGCTATGATATATTAGGTGGTTGCTAAAATGCCCCAGGTGGTCGCTATAGTCTTGCTAGGTAGATGCCCTAAGTTGTCCCAGGGGGCTGCTAAAGAATTTCAGGTTGTTGTTAATATTGGGGATGTTATGGTTTTTCTGGTGGTTGCTAAAACGTTGGCAGGTTGCCATGGTATTCTAAGTGGTTGGCAAAGAGGTTGCTAAGGTATTTTAGATATTTGTTAAAGGGATTCCAGATTGTTGCTATGACAGTTTCTATAGTACTTATAGTGGATGAATTGGTGCCCCCAATGGATGCTAAGGTGTTGCAAACTGAGTGATTTCTTAGTGGTTGCTCTCGAATTCCCTGGGGTTTTAAGTTGGTTTATAAGGTAGGAGGTTGTTATGGGGGTTATTATGATATTTCCAGTGGTTGGTAAGGTGTTTCAGGTGATTGCTATGGTTTCTGAGGTATTTTAGGTTGTGGCACCTGCCCGAGTATTTGAGGTGCTTGCTTTGGTGCCACAAATATTTGCTAAAGTGTTGCTAAGCTGTTTCTTTGTTTTTGCTTTGGTATTTTGGGTGCATTTATTACAGTGTGCAATCATAATTAATTTTCAGTCGCACAGATCCATGTTTGGGCTTGGTTTATAAAAGCATCAAAGTCTGGCCCTTCCTTTTAAAGCCCTCTCAGGACTCAGGCTCCTCTGAAAGTAAAGGTGCAACTCAGATTTGTGGAGAGTCCCATTGTTTTTCTCCATCCATGCCCAATTGTTAGATACAGCAGGTTTTCAATTCCTGCGATCTGCTCCGGCCCACCGTTTCCACTCCAGCCTCTTCAGCATGGATCAAGATATGACTGTGCAGGCATAGCGCATATGAAATAAACTGCATGCATACACACATGCCTACAGCCACAAAACAAAACACAACAGAGGAGCTGAGAAGAATACAACGACAACCCCGGTGTTTTGATTTCGAAAAGAGGATGAAGGGAATGAAAACGTCAGTAGCGGAGCCTGTGTACTTATCCACTTTCTCTTTCATTGCGGCGCTTATCAGAAGCAATAAAGAACAACAGGCTGCCGTGTGCCTCTTACTCATTTCCTCCGCGTTGTTTCCTGATAAAGAGCTGAATTGGAGACGTATTGTCCTCGCCTCTCTGTGAATCTTAGAGTACATTCAGGGAAAAGAAAAGGCAAACAAACAAAAAAGTTTGTAGTAGGAAACAAAAATGTCGTCCTCAAAGTAACTCTCTCACGGCGTGTGCTGTTGTCACAGCTGCAGATATATGCTTTATACGTCCAAATATTTTTGGTACACAAGCTCACCCAATGGTACTTCTGAAATCACAGGTTTCATTTCAAGAGCTTGTCCTAAGTCTCTAAGGTTCTGTGAAGTTCAGGCTTTACACCTGATGATGGAACATTGCTGTCAATATTTGATTGTTTCCAGCAACACAAGCATTAATGAGGTGGAGTACTGATGGTGGATTGGAAGGAGATCATAAATACTACTCCATCTCAGCCCAAAGGTATTTTATCATGCTCCATTATTCCAGAAAATACACAATGGCACTTATCCACAGTGTTGCCCCTGGGGGGCTTTGTACCTTGGCATAGGGCATAGTGAACTTGAGCTTTGCAGAGCTTTTATTGTTTCCATAAAGCTCCAGGGTCCTGGGATCAGTCTCAGGGGTCACTGTGAGTAGTTGAGTGTGTTCTCGCTGTCTCTGTGTGGGTTTCTTCAGGGTGTTCGCATTCCTCCCACAGTCCTGAAAGGCATTTGTAGGTGGATTGACTGTGTGAAATGGTCCAAGTGTCCAAGTGTGAGTGACTGGGTGAGTGGGTGAACAGTAAGACAGTGTGTCAGTAAGACAGTAGCAGTTTGAGTCTCTCTGCTAGCCTGAGCTTCAAAACAAATATTTGCATAAAAACATGAAATAATGTTAGCACCACATTTGCTTGTGTAACCCATGTTTGTTGTTTGCTGTACTTTCCATGCACTGTGACCACTTGGAAACAGTAAGAACTGAAATGTATAGAAGAATGAAGCATGTCTGAGATCACTTACTGCATGTGATTTGAGGTCTGGAAATAGAAGCTCTGTTCACTCTCCCTGTGTTTTCTTTGCTCACGGCGATGTTTTTCAGAACAAATTGTGATGAAACAAGCCTGCAGCGCTGAAAAACCATGTGGTCCGTGGAACCGTGCTGTAATTTCATCCGTCTGCTTTCAGAGATGCTCGTGTTCACTTCAGAAGAGTCAGACTCCTGCCCAAGGCAACAGACACCAGGAGCCTTCAGAACTTACAAACATCAAAATACTGGAATTTACAAAGCTTCTAAAATGAGTTAAAAGCACTACAGAGGTCTCATTCTGAATTGGATTGCACTTGTATGTTGGGCATCTGTGTTCAATACATAAACATGTTAAGCTTCCTTTCAGTTGAACCCATCATTACAAAATTTAAAAAATAATAAGTAATGTCTTTATTTATCATTCATTCATTATCTGTAACCCTTATCCAATTCAGAGTCGCGGTGGGTCCAGAGCCTACCTGGAATCATTGGGCGCAAGGCGGGAATACACCCTGGAGGGGGCGCCAGTCCTTCACAGGGCATGTCTTTGTTTATTAATTAATTTATTTATTTATTTAATTCAGCTTTGGAGTGCTCCCTTTGGACTTCAGGAGCTGAACTGTAGGCCTAATGCATCAGATTGACTAATATAATTATTGAGAGGGACTATCCAAATGGTGGGACTCGTTTTGTGTAAGACGTTCTAGATTAATCCCTGACCACAAGAATGAGATGAAATCTAATCAGGTTTCAATTCAAGTGCAACCTACAAATAAACCATGAAAGGTTTTTACAAGCTTCAAATATCTGTGATGTTTAATCTACATGAACCAGACATTAGCTTATCGCTAAGATAAAACTAATAATGGTTTAGGGGCTAGCATAAATTGGCATCATCCATGCTGGTTTATTCATTCATTATCTGTAAGCGCTTATCCAGTTCAGGGTCGCGGTGGGTCCAGAGCCTACCTGGAATCATTGGGCGCAAGGGGGGAATACATCCTGGAGGGGGCGCCAGTCCTTCACAGAGTAACACACACACACCTACGGACACTTTTTTTGAGTCACCAATCCACCTACCAAAGTGTGTTTTTGGACTGTGGGAGAAAACCAGAGCACCCGGAGGAAACCCATGCGGACACTGAGAGAACACACCAAGCCCCTGACAGACAGTCACCTGGCGCAGGACTCGAACCCACAACCTTCAGGTCCCTGGAAGCAACAGGAGCTGTGTGACTGCGACACTACCTGCTATGCCACCCTGCCGTCCCATGTTGGCGGACTATACTCAGTCCAGCTCCAGTCCACTGAGGGCTTTAAAAACTCTGGCAGCACTGCTGTGTCTGATCCATACATAACAGCACAACACACATCACTTTTCTTTAAGATGTCGCTGTACAATTGTAAAGATGCATTATACAGAACAGACGAAGATGAACCAGCAGTTCCTCTGTTCTTCGGCTTCTGTTGTTATACCACCATATTGTTGAGAATAGGAACAAAATCGCTTTAGGAACAATCATTTCCAATCATTTACATTATTTTGCATCTCCAGGTTGTAAAGTAAAGAAAATCTCAACTCATTTTGTCGCCTGTGGCTCTGCCGCCATGTCACCTGCCGCCAAATCTTGTCTCAAATCGCCTGCTTTGGTACAAAAATCACTGGTCGACTGTTGCTTCATTGCATTGTGAACCTAGGAATACTGTCTCTCAGGCAGCATGACAACAAAGAGGAAAACAGCAGAATACATTAGAACGATTCCGTCAGCTATTTGCATTCAGCGCCCTTCCCTGCCTCTGAACATAACCAAAACTTCAACTCCAGACATCTCAGGAAGGTTAATGTTTATAACTGAACACCGCTGTGACCTAGTTTCTGAGGAATAAGGTAGAGCTGCCCATTAGTTTGTTCCTGTAAGGCAGTAATTAGGAATTAGGACCACATTCTCCATAGCTCCTGGCACTAGATGAAGAACTGATACAAACAGTGGAGGGGTTTTAGCTTAAATGCATGCACAGGAACATCCACTCCCACACTTCCATGAACTCACTATTCATTCAGTTATTCTTTTGATCCCCAGGAGACTTAAAAAAAATCCCTTCCCCTGTCTAAGTGTATTTCCTCTTCCATTCATCTCCACTCTTCGACCCTAATCCACATCTACCACTCGCTCCTCAGCTCTTTTCACTCTTACAGCAGTGTCCGTATGGGTGCCCTGAAAACACTTTAGCACAAAAAAGACAACATACAAATGCAGAGCAGAGGTTCAGTCCAAAGCTACAGTACATTTATGGTGTGGGACATTTTAAACAGTGTTTATTCAGCATATTATGGCATAAATATTCAAATCACAGATGGAATGCGCTTATATTAAAGGTTTTATTAATTCTGAAGAGACACGTTGTAGCGTAGCACCCCAAAGAAGACGCTGAGGCCTCACAGTCAAGAGAACCATCTAAACAATAAGTCAGTGCATCATGGGAGCTGTGATATCACCCACATCTGTCTCAGTTTTACATACACACACTTTTGAAAGGGTACAGCGTTTAAATTTTACCCATATTCACATATATTCATATATATGTTTGTTTGTTTTAGGCTAGTGGCTTTTCTATTCCTTTTCGCAAACTGTCACGCCCTCGTCCTGTCATGTCTGTTTTCCCCGCCATGTGCTCTCTCAGCACATGGCTCTGTTTGTTGTTGCCCTAGTCCCGCCTTTGTTCCGCCGCCTCGTCTGTGTCTCATTTGTTACCCTGCCCCCTCGTTATCTGTCTCAGGTGCGTCTCGTCTGTGTTTTGTATTTAAGTCCCCTTCTCTCACTTCCTCTTGTCGGACATTTCACCTTTGTTTTGTGCTCTCCGGTCTGTCTGTCTTGTCTATTTCTCCTGCCCTTCCAAGTCAGTCTTTGTATCTCTTTTGTCTCTTTGTCTGTTTGTGTGTTTACTCTGTTTATGCCTATGTTCAAGTTTATGATTTTTTTTTTTTTTTTTGCCCCTGTCCTTCAAGCAGTCTAACGGCACCAAGTGCACAACACAGGGCCCCACTAGTGCACCACAACATATGGTGTAATGATATAAGGGCACTTCTTAAGACACATTATCGAATTGTCTTTCTCAAGAGGGCACATCATTATAGTTTATAGCAAGAATTGTCACCAAAAAAAGCACTCAGTTATTTATTTGTCATATGAAGGGCAGCCAGTAAGGCACTTTGTCTTGTTTTTGCCACTCGAGAGGGCACTTTAGCGACATTTGTTCAACCATGGGGGCAGCTGCCCGCCCCGCACACCCTCTGAGTCTGCCAGTGTCTGATTATTCATTCATTCATTATCTGTAACCCTTATCCAATTCAGGGTCGCGGTGGGTCCAGAGCCTACTTGGAATCATTGGGCGCAAGGCGGGAATACACCCTGGAGGGGGCGCCAGTCCCAGTCCTTTCACGGGGCAACACACACACACACACGGACACGGACGCCAATCAACCTACCAACGTGTGTTTTTGGACTGTGGGAGGAAACCGGAGCACCCGGAGGAAACCCACGTGGACACAGGGAGAACACACCACACTCCTCACAGACAGTCACCCGGAGGAAACCCACGCAGACACAGGGAGAACACACCACACTCCTCACAGACAGTCACCAGGAGCGGGTCCCTGGAGCTATGTGACTGCGACACTACCTGCTGCGCCACCGTGCTGCCCGTGTCAGATTATATGTTTGTTTTATGTAATACAAGCCAAAATAGTGGAGAGAGTAGAGTAGCACATGGCCTGCTAGTTTAACTAACGATAGATTGATTGATAACTGATAATTGATAATTGTCCTTTTATTCAACAAAATAGAACCTAAAAATTAAGTGGTTTAAAAATGGCGAGTGGGAAATATTTACTGGTTAATGCATTTTTTGCATGAGGAAAATGCAG
This sequence comes from Hoplias malabaricus, assembly GCF_029633855.1. Classification (NCBI taxonomy): domain Eukaryota; kingdom Metazoa; phylum Chordata; class Actinopteri; order Characiformes; family Erythrinidae; genus Hoplias; species Hoplias malabaricus. Next base: position 36,332,046 of record NC_089809.1, on the reverse strand, counting down.
CAAAAGCATGTGATGGTCTTGTTCTGTTCTTATGGATAATAGTGTATCGAAAAGTATGTGTGAGTTTGGTTTAGACCATTTAAAGGTGTTGATTTTTATGTTAATGATCATGAATAATTAATATTTAATGATAATGATCATGAATCTAGTGCATTAACACTTAAAAAAGAAAAAAAAGTAGTGCTTTCTTTTTACATTTTATTCAAATGTTATTGTTGTTTGTTTGTATTTCCCCAAAGCCCTGATGTCTTCTTTCAAGAGTGTACGTTTGTGATGCTGTTGGAGAGTGAACACCAAGGCAGCATTGGAAGGCTTTGAAACTATAGTGGGGACACACTCAGCTCAGACCCCATTTAAAGGAACACTGGGTAGTATTTTTACCTTGAAATTACCCCCCCCCCCTCCCTCCCTCTTTATTTTATGCAACTGTAGGGGGAGCCCAGGAGCAAAATTAATTAATTATGAGTGTAACAACTCAAATGTGCAATACTCTTACAGTATACAGTATATCCGTATTTATTATTATAGATGTGTACATATTGTAAATTTCCTTTTGTGTTAAATTTTTTATTAGAGTGTTTATTCTTTTACAACTGGCTGCTACTGTAATAATTGCAATTTCCCCCTGGGATCAATAAAGTATTTCTGATTCTGATTCTGATTCAAAACTACCAAATCTTACCTAATGTTCCTTTAAGAGGCTAAGATAACATCATTTAAGGCAGCACTGGACCTGTGTGTTCTGCTGTGAAGGCTCTTTCAGTCAGGAGAATTAAGCCAATAAACCCTCCTGTACTCACCAATACGTTTCTGAAGGTTTTGATTATCCCTCACACCCTTCTGTCACACACATTCCACCCCTGCATCTGGCTTGAACATAAAGATGGCAGATGTAGCACCTCAATATGTGACCACAACTGCAGTGTTTAATTATGAGTAATTCATATTCATAGCTGCATTCTAAAAGCTTGTTTGTTAAAAATTAGTTTACTGTGATGGGAAAAGGGAATTAAAGGTCTCAAAGGGTGAAACATTTGTGTTCCTTTGACTTCGGAGAATCGAGGGGAGATTTTTCACAGTCGCATTTGTGGGATTCTACAAAGCAGGCAGCTCTATGTGATGTAACATTCAAGAAATGCACTCTGCTGTATCTTCTGCTCTGAGACATGGCTTTTATTCCCAGTATAGCATTGTTCATGTCCCCTTGCTGTTTGTTCCTCATTCCTTTGGCCAGAGTATTTTTGTGCTGTGTATCATTTCTGTGTTTAGTTCCAGTTTAGCTTTTGGTTCCTTGTTGTTTGTGACTGTTTTGATGGGAACCTTGGCCTTTAAAATCTTACCCTGCCATTTGTTTCCAAGTGCCAGCATCAACTATACCCCTGCCTTGTCACACTTGCAGCCTAGCACCCCCCCCCCCCCCCCCCCCAAACACTCTCAAAAAAAAATTGTAGAGATAGTTAAATTAACAAATAAATAACAAAAAATCTGAAAAAGGATTACACCCTTCTAGCCAACCACTGGCACTGAGCATGGTGACATCAGGCTCATGTGCAGCTACTCAGCAATGTCCCAGCTGTATGTGTACAACTGAACATAGCCGAAATCTATAAACCTATAGACACCAATCGGCTGTAACATTAAAATGTCCATTTTATGCGCTTCACTGGCAATTTACGTGCAGTTTTTAGTTCTAAAATTACAAACTTTATTCGATCTGCTGCTCTGCATACTACAGCGCAGATATGATTTGGGTGGTGGATCATTCTCAGCACTGCAGTGACACTGACATGGTGGTGGTGGGTTAGTGTGTGATGTCCTGGTACGAGTGGATCAGACACAGCAGTGCTGCTGGAGTTTTTGAACATCTGACTGTTACAGCTGGACTTAGCATAGCCCACAAACAAATCCATATCCAGCCGACAGTGTCCTGTGTCCACTGATGAAGGACAGCTGTACACACAGTGTAGCAACAGATGAGCTAACGTCTCTGACTTTACATCTACAAGGTGGACCAACGAGGGAGGAGTGTCTAACAGAGTGGACAGTGTTTAAAAACTCCAGCAGCACTGCTGTGTCTGATCCACTCATACTAGGGCATCACACACTAACCCACCACCACCACGTCAGTGTCACTGCAGCACTGAGAGTGATCCACCACCCATAATATACCTAATCTTTGGTGGTCCTGTTGGGGACCTATATAGTCAGTAGAGTGATCACATGATGGCATCGTAGGGTACACAAGAGAAAGGGTAAATGCTGTGTGTCGAATCCATGTTTTGTTTGTTCTTTTTGCTCGCCATATTTGAGTGGATGAAGGCAACAGGAAATTTGGATGTTGCTATTAAGATCATATGATTAGATATATTTTTATAAACTTTATAAATACTATAATTACATACTTATGACTGACAGAGAGGGCCCGATAAAGCCTGTGTGTAACAAAACATTGCTCAGGATTACAATCATTCATTTAGTTCCATACCAGTTCCCATTAACACCATTACACAGTCTGTCTCAGACTCTTTCTATTGTAGCTGCCCATCACATGAGCACTGAGTGTTGGGCTCTGAGGTCCTTACTGAAGAGGCCTGTCTCTGGTCTGCTATCAGCATTTGTCATTGTCAGTTGGAAGCACAGTGTTTTTTGGCTCGTCCATTCAGCCGTGGACGCCTCATGTCTCACTTCAGTAGCCAAAAAAAGAGCCATAAACACAGAGCCGCCGCTTTGATTGATGACTGGCCTCAGTCGAAATCTGAATTAAGGATGAGAATTATTAGTTTTTAAAGAGTGCAGACTCACGATGAGGAGAGTGGGCTTGAACACGTCGCTCATGCAGCTTTCCATGAGTCGTTTCCCGCCGATAAATACTGGAGCTGAGTGAAAGCTTCTCTTATGGGAAGCTTTATGTGACAAGCCAAATATCAAATATAAAGGCTCAGCAGAGCTTAGCATCTGTGTGAAGAAAGCTTGCTGACATCTCTCCCAACTTATGATTTCAGGCAGGAATTATTTGTGGGATTTTACAAGGGAAAAGTATCCTCCCGACAACAAAAACTGAACTGTTTCTGCACTGTCAAAACATATTTCCTTAAGGGGATTCTATATGTCCAAACATTCATAGACATCCCTTATAATTAGTAGCATCCAGCTTGTATAATCTCCACAGAAAAGCATGAAACAAAATAGAACACTGTGGAGCAGCTGCACAAGCCTAGAGTCACCATGCCCAATGGCAAGTGTCAGTTAGAGAGGTACAACCCCAATTCCAATGAAGTTGGGATGTTGTGTAATATATAACTAAAAACAGAATATAATGATTTGCAAATCCTTTTCAACCTATATTCAACTGAATATGCTACAAAGACAAGTCAGTGTAGTACCTAAACTGTCGTACTACGAAGCCACGCTGTTGTAACATGTGCAGAATGTGGCTTGGCATTGTCTTGCTGAAGTAAGCAGGGACGTCCCTGAAAAAGACGTTGTTTGGATGGCAGCATATGTTGCTCCAAAATTTGTATGTATCTTTCTGCATTAATGGTGCAGATGTGCAAGTTACCCATGCCATGGGCACTAACACCCCCATACCTTCAGAGACGCTGGCTTTTGAACTTTGCGCCAAAAACAATCCTTTTCCTCTTTGTCCCAGAGGACATGACATCCATGATTTCCAAAAACATTTTGAAATATGGACTCGTCAGACCACAGGACACTTTTCCACTTTGCGTCAGTCCATCTCCAATGAGCTCGAGCCCAGAGAAACCAGTGGCATTTCTGGGTGTTGTTGATATATGGCTTTTGCTTTGCATGGTAGAGTTTTAACTTGCACTTGTAGATGGAGTGACGAACTGTGTTCACTGACAATGGATTTCTGAAGTGTTCCTGAGACCATGTGGTAATATGCGTTACAGTTTTTAATGCAGTGCCACCTGAGGGATCGAAGGTCACGGGCATTTAATGATGGTTTTCAGCCTTGCCACTTACCTGCAGAGATTTCTCCAGATTCTATGAATCTTTTGATGATATTGTGGACTGTAGATGATGAAATCCCTAACTTCCTTGCAATTGTACGTTGAGAAACATTGTTCTTAAACTGTTGGACAAGTTCCTCACGCAGTTGTTCACAAAGTGGTGAACCTCGCCTCATCTTTGTTTGTGAACGACTGAACCCTTCGGTATGCTCCCTTTATACACAATCATGACACTCACCTGTTTCCAATTAACCTTCCTAACAAGTGTTTTCGTCAAAACCAGTCCCTGACCTGAAGTGTATTACCTAGGACAGGGGTCACTAATAGGTGGACTAAGGTATGGTTAAGGACCTAGACAATCAGATCTGAGCAGTATGATAAGTGCTGCAACTCAATTAAGGCCCCAATCCGTTTATTTTCAAAAACAGAGGTTTTGTCTGCTTTTTTAGCCTCCTGTCCCTACTAAAAAAAAAAACACATTTAAGGTACTGAAAACAGCTCCTCATTCCCTACGTAAGTCATAAAACAACATGTATACAAAATGTATACATTTCAGATTCTCACATATGAATACATATATATAAATATTTATGATGTTGTATTGGATATGGATGACTTGGGATTAAACCACTGTGGTTCTCTAATGCTCTCAAGGTTGGAAGTGAGATCCTGCCTCAAGTGGAGGAGTTTACATACCTCGGGGTCTTGTTCATGAGTGAGGGAAAGATGGAGCGTGAGATTGACAGGCGGATCAGTGCAGCGTCAGCAGTAATGCGGGCTCTGTACCGGTTCGTTGTGGTGAAGAGAGAGCTGAGCAGAAAAGCAACCTATGGTCACGAGCTTTGGGTAGTGACCAAAAGAACGAGATCGCGGGTACAAGCGGCTGAAATGAGTTTTCTCCGCAGGGCGTCTGGACTCTCCCTTAGAGACAGGGTTAGGAGCTCGGACATCCGGGGGACAGACTCGGAGTGGAGCCACTGCTCCTCCATGTCGAGAGGAGCCAGTTGAGATGGTTCGGGTGTCTGGTTCGGATGCCTCCTGGACGCATTCCTGGTGAGGTGTTCTGGGCATGTCCAATGGGGAGGAGGCCCCGGAGCAGACGAAGAACACGCTGGAGAGACTACATGTCTTGACTGGCCGGGGAACGCCTCGGTATACCACCGGAGGAGCCGGAGACGGTGGCTGGGAAGAGGGAGGTCTGGGTTTCTTTACTCTGACTTCTTCCCCCGCGACCCAGACCCAGATAAGCGGTGGAAAATGGATGGATGAATAAATGGATGGTTCTCTAATGCTTCATGGTGTTTTGAAGTCTCTCTCAAAGAGGTACTATGGCCCCCTACAGGACTGTCATGATAATGCAGCCCTTTTCATATTAATCTGGACGGGGATAGTTTCAGAAATAGAGAGAGGAAAATAAATAAACTGATCCGTGTGGACAGGCCCTAAATGACACACACAGGACAGGGCTCCAGACACCGCTGTCCTGGGGCCAATAAAAATAACATATGGGATGAGATAAAAGCTATTTTGGGACATTTTTCCAAAGACAGTGTTTTTTGTGGTAAAACCAGAATGCTACAAATAATGAGGTTACTCACTAGTTGAAATATGAACGGGAGTTCTCATAACATAAAGCTGTTATGTGTCACGCCCTCGTCCTGTCATGTCTGTTTTCCCCACCATGTGCTCTCTTAGCACATGGCTCTGTTTGTTATTGTCCATGTCTACGCCCATGTCCCGCCTTTCTTCCTCCCCCTCGTTATCTGTTCCAGGTGTGTCTTGTCTGTGTTATGTATTTAAGTCCCCTTGTCTCACTTCCTCTTGTCGGTCATTTGTTTCCTTTCCCAAGTCATTCTGTGTCGCTTTATGTCGCTTAGTTTGGTCTGTTTGTCTCCATCGTGTCATGTTCTCATTTCACTTCCTAGTCATGTTGATTTGCATTTCAATCCCTAGGTCATGTTGTTTAGCCTTCTAGTCTGTCTGTCTCTGCTATTACTCGTTTCATTTTCCATTGTCTTGTTGCTTCCAAGTCTGATTGTCTCTGTTGATCCTCTTTTAGGTTTGTTCTCTGTTAGTCCTCTGTTTATGACTCTGTTTAGTTCTCTAGTCTAGCTCTCTAGTCTGTATGTACCATTAACACTGTTTAGCACTCCATGTTTATGTTTAGTCTGTTTAGCACTCCGTTTTTAGGTTTCGTCTGTTTAACTGTGTCCTAGTTTAATTCGCTTAGCTCCTCTTTGTCCAAGTCTCTGTTAGCTCTCTGTTTGTTTTCTTATTATCGAAGTCTGTTTTGTTATTCTTTTTGTAAATTAAAGTTCACTGTGTTTTAGCGTGTGCGTCCGCCTCTGTCAGTCCACCCTCCGCAATTCCTGACATTATGTTTACTAATAAAGTTCCACCTTCCAGCATAAAGAGCCAATCAGCTTGCAGATTATGAATAAAATCCTGCCTCCCAGTATAAAAGGAGCCAATTTGCAGCAAGCCCAGAGAGGTCAACAATATTGTGAAGCTAGTGAGGAAAAGTCAGCTGGAATACCCATTTTTCTTTCTTCAAAATTATTATTGGTAAAAATATTTGAATTGCAATTCTAATTTTAATTTGATTTGACATTCAGTTGTTGCTAACAACCTAAAATATTAAGAGAAGTACTAGGCTACTTCAAAATACCGGATATACACTGATTATAATACAAGTTTTGTCCTGAACCTTGGCTTGTGGAAACTTTCTCTAAATGGACCTCAATGGATTTTAATTTATTACCCCTGAATGCCATCAAATCCTCACCACAGTGCTCTGTTGTTTAGTTTAAAGCCTTACCAGAACATTAAAGATTGTTATTACAGCCATAAAACGGAACAAAAATCGAAAATGAAGAATACTGAACAAGCAGGTGTCCACAAATTTTAGACCATACTTTTACAAAGAAAAGCTAGCCTGAGTGGTATGGTTTGATAATAAACAACAGGGTGTTCTGTATTTTCATCGGCACACACATCCTCCCATCTCGTTGTCTGTTCTTTCTAAAATGTTTGGACACTCCAGACTGTGCCGCTCTTTTTTCCCTGAGATGGAAGCGGTATGTGGTCGCCTCCAAATGTTCCACATGCTCGTTACAAGCCATTATGGGTTCATCCTGAGTCCAGAGAACTAGGCCATCTGTCTGCTTTCATTTGCGCTGTGCATCCAGGTCGGTCTTTATAGTGCGACCTGCTGCGGAGCACTAAATCCACAGCGCTTTAATGAGCATGTCCGCTGACAAACACATCCACCTTCGCCTCATGGAGCAAATATGCAGAAACGCTCCTTCTCATAACAGCAGTGTGTGACCACGGATGACCCCAGTGGTTTGAAGAACTTGAACTTTGGCAAAGCTTTTTATCAAGGGGTGTGTGTGAGTGTGTGTGTGTGTGTGTGTGTGTGTGTGTGACAGAGAGGGTGTGGGGGGTACATGCCCATCCTTCATTTAGCTTCCATTATGATGTTCATTTCAAGCATCGATTGAATAAATCGGAGCCAAATGATCTAGAAGTCTAAATTACTAAATAAAATATACTTTTCTTTATGGTTTAACCCCTTTAAAGTTTACTCTTAGTGAAGACGTATTATGAAAAAAAAATAGTTCGGTGTGTTCTCCCCGTGTCCGCGTGGGTTTCCTCCGGGTGCTCCGGTTTCCTCCCACAGTCCAAAAACACACGTTGGTAGGTGGATTGGCGACTCAAAAGTGTCCGTAGGTGTGAGTGTGTGAGTGAATGTGTGAGTGTCTGTGTTGCCCTGTGAAGGACTGGCGCCCCCTCCAGGGTGTGTTCCCGCCTTGCGCCCAATGATTCCAGGTAGGCTCTGGACCCACCGCGACCCTGAACTGGATAAGCGGTTACAGATAATAAATGAATGAATGAATGAAACTAGTTCAGTGTTTGTGCCAATTAATTTACATATGTGTAAGTTCATGCCAAACCATAAACTGTGAAATAAGACCCAGTCACTTTTTGTACTCTGCCTTCGTCAGAAAACCAGATAAAATGAGCAGCTCTGATTCTGTGCTGTATTTTACATAAGAGTAAAGAGTATTTAGAATTGTCTCGCCTCCTCGTTTGAGTCTCTCCTATCACTACGCTGGAGAGCACAAAACTGATGTTAAACAGATAAAAAAAAAATGCAAAGAGTTCAGAGAAATAAGAGGAACAAAACAATAACAGAAAAGAAAAAGAACTGAGAGAATAAGACAAAGGAACAAAGCTTCTTCTCACTCCTGGGCTCTCGTGTTGAACTCAAGCTGTGGCTAATCCTCATTTTAAGGGAGAGGTATTGAAACCAGCCGTTCTGGTGGTTTCTGTGGTGTTTGATGCTTGTGGTATTTTGACCAAAGCATGTCACAGGAGAACACAGCCCCATTAAAGTTGGGCTGTACAGATCTAAACATATCTGCTTCATCATATACAGACGTCAATAAAGGCATCAACCAACACACTTTAACCTATAGAGCATGGGCCCTAGGGGGCAACCTCCAAAGCGGAATGTATAAAAACAAGTAATTCTAAACCTATGCCACAGTTACCATTAGTTCTTAAAGCATATATACGTCAGTGGCGGATGCTGGTCTTTCAAAGAGGGGAAGCTCAATTTCAACCTACATCATAAAATGTGTCGGTTTATTTATACGTAAATTCTACCCTCCGTTCCTTTTCAAGAAAATGGTCAGTGACCCTGTCGTACCAACAAGGCGTCTTTTCCAGGGACTTGACTAGTGTCCTCTCAATGGCCAGCAGAGCTAGGCTGCTTAAATGGGCCTTGGCCTTGGCCCATGTGAAGTGTGTCCGCCTGTGAGTGCTTTTTGACGGTGGAGGGGCTCAGCAGCATCCGCTGGACAGAAACTGTGATAGAAGTCAGAAAAAGTGATAGAAAACCCCACCAGAAATAGAAGCTTGATTTGTCGCTAGTCGTTTTAACAAAGAAAATGCCGCTAAAAGGATTAAGAAAGTCTGGTTCAACTCAGAACAGAATGAAAATTTAATGCTCCCGCGGATCTCTACACCAAAGGATCGCTGATTCGCTCATTTTGCTGTCAATCAAAAAGGGATTCAGCCTCAGACAGAGCATCCAATCATCATGCAGAAGCTGAGCGTCCGGGTCAGCCGAGGCCAGCCCACTGCCCCATAGACCCCCAGAGACGCTGAGCGTCCGATGGGCGGGACAAAGCCCAGCATTTATCCAATGACTCGTTTCGTTTCGCACTTCGCCGCTTCGCTATTGAACTGTTTAAAGCACTGTGAAACTGCGGGAATGACTGAGAGGAAAGCCGCGTCTTTACCAGTGATAAGAAGCTGATTCTGAACAAAAGTTGAGCGCGTTGTAGAGCATATTTATTCAATGACATGTACACACAACAGTATATATTTGATCACTTATTTTTTGACATTTTAGGGGAAGCTGAGCTTCCCTTGCAGTCTTAGAGCAATCGCCTCTGATATACGGTGTGTCACAATAGAGATGTTCAGAGTCCAGTGTCCTAGTTTACTTGGACTGAGTGTGTAATGGCTACACACTCACTTCCGTTCCTTGGATTCCATGTGACAGAAAGGTCTTGCAGTCATTTATAAATCATGAAACCTAAAACAAAACACAGGGACAGCACTTTACGCATCATGCCCATGTGCAACTTGCTGACAGAGCATGTGGTGTCTCTCCATCTCAGATACTGCAATGTCCAGCAGAAACATCTTTTTAATTCCATTTTCAAATGTAAATCATTTAATTCTGTTTCAGGGAAGAGGAAAGCAGGTTGAGGGACATCTACCGCGGATGTGTAAGCAAGCAGAGCGTGCCGCTGGTTTTCTGTAACCATCTGGACATCAAAACTGAAGCATTCTTAGTCATATTTTTAATCGTTTTTGCAGATTCTGTATCCTTCATAGTTTGGATGTAACAAATGAATTACTCACAATGAAAAGACACACTTTTTAAACGACACTCCAGATATTACTGACTGCACTTGCTGTTAAAAGGTAAACGTGCCAAACAGGAATCATTGTGTAATGCCCAGGTCTTCAAATCTGGATCTAGGATCATGGTTCCAGGCCAGGATTTTAAATTGACTGGCTAGTATGACACTATAAGTGTAACTGCTAACATGCCTAACTAGCCGGTTATAGTGTCAGACCAGCTATTTTAAAATACTGGCCTGGACCTTGGATCCAAGGTCTAGATTTGAACAACTCTGCCATAGAAGAATCATAGTTTCTTCCCTGAATAAATCGTTTTTTTATTGTTTCTCTGGAGCACCATTGTTTTGTGCTGCAAACTGTTTGCATATTTTCCAAAGAAAAGCCAAACAGCAAGGGATCCCAAACTTTTTGAACATGGAAAGAACCATCGCACCTGGCGTTAATGAAGGATTGGGGCTTTTATGGGGCCAGTCAGTGTTTTACAGATTTTGACCAATAAACATATTACTGCCGCTTCTCTCCTCGTATTAATTGGTTGATAAGAGTGCGGGGGACACACCCACATCTCAAGCCTTCAGTCGTCTGGTTAGAAATAGCAGAAGTAGTGATTAATATTAACTCCGCTAAATATACAAGCACATACACAAAATGGTTCAGAGCAAATGATAAGAACAAGTCAATACTTAAGTAAATTGGCAACATACTTTAAAGTTGGAGCTCACCAGTAATGCTACTAATTCCCCATACAGTAGCTGACAGTTGGTACAGTCTTGTACCAAACGGCCCCTGCCTTTTACTGCTGAACAGCCTGTATGTGTTTGAACGCAATCAAATCATCACAGCAATTTTCCAGTCTTGGGCGAGTGTCACAATGTTCTGATCTTAATGTCCTCCCAGACCCAAGCTTCATTTCCATCTGTAGTGAGACAGAGCACACTACTCCTCTGCTGACTGTTATCATAGAGCCTAGTGTCTCCGAACAGGTCCTCATTTATTGTTGTATTTGACACATCCTTTGCTTATCTTTTGTATGGGGTTTTCTTTATTGGTTTATTCCCTGAACACCCCACTCCCAGAACCCAGCGATGGATATTGAGAGCAGTCCGTGGTTGATGCATGTGGGAACATGTTGATCTTAATCTGGCTTCAGAAAATATGTTTTGACAACCTCGTAATAATTTGAGTCTACAGGGAAGGCGAACACTCTGTTGTTTGAATGAATGTTATTTTATCAGTTTAAAGATGAACAGCTTAACTTTTATGAAGCTGTCTCTCCCCAAAAGGCCAAGTGGTATCAGAGGTGTACTGTTTGGTTTACACGTTAATGCTGAAACAAAAGAAGTCATAATTTAATCTAGTTTCATACTGTAGACTGGCAGGGCACCAGTCCATCAGAGGACATCACACCCTCATCAGTCACTCACAAGTTCACACAGCTAATACATCCATCAATATTTGAGGATGGAAGCATTTGAATTTTGGCATTGAAGGATATTAAAACCCCTGTCAATAAAGTCATATGTCTTCAGATAAACCTCTGCATTACTTTATTCAGAGCATAAAAGACCAAACTTGACATGGAAGTAAACTAAAGCACCTAAATAAAAAATATGGCTTTTAATAGCCTGGCGTGGGAAATGGTCAGCGTTGCAGTTCACACTCCACTGGCCCCTACCCATCTGTGTTCGCCTTTAGAGATTAAGGTGTGACCATTTGGTGCCACTCCAGTGGCTCCAAGGCTGTAAACAGTCCATAGCTGCTCCTTCATGCCTGCTTTGACCCGCTTTTAAAAAAATATCACAACTATTGATCTGAGCATGTTTTGGAACAGTTCTGTCCTGTCCACTGTCATTCTCACTGAGGAAGCTTACAGTGCTTTTGAGTCCAAGAATTATACCATGCTTTTTTACTGGATTTCCATTGATTTTCCATCTTTCTGAATAATTGAACAATTAGGAATCTTAATTCTACTCTATTCTACATGAACTTGTTCACAGTGGTACTCAAGAGAACCAGACATGGGAAGAGTTACATTCATCTAAAAGGCTAAGCACCACTTAATGGACCTCCATGAATATTTCACATTATTGTAGTTACTGACAGATATAAGTATGAATTAAAATGAAAATAGCAGCTTAATTTGCTTTAAAACTGACAATTTTATCAAATTGATGGAAAAACCCGAGCTCGCTACGGAAATTCTTGAACGCAACCGTGACGTCACTGGTGGACAACAGCTGAACAACGCCGCGGTAAAACACCGTTATGACTGACTGTTATGACAGTATCTAGCTAAATAACCAACATTATTCATGACAATAGCCTAGCAATAAGCTAAACTCAAATGTAGAGGTACCGTTATTCTTGTAAATGTGATCGAAGTCGAACTCGAATTCATCCGACACTATAAACCTCCGTAATGCAGCTACGTAGCCGAGTATAATCTGAGCCACCGAGTTTAGCAAGTCAAGCTAACGTTAACTAACACCAACTAAAACAGGCGAAGTAAGTGTCCTTACCTTGAATGACTGACCACCAATGAATGAATGACTGATGCAGCTGACCCTTAATTTATTATAAATATACATATATAAATTGTAATATCAAGCCTTCTTCCACCCTTCCTTCATCTTCTGTAACTGCTTCATTTTTTAGGAGCAAGGCAGGAATACACCATGGGCAGGGCACCAGTCCATCACATATGACTGACCTTCCTCCCTCACTCATAGACAATTTCACACACACACACACACACACACCAGATCATATTTTGGTAGTATTTGTTCTTCTATTCACATTTCAAGTGGAAGGTTAGAGCAATGAAAAGCAAAATAACACACGGCAATTTAGAAAAACTCTGTAGCTGTGTGTCATCACTTGTCATTGCACTATTTGCTGTGCTTTGACTCTGCTGTGAGTGAATCAATCTGTGACAGAATACATTTTTGCCAAAACTGCTTCTCAACACTACCTTAAATAACGTCTCAAGCCTCAATGAATTTAAATCTCACCGCTGATGTGAACGTCTGGAATAAGATTTTTCGATCAGGCTCATTATAGATATTCTTTTATCTGTAGGAAATGGACAGTCAAATCCCTCACTAATTACATTACAGGACCTCCTGTGGTTAAACTAATCCAGCTCAAATTGGGCTTAATTGATCTGATCCAGGGAGTTAAGAGCTTGATGAGCTGGATCCTGTGAGTTCAAAATTTAGATGGAAATTTGAAGAAAATGCTGCATACCATAGTTCCCCTTGTACTCTCAAGTAAATCCACAGTTAGTCACCAATAACATGCCTTTGCTGAGTGAAGTGGTCATACATTCTGAATGTGTTATTTAAAGAGTAACAACAGCCCCTTGCTTTAGCTGCCAGTGCCACTGGGAGGGGCCAATGTTAGGGGCACTGTAAACAGAGACAGCGCTCTTCTCTGCTCACTGAAAAATGGAGAGCGGCATGGAGACAAATGCAGTGTAGATGAATGCAGAGAGAAAAGGGCAAGTGGATGCTCTCCTTCAGTGTGTGGCATGAGGAGAACGTCATCGGGGCAGGAACACTTACTCTCTAATTTGCATACTGTGGTGTTGCTCCATACTTGTGGGTACATCACCCACGCCTACTGACCTGAGAGGCACTGCAGAGGCAGAACTGATCACAGTAAATTTGTTACTGACACAGTTTGGAAATAGATTTGAGTTTTAAGCAAGACATTACAATCAATAACATTCAACTCACCTTCTTAGGCAGTCTTCATTCATTGTCTGAAACCACTTATCCAGTTCAGGGTCGTGGTGGGTCCAGAGCCTACCTGGAATCCCTGGGCGGGAACACACCCTGGAGGGGGCGCCAGTCCTTCACAGGGCAACACACACACACACATTCACTCACACACTCACACAATCGGACACTTTTGAGTCGCCAATCCACCTACCAACGTGTGTTTTTGGACTGTGGGAGGAAACCCACGCAGACACAGGGAGAATACACCACACTCCTCACAGACAGTCACCTGGAGCAGGAATCGAACCCACAACCTCCTGGAGCTGTGTGACTGTGACACTACCTGCTGTGTCTTGGGCAGCAGTACATGAGAAATTGTGGCCCTCACATGCAAAGAAAGTGAGTTACAAACCAATTCCATAAGAGGATTTGGATCTAAATAGATCTTAAGGTGTAGTTACTCTTTAAAGAACTTTGACATATTAAATATCAGCGATAAACCATTACTATAAGTGATAAGCCTTTACTTCATGCCATGAAGGTAAAAAAAAGTGCACATGTTATGTGTGATTAATCTGGCAACTTTGGCTTTCAGTTCACCTCCTGAAGGCATCAGAAAGGAGCTCTCATTTCTCTTTAATTGGGGGAACCTCTGGAATTCTCAGTATACTTTTTCAATATGATTTGTTTTCAATAGTTTCAAATGGGGCGGCACGATGGTGAGGAGTGTGGTGTGTTCTCCCTGTGTCTGCATGGGTTTCCTCCGGGTGACTGTCTGTGAGGAGTGTGGTGTGTTCTCCCTGTGTCTGCATGGGTTTCCTCCGGGTGCTCTGGTTTCATCCTCCCACAATCCAAAAACACATGTTGGTAGGTGGATTGGCGACTCAAAAGTGTCTGTAGGTGTGAGTGCGTGAGTGAATGTGTGTGTGTGTGTTGCCCTGTGAAGGACTGGCGCCCCTTCCAGGGTGTATTCCTGCCTTCCGCCCAGTGATTCCAGGTAGGCTCTGGACCCACAGTAACCCTGAATTGGATAAGCGGGTACAGGTAATGGATGGATGGATGGATAGTTTCAAATGCGTTACTCACAATAAAAGGTCCTTTAGACAGTTCAGTATTTGCTCACAATCCATTCTAAATAAGAGAAGTGTGCTGTTAGTGGAACATTTATCTTAAGTGCCTGTGACATATTTCTGGATAAAAATAATAGCAATTAATGGAATGAATGGATCTCATTGGCTTCCTAAAAGCTCTAGGAGAGGGCAGTTATTCAAAGTCACATGACCCTGAAGACCTTTACTTTAAGGTTTAATGTCAGAACCTATTGGTGTGAAAAGACTCCATTCTGGCTCCGATGCTGAGAGCAATATCACACAAACAGTGTTGACAAGTGGCAAAGTGTCAAAGCTTTTCAACAGAAGGAGTGTCTGCATTTGTATTCCAGCGCAGTGTTCTAATGACCAGCCGTAAAGAGGCTGCATCAGGGGATTTTGTGCTTGGAAAAGCCAATTAATCTCTCCTTATTCAGGCCATCGATTGTATAAAGTGAAATGTCTGAAGAGCCCATTTCACAAACTGATACTGACAGTAACCTTTACCTCATGCTTTAACACTCTTTAATGCTTCTCAAGATGCAGCATGAGAGAATATGTCTTCATAAAATGACATTGTCTGTTGCCTGCATGCAGACAAACACCTAGTAATATCGTAATGCTTTTTTATTTTTTTAAAGCTGCTGTATTAATTATTTGAAGGCTCTTTAGATAGTGGCTCCATAACATACATAAATAGACATAGCGGTGGTGATAGAAAGCAGGAATTGTGATGTCTACAGAGCAAGAAAATATCAGACTCGCTGCAGCTTTTCCCATTTCAGGTCTGCAGAGGTTGCAGGGCATTCTAAAGCTGTCAGTGTTTACAGCAATATACTGTAATTTATACAGTTATCTGTAAATAACCGCCTAGCCATATACAATAACATACTGTCATTGAGAAAGATGTTATTGTACACATTGTATTGCCATTTACTGTAATCTTATTGCAGCTTTGTTTTTATAGTTTATTTCACATACTCGCACAGTCAATCACACTCACACCTGTGGACAATTCAACACACACACACCTACCAACGTGTGTTTTATTGTTTTATAAATTATTATTTAAAAAATATATTTTTGGACAGTGGGAAGAATTCAGAGCTTCCGGAGGAAACCCATGCAGACACAGGGAGAACACACCACACTCCTCACAGACAGTCACCCGGAGGAAACCCACACAGACACAGGGAGAACACACCACACTCCTCACAGACAGTCACCCGGAGGAAACCCACACAGACACAGGGAGAACACACCACACTCCTCACAGACAGTCACCCGGAGGAAACCCACGCAGACACAGGAAGAACACACCACACTCCTCACAGACAGTCACCCAGAGGAAACCCATGCAGACACAGGGAGAACACACCACACTCCTCACAGACAGTCACCCGGAGGAAACCCACACAGACACAGGGAGAACACACCAACTCCTCACAGACAGTCACCCGGAGGAAACCCACGCAGACACAGGAAGAACACACCACACTCCTCACAGACAGTCACCCGGAGGAAACCCATGCAGACACAGGGAGAACACACCACATTCCTCACAGACAGTCACCCGGCGGAAACCCATGCAGACACAGGGAGAGGGTGAGATTGAATCCACCAGCCCAGGACCCTGGAGCTGTGTGGTCATGGCAATATTTGTAGCAGCGCTATGTTAACATCACAGTTATAAACAAGCTGTTTATTTAATGATAAAAATGATGAATTTATTACTTTCCTGTGATATATAAATATTGTATATTGTAAAATCCTGACTGCCCCTGACGTAAATCGAGGACAAGCACCTGCTTTGTTCTTGTTCTATAAGCGCTGACCTTCTAGTGTGATAGAGCAGAGATAGACAAAGGCAGTGTATGAGGAATGGCTTAATAAATAACGATTGTACTGGTACCGGCGGTAGTTCCTTCTTACACTGAGAGACGGCAGTGACACTCTTCTGTATAAAGCCCAACGAGGAGACGTTTATCTCCAGATACAAACCTGCAAGATGAGTAATAAAGTAAGTCAGAGGGGTTAAGTGCAGAGAGGGCAGAGTGTCTGTGGATTACATCTCCATAATCAAGATCAGTAAACACCGTCTTTATCTACAGAACAATGGAACCAGCTTTGTTTATGTAAAATGGCTCCTGCTTTGTGTTCATTTACATACTCATCATACAATTTAACAGTGTGTTTGTCTTTAGGTCAAATAGGACCCAAACAAGATATTTAAATAATCTCTGCTCAAATGGGAATCAGTAATCTACAGAAAACAACATCAGCAGTAGAATGGGACGCTGGACACTTGTACATGTGCAAACGCACAATTCAAAAATGGCACATAACCAAGGTAATTGGTTACGATACAGCAATATACTGTACACTTAGTTCTGCTTCATAAGGTGATGGACGTGTTTCAAAAATCTCAGTATTTTGTTTTGCTTGAAGTAACTGAAGTAACTCGCTGCCTCTGAGGAAGCCACAGAATGCTCTACTGCCTCTGAGACTTCTATAAAAGTACTTTCCTGCACATTTGATTTATGATCGCTGCCTCTGAAGAAGCTGCAGAGTGACATCAAATAATCCATTTCTTCCTCAGAGGCAGCAGAGCATTATTGTATAAGATTCTGTGGCTCCTTCAGAGGCAGCAGTCATTGTGCAGGAAAGTACAAAATCTGTCTCAGATGCAGCAGAGCATTAATATTCTACAGCTTCCTCTGAGGGAGTTACTTTCTCCTCCATTCATTCCTGTAACTGTTCATCCAGGTCAGGGTCGCGGTGGGTCCGGAGCATACCCAGACTCATTGGGCGCAAGGCAGGAACACACCCTGGAGGGGGTGCCTGTTCTTCACAGGGCAACACACACTCAAACCAATGAACACTTGAGTCAGCAATCCAATGTGTGTTTTGGACTGTGGGAGGAAACCCATGCTGGCACTGGGAGAACACACCAAACTCCTCACAGACAGTGAGCGGGACTTGAATCCACAACCTCCACGTCCCTGGAGCTGTATGACTGCGACACTACCTGCTGCGCCACCACCCATCCTCCATTCATTTCTGGCAGATAGAGCAGGCACACACAAGGGCCTAGGTGGAACTTTGGAAGTCTTTGCTCAATTCATTTTAACCAATCATGTTCATCCCTGCCTGTTGCCTGGTGACCAGTTATGTTCCTTAAGCCTTAAAGGCAGCGCTGCCTCCAGAACCGTTTTGAACAGTGCTTGGACACCAGCTCCACGTGAGCCTGAGATCAACATGCCCAACACCAAGCATCAGCTGCAACTCCTTAGCACTGGGTTTACAACGGTGGAACTGCATTCTCTGGAGAGATACCTTTGGGATGACTAGGAGTGATGCTTGCGATATCCCTGATCATAACTGACCCTACTAGTTCTGAGAGACGGCTACGTTTTTGACTATTCTCTTACCAATTGTTTTCCAAGGAATGTAGCTATAAAGCCTGTTTAAAAAGTTGCTAAATGATGCAGTTAGCTAATTTGCATATGTGTGACATAACCATGTCCTATAGCAAGCTGCTTTAACAGTTCAAACTGATTCATTTAAATGTCTGATGCATTCACTTTGGTTAAAAAAAGGGTCATCTCCTTTCATCACTAGTTCTTACCTCTCTGTAGCTTCACAACACTCCAACCGAAGCTGTTTCCAGGTTGTTTTCAGATTGTCAGGCAATTAACACCCATGACATACACTCATAAGACATCTGTTTACTCTTTGGATAAAGAAGAACCTCTCACTGATCTCAGATCTGATTAAGGAATAAACTAAACGTATAGGAAAAAGCAAACATTGGCCCATGGCAGTGCTGTGTGCACATTTGCTGCTGAGCGTGGTCCGTGTGACCTGGCATGCGGACTGACTGCTCGGCCCTCTGAGCCACAGAGAGAGAGCTGAGCCTCTTGCGGCTCCATCTCGAAGAGCAGAGAAGCCACAAGGAGAGAGCTATGCCTCTTGCTCATGCCCCAGTCCCAGTGTTCTGACGAGTTGCACTACTCTTCTCTGGGAAATAGACAGGGTCTGTACAGAAAGTCGCTAGATTTTCTAAATATTCACAGCTTGAGCCCTTGAGCAAGGCACCTACCCCCCACCCTCCAACTGCTCACTGTGTGCTAGGGCTGGCCACCTGCCACTCCAGGTGTGTGTGTTTGTGTGTTTTCACTGCCACAAGTGGGTTAAATGCAGAGTCTCAGTTTCCCCAAGGGGACTCATAAAGTATCACTTCTTCTTCTTCTTAAACAGCAGCGTTTTTGCAGTGGCCAGTTTGCCCTGTTGTTTAAAAGGTCTCTGCAAAGACTGCACTCTCATTTCTAGCTCTGGGTCTTGCGATGTAGCCAGTAGCCAGTGCGAAACATCTGCTTGGCTCAAGCACCATTTCCTTCATCCCAAAAAAAGCAAATCAAGCCAATCTCAGCCTTGATTTGCCAAGAGAACCCGAGGCAGCCTGCTGGAGAAGGTGTGGAGGTGTGTCTCAGTCTGATCTGTGTGATTGCAGACAGAGTTTCACAGTCAGTTCCAGCTCCATTCAGGTCCTTTTTCACACCGTTATTGTTCTCGCTCCCTGGCAGCGGCACATTCCCACACCTGGACTTGTTAACTTTTGAACCACTACAATCAACAACATGCCTTAAGGTCTGAGTTAATTAAATCTGCTGTTTTGTGTAGGTTGGAGCATTTGAATGCATGGCCTAATTCCCACTAACATTTGCTAGTTTCTAAGCTCTCTTTCATCTGTACCCTCACATTCAGCAATCCCCCATTCATTCTATTGAGGCTTTAATAATATGTTTCAGTAAAGCAGGTGTGTGCCGTGTGATAAACCAGAACGTTCCCAGTCTATATCTGTATGCCTCCAGAAATTTCCAAGCCCATTTCCAAAAGCAGTCACTGCATAAGTTTTGCTGCTGGGAGAGAAATAAAAAAAAGCCTGTGGTTATAGGAGAGCTTTCAAAGGTCAGAACACCCGATGCAAAAATTAGTCTTATGAGCATCAATATAGGGCCAAGCCCCCTCCCACTCCTCGACAAAATGCAAAGATTAGGACAAATGAAAGGTAGTTAGATACAATAGAGGCTGTGGTACAGTCATAATTTGTTGACAATCGCACGGTAGCCACTTCTGAAAGGTATATTACCAACCTCTCCAGAAAAACCTTTTTACGCCCAGGTTAAATTGACCATAATAAAATCTGTTGACGAGCACTTTGTAGGCTCGCCGGTGTATATTTGCCCAGCTTCTCGCGAAGGACGTGAGGGAGAGAGGGAGGACAAGAGGCAGAAAGCTACTCCACAACACATGGGCGCGCTGAGTAGCTTTTAATCAGAGGAAAAAGCACTGCTCGAATTGGATAAAACCTTATCTGAGAGCAGAAAAGTGGAGGTGGAAGTTGTGGTACATTATGTTCCCACAGTAAACGGAGCCGCTACGAAATTTAACCCACAAGACTCATTCATCACCCACAGCTCAAAGCAGCTCCTCCTCACCCTCCTGGCACAATAATAGCTTTCATCATCCCCCAATATGATTAGAGGCCAGATGACAGAAGAAAAAGCCTCGGCAGCTGAGCATAGCAGGAGATGAGGTTTGTTTCTACATCATTTTAAGTGTTCTTTGGAATTTTGGAGTTATATACGTTCTCTGGTCACCCCTTTATGGAATTCAGCTATTTTCAGAACTCATTTCTGGGGTACCCACTGCTGATAGGGGTCTTTAACAGTGCAAACATTAAATCCTCCATTGTACAAAACAGAAGCAGAAGGTCTGCAGCAGGAGGACATGAATCCAAAGGCCTAAGATCAAGATCCGTATCATGAGCTGGAGGGTCGTAAAGCCCCCAGCACTGGGCTGTGGAACAACAGAACCTTGTTTTGACACTCGTCTTCAATTTTATAATTAACGGCAAGTTAACGCAAGGCAAGTTTATTAATAGAGCACCTTTCGTACACAAGAGCAATACAAAGTGCTTCACAGGATCAAAAGTAATAATAAAAATCAGTTAATCAAGAACAAGAATTAAAAACATAAAAGGCATTTAAAACAATTAAAACAGTGCAATAAAAGAAAATATATTAAAGGCATTTTTTTTTCTTTTACTGCCATATCTAAGTAAACATGGTTAAAAGGATTCAAACAAAATGATACAATAAAGGGAATGATTACATAGAATATAAAAGCTGTGCAAGAACTAGTGCCATTACAGAATAAAACGTGAAGAGTTTTTTAAACTGAGCTGTAAGTTGCTCAATTAGGAATTTATTACATCTTTATTTAAAAGTGCCTAATGTTGGGGCTCTTTTAATGTTCTCTGTCAACTGGTTCTATTTAAGAGCGGCATAGGAGTTCAACACTGTTTCTCCATGTTTAGTTTTCACCTGAGGCAGGACTAACTGACTAGTTCCTAAAGATGTGAGAGTTCTGCTCGGCTCATATCTCTGTAGCAGATCTAAAAATAAATATGATGGTCCTACACCATTTAGACATTTGTAGACCTGTAACAACACCTTAAAGTCTATTCTGTAACAGACTGGTATCCAGTGTGAGGATTTAAGAACATTGGTGATGTGTTCTCAGCTTTTACTCCTAGTGAGAACTCTGGCAGCTGCATTTGGAATCATCTGAAGATGTTTAACAGTCTTTTTTTGGAAGTTCAGTTCGGAAATCATTACAGCAGTGGTTCTCAAACATTTTCTATTATTCCCCACCTCAGATGAAGGGGAATTCCACGCCCCACCTGTACCATATCACCCCTAAAAAATGGTAATAAAATACACATGCAAGTTTATATGTTTCTAATTTATTGAAGTAACATCAACTACTAACTCTAAATCAGTAGCTTAACGTTATAACACCTGTTACAACACTAACATTGATGTTCAACCATTAAAAAATACAAAAAATTGGCCTACTACTGTGCTTCAGTGTCTCACTTATCAATCTGTGCAAAAATGAGCAAAGGCAGGTGCAAGGATGTAGGAATGAGTTTGATATTTGGAGGGGGGACATCCCTCCCCACCACCACATTCCCAAAATATTCGCTATAAGCTGATTCCTGCAGATAACGCAGTAAAATACTGCATTTATAAAGATGTGGAACAGCATTTGATTAACATTAATGTTAGAGACTGAGGCTGTGTCCCAAACAACACACTATGAAACATTACATACTACACTACAGACAGCACTGCTAAGGGTGGTATATAATTTACAAACTATTCAGAGCAGCCATGTGGAGTTTGGGACAAGGCCAGAGACTAACATTAACTTACTGCATGTTGAGAGCGCTTTTTCATGACCTGAACACAGCTAATATTAACATTGACTAACTCTCAGATCCTCCTCTCTTTCCCTAACAGTTATATACAAGCTGCTTTCATTACTGTAATTAGTCGTTATCGTTATCTGTTGTGCACTAACTTTATAAACCAGACAGAGGCCAGTGAAGCTTTTGAACAGGCGCCTTAATAAAGGCTGAAAAAAGACCTACCTTTAACCTAGGTTAAATAGGAGTGAACCAAGACTAGAACCCTGAGGGACACCACAGGTTACTGGCACATTCTCAGAAATATTATTTTCTACATTTTAACAGTGTAGTTCCTGTCTTGCACTGAACCACATTAGGACCCAAGTCTAACCCAGTTTGCGAGTCTGTCTATAAGAATTTTATGGTCAGTGGCGTCAAAGGCAGCATTGAGCTCAAGAAATAATAAAAGTAAAACTTTTCTCGATAATTGAATGTCATCAGCGCGGCACGGTGGTGGAGCAGGTAGTGTCGCAGTCACACAGCTCCAGGGTCATAGAAGTTGTGGGTTCGAATCCTGCTCCGGGTGTCTGTCTGTGAGGAGTTTGGTGTATTCTCCCTGTGTCTGCATGGGTTTACTCCGGTTTTCTCCCATGGTCCAAAAACACACGTTGGTAGGTGGATTGGCGACTCAAAAGTGTCCGTAGGTGTGTTTGTGTTGCCCTGTGAAGGACTGGCGCTCCCTCCAGTGTGTATTCCTGCCTTGCACCCAATGATTCTAGGTAGGCTCTGGACCCACCGTGACCCTGAACTGGATAAGCGCTTACAGATAATGAATGAAATATCCTTCTTGTTCGGCATACTTTTTAAGCCCGCTTTCACCCTATTCTTCATGGTCAAGATGGTGGTTTCCACTGTCTCAATATATTAACGTGGTATACAGTACTAACAGGTGGTTGTTGGTGGTGGTGGGGGTAGGGGTTACTGTCAGGCTGTGCTGAGCCTCATATCTGTCAGCACACAGTCGAATGAAGGATTTCTGGGTGTTTGTGCTGAGCTGTGCTGTGCAGTTTGGCTTAGATAAGTGAGCAAATTAGATACAGACCACAGCACAAACCATGTTCCAGTGAACTGAGGCTCAAATCACACACGTTTAGAAGATAAAGCCTCATAGACAAAGTTAAATGATGTGTCTTTGGAGTGTTTTGTCTGCTTTCAGCTTACTTCCTCTTTCTTTTAATCTGAACTCGGTGCTAAACTCACAACTGCTGTGGGCTACTAGGATTGATTGAGCACAATGCTCTCCGTGGCTTCCTTAAATGCTCAGGAATGATTTAATTTCTTCTTGTAGTTACTTTGTCAGACACAGAACAGAAATTGAACACCCTAGTCATAATTTTGAACTACTGTCCTCATTTTGAGATCCAACAATATTACTACAACAGTATTACTGCTATACCACCCAAACTTAGTCTGGACTTCCACAGTGTGATTGGATCAGCTTGTAAACAGTGTCCAGTCAATGTCCACTCTATTAGATACGCCTACCTCACTGGTCCACCTTGTAGGCGTAAAGTGAGAAAGAGTAGTGCATCTGTTACTGCACAGATTGTGTTAGCCATCCACTAGATCTTCACCAGTGGACAGAGGACACGGCCCAAAGGACATTCTTCAGTGTGATACTGCCAATTCTTGTCTTCTTTGTTGCTTTATTTTCCTGCTGTATTTTAAATAAGCTCTTTTGGGTCACTTTTTGGATCCAGAAGGTCACCTCTGCCTGAAGGTTATAATGTTGGCAATTGGAGGACGGAATGAGACGGGATGTTTTGAGAAAACTTTTCTGTAATACAGACTAGATTTCCTGATGATCCCCCCAATCTCTCTCCATCCTTGCCCAGGCCACACACCTCCTTCTCCACCTTATCTCTATTTAACCTTGAGTCTAGAGATGGAATCTCTAGTCTGAGTGTCCACAGATCCAGTTCTGCACTCACTGTCTCTCTCATGCACCTCCGTTTCCTCCTCCTCCAGCTATTCTTTCCCATCCAAAGTCAATTCGGTTCAAAGCAGACGTTCCGAGAGGAACAAATTGATATGTTTCCCATTCTGGACAGTGAAATCAGACTCTGCACACTTTTTAGCATTAGATTAAGCGATAGCTTTCTGAGCAGAGTGGCTTGAAAGAGCAGAGGGTGGGGGTGGATGAAGGAGCTGGATCTTGATAGGATTCTTAGATCATTAAACTTGCAGGGTTTGATTGAGCGAGAGGAGCTGAAATCGTTTCCCTTTCATCTGCCATCCTCCCTCCATGTGCTATGTGGGGGTCTAAAATAGGCTTGTGGATTTTAACGTTTAAGGACCGCCATGTATAGCTTAGCTGTGAATGTAGTATGTGGCATCAAGGCTTACAAGAGCTTTGAAAACTGGTCTGATCTGGCAAAGAGCAATGGAACGCCCATCTTCAAGGTCTGTTTCATGTTCTGTTTACAAAAAAAGAAAAAAATTATTCACATAGAAACAGAAACACAACTTTCACATATATGACCCAAAGCTCACACATTGTTTTGGAACCCTCTACTCTTTTGAAAAGTGTTGGGACGTTGCTGTGAGGGTTTAATTATATTTAGCCAAATAATCATTACTGACATTGGATATATATATTGACATGATTCTGGATCACACACACTCCACTCCAACTCATCTTAAAAGGTATCAAATAGAGTTTTATCTTTCCATAGAATAGTTCAACCATTTGCAGCCCAATGACGGATGTTATACCCCTCTAGCTGATACTTGGCATTGTGCAGGATGACTATAGGCTCATATGGGACAGCTCCAGAGCATCCAGTTACATTTAATACTGTTTATGGAGATGGAACCTGTTCTCCTATCTCAGCAATGTGCCCACAATAATGGAGTACTGAAAATTAAACAGAACTCTTCTAGACAATCAAGACATTTTTTGGACATTAAGAAGTTGCCTCCACCACCACCAGCAATGTGTAGAATCCACTTGGACAATGTGACGGCAGATGGTCCCCACCAGTTTACTCTGCTATGACATCATCAACTATTTGAAAGTAAGGTGACAACAAAGGGCAGGAGATCTACCCTGGAGATGGCTCTAGTCAGTCACAGGAGATCACACACTGACATCTGTGGACAATTTCCCCAATTCCATCCCCCTACCAACAGTGAAATTGGGATTGAAACCTATGCCGACACAGAAAGAACACACCAAACTCTTCACAGACAGTGACCCAAAGTTAGGATCAAACCCAGGACCCCCAAGACCCTGGAGCTGTTGTAGTGACCGGTTGTGCCACAATACTGGACATATATGCCATTTCTCCACTACAAGGCACATATTAGGCTTGGACATACAACAAAAGAAAAGAAAACAATCTGATCTGTGAGAACTGGGTTGTCGAGCCATGTTCAGCCCCATAAACAACAGCACATGAATACATGATAGAGCTAAACTTTACTGCTTCCATTGTAATGGTTTTCAAAGCCTGCAGTTCCCTTCAGAAATAGTGTTTTGCGATGTCACCAGTTACATTTCGCAGGGGAGCTGTGCTAATGAAAAAGCTACCAGGGACTGAAATGCATGTCGAGCCGTGCTGAGCCGAGTCAAGTAGGTACCATGCAATTGAAAAGCGACAATAGCATATACACATGTTCTTGTCTTATGAGTTTTACCTCACTTGAGACTGAGCTTTATAATGGCGCTACAAATGCAAATCATATTCTGATTTTTTTTGCCAATATGTGTGTCTAACAGTATATTACTCAATAATGAATGGAAGCTGAGTTTTCTATATTCAAAGACATCATGGCAACAGCCCGTAAAGCACATAAAGAAGTACAATGCATGTGTGTAGGTTTTTGCAGTGGGGTCCATTTCCATCAGTTCCATTGTGTGTGAGCTGGGCTTTATGGATGAACCCACTCCAGTGTGTAATATGATGCAGATTCAGGTTGACTGGCTGACTGCCAGAGGCATATATACAAGAGCTGACAGAAGATCACACGGTAACAGCTCGTAGCTTTTTTACTGATCCACAGTGTTCTGGCTGCAGATCTGTTTACTCTGCAGTCCTGAGAGTCTTACAGCTGTTAGACAGACATTCTGTTGCTGTTTCACGCAGTAGAGCTATCCTACCGTTTACACAGGAAACGCTACATTTTTCACAGCACCCTAAGGAGACCAAGGTCAACATGTTTAATTCCAAATGTCTGCTAAAATCTTCTAAAGCCCTCCAGCATTGGGCTGTGGAGTCATGAAGCTATAGGGATAAGTTTAAACAATGTTTGTTATCCAGAACTAATCGTTCAAAATGAGTACATCATCCCACATGCAATTAAATCTTCACAGCAATGGTCCACCAGCTCGTGACTAGCCCTTTTCCATCAAAAGATCACTGGTTCTTGAAAGGGTTCTGTTCAGGACTCTTAGAACCTTGGTGTTTCCACCAGTTTTTATGGGAACCAAGTCATCGTGTGAATGCTCTGGTCCAGCGCTGTGTCATAGCTAATCGGACGGAGTCATGGTTAATCCACTGTTTACAGCAGACCAGATTACATTGATTTATGTTACACGTGTAAATGATGCCGTCCTGAGCCATCCTGCTGAGATTGGGAAGAGTAGAATGCTGGAGAAATGTAGCCAACACACCTGGTGAATACAGAATGGAGCTTTTTAAATTCATTCATTATCTGTATCCGCTTATCCAATCCAGGGTCGCGGTGGGTCCAGAGCCTACCTGGAATCATTGGGCGCAAGACAGGAACACACCCTGGAGGGGGCGCCAGTCCTTCACAGGGCAACACAGACACAAACACACATTCACTCACACACTCACACCTAAGGACACTTTTGAGTCGCCAATCCACCTACCAATGTGTGTTTTTGGACTGTGGGAGGAAACTGGAGCACCCGGAGGAAACCCACACGGACACGGGGAGAACACACCACACTCCTCACAGACAGTCACTCGGAGCGGGAATCGAACCCACAACCTCCAGGTCCCTGGAGCTGTGTGACTGCGACACCTACCTGCTGCGCAGTGTCAATTTATTTGATGCTCTGTTCTCTTCCTTGAGCTTGACCCACCCAAGGACACCATCACGGTTTGTGTTGAATAACTTACTATTGTTTTGTTAAATCTGGGAACAATTCTGGTTTGGAAGCCCATTTCCATTGAGGGAAATGCACCAAACATTTCAAATTGCGTTAGTGAATGGGAGCCAAACCAGTCCAAACAAATGAGAATAGACTGCAACCAGAGGAGGAATACCACAGCAAGCTCCTCAAAAAAAAAGAGAATCCAAAAAAATACCTGAAAATAACTGTCCATCAGCACAATGTGATTCCCTGTGGGATCCTGGGAATTGTACATTCCCTGGTCATAGATCATAGGCTGAGGGATAGATGTGACACCAATTTTTCAAATGCCTGTGCTTCAGAGGACAGGGGACTGGAGTAGTCCAAGCAGACCTGGGTATACGAGGAGACCATTCACAACACTCAACATAAAAAGCAGCACAGAACCACTCATTTTATCCCATGATTTTGACTTCAGCAAACCACAAAAACAATGGCACGGCAGATCCCACATGCACTGAAATGGTGATTTTTTTTTTCTTCACAATATGTGCTTTTTAAAGCAACACTAGGTAGTATTTGTACCTTCAAATTACAGCTTCAGAATAATTGCATTATTGCAATACTTGCATTATTGCAATAATTGCAAATTGCACTACGTAGGAAACCATTCCCATCCCTCCTCCCTACCGCTTGATTTTAGGACAGTTCTGTAAAAGTGATTATCACTCTGCAAATGAAGGTGGAGCCCAGGAGCAAAATTACAAATATCGGTTTAGTGCCGGCTCATTACGGACACAAGATTAGTTTTTTATTTATTTATTTTTTGGACATGCACAATTTCTGAGAGTAATGAACAAATGTAAACGAAGTGCCACTCAAACGTGGGGGTACTTGACTCTTTATGGGCACCCACCACTTTTATTTCCTGTAATAAACTTCCTCTTAAAGCAAAATGAAAATGACAATCACATTAAGGAGCTCTGCTCAAGTCATCAATGCAAAGTGCCCAGAAAAGCCCCCCATTTAATTATCCATTAAAGTACTTCCAGTTCAAATGACCCTTACTGCGGCAAAAGAGGAGATGAGGGGTGAGCTAAACTAGCCTTTTAGTTCCTTGTCAGCACCACCTCCAAGAACACTACACTCTCACTGTGTGTTTAAACGTTCCTGGACATTACTTCTAATGAGTGGTTTACGCTACATTAAGGTGTCTCACAGGTTCGTTCAGGTGCACAAACTTTTGGTGTGTTCCAGCACGAAAAAGGACTGACCAATAGAATGAGGTGGATCACCTGGAGACTACCAGACCCCTTTGTCTATCCCCAAGGCTGTGGAACAGTGGAAATTTGTTCTTGGGTGCGATAGAGTTGAGGTAAGTGATGAAGGTGGTGGTGGTTTTTGTGTGTTTCACTAGTACAAGTGGATCAGACACAGTAGTTCGCTCCAGAGTGCTGGAGGACTGAGAATAGTGTGCCAACCATAAATATCCACCACAACAGTGTCACTACAGCACTGCTGTATGTGTGTGTGTGTGTGTGTATATATATATATATATAATTTAACAAATTAATGTAAATGGTAAAATATAAATAAATAAACAACTTTGTCTGGTTGTATCTTAAATACAGCAGAAGAAAACAGTGAGCCGAGAGAGAAGGGTCAGGTCCAGTCCTCAGCTCATCTGCTACACTGCCCTCTGCCCCCTTAGTTATGGCCTATCTCCCCCACCAATCACAATCCCATTAGTCTTCATTTATCTCTTTTATAGCCTCCTCTCACTCGGTCTCAAAGAGTTCTCGCTCCTGTTTTCCTTCCAATGCTTTTCCCGTTTATCTGCCAAATCCAGGCTCGGCAGCCTGCCAGACCAACTGTACACCTAGACCTCCCCCAAAAGACCCCTGGCAATTAATAATCTTCTCCCTGCAGGACACACACACACACACACACACACACACACACACACATTATATATATATATATTGGTGACTCATATATAACTGCAATTGCCTTGTGCCACTATAGTGTTGCACCATTGTCAGGGATATTGTACAGTTTTGTTCCTGAAGTAACAAATCTGAGTCTGATTCTGTATCAGCTTTACAAGAAAAGGAAAAAAAAATCTTTCCAAGGAGCTTAAAGTAACAAAACTGATTTTAAATTATTCTGGAGCATATCTATTGGTCGACATGTCATGATGATTTGATGCAACAAGAGCATTTAGAGGTTTAATTCATTTATTCATTGTCTGTAAGTACTTCTCCAGTTCAGGGTCGCGGTGGGTCCAGAGCCTACCCAGAATCACTGGGCACAATGCAGGAATACACCCTGGAGGGGGCGCCAGTCCTTCACACATTCACTCACACCTAAGGACACTTTTGAGTCGCCAATCCACCTACCAACGTGTGTTTTTGGACTGTGGGATGAAACCGGAGCACCCGGAGGAAACCCATGCGGACACAGAGAGAACACACCAACTCCTCACTCCTCGAACCCACAACCTCCAGGTCCCTGGAGCTGTGTGACTGCAACACTACCTGCTGCTCCACTGTACCACCCCAGCTAGTAGTTTCACATCACATTAAATGAAAACATTAGACACATCTCTTCAGACAGTATATGTACCGCTTTACAACATTCATTCATTTATTCATTTTCTGTAAACCTTCATCCTGTTCAGAGTTGGGGCTGGAGCCACACAGAATCGCTGAGCATAAAGCAGGAACACACCCCAGATGAACTCACCATCTACCAGTTTTGGGACAGTGGGAGGAAACCAGAGCACCAAGAGGAAACACACCAAACTGCTCACAGACCCAAGGTAGGAAGCAAAATTACACACCTTGTCACCCCTTTTTACCACACACACACACACACACAAACACAAGTAAGCACTAGCAACCCATTCAGCGCCTTGGAAACAGTGAACATTTAGCTGCCTTTTTCGTGTTGAGGGAGGAGAAAGCACTATTCTTTTTTTTTTTGTGCCACTTCAGGGTTATCACACCTGTGACCTTACAGCCCCAAACCCGTTTCTCTAACATTAAAAGCTTGGTCCACAAGATCACTTGTCCCCTCAGAGGGACGGGTCAATGCAAATCAAAACAGTGATAGACTGATGGACTTGGGCTTCATCTCATGTATTACATACATTACATATTTAAGGGCTTGGGGGTCTTGTTTTTTTTGTTTGTTTTTTTTGCTATTTAATTATCATTATTGAGGGCGGCTCGGTGGTGCAGCAGGTAGCGTCACAGTCACACAGCTCCAGGGACCTGGAGGATGTGGGTTCGATTCCCACTTCGGGTCTGTGAGGAGTTTGTGTGTTCTCCCTGTGTCTGCGTGGGTTTCCTCCGGGTGCTCCGGTTTCCTCCCACAGTCCAAAAACACACGTTGGTAGGTGGGTTGGCAACTCAAAAGTGTCTGTAGGTGTGAGTGTGTGAGTGAATGTGTGTGTGTGTCACCCTGAGAAGGATTGGTGCCCCCTCCAGGGTGTATTCCCGCCTTGTGCCCAATGATTCCAGGTAGACTCTGGACCCACTGCGACCCTGAACTGGATAAGCGCTTACAGATAATGAATGAATTATTATTATTATTATTATTATTATAATTATATCTACAGTTCTACTCATAACACTCAGAGAAGCATATCATGATGCAATGTATCACAATAATTCATCATCTTATTATAACACATCTTCGTAATATTGCAACCCACTGGAAAAGCAGCAGGTTTTTCTCAGTCCTTGAAGGCTTCAGCTTTTGCCTCCTTAACTACCATGTTTACATCCCCACAGACACAGCTAATCACACAGTGCCTGTGACAGCAGCCTGACACAGGACAATCAGTACAATATAGCACTTCATGGCAGGTATTGATCGCTGAAGGAAGAAGACTGTTACAATAACAATAACAGACAGCATCTGTGGCAATAAAGCTATAATTCAGTTACGGTAGTAATTCTGGTTATTGTATTTGCCATTATTGGATTTCTGGGTTTGTGCCTTCCAGCAATATTCAAAAACCAGTAACAAAACAGCAGAGCCACATAACAGACTGGAGATGTACACAACACATTGATAGTGGCTTAGTGGATTAATATCACAATTCACAAAGTTTAAAAAAAGAGAAAGGTTGTGTAAGTTTTGGAAATGTAAAAATCAAGGTTTCAAATGCAATCTCTGATCTTTGGAGACTGGTGTGACTTGAACAATCTGTGTATTAATGCCAGCAAGACAAAGGAGGTGGTGATTGATTTCAGACAGAAGGCTACCCAATTTACACCAGTGAACATCCAGGGTGTGGACATTGAGATTGTGAAGGAGTATAAATACCTGGGTGTTCACCTTAGCAATAAACTGGATTGGTCAATAATCACAGATGTCTTGTACAAGAAGGGCCAAAGTCATCTCCACTTGCTGAGGAGGCTGAGGTCCTTTGGGGTGTGCAGGGCACTACTAAGGACTTCTTACGACACTGCGGTGGCTTCAGTGATTTTCTACGCTGTGGTCTGTTGGGGCTGTGGAAGCTATGATAGGGACAGGAAGAGTCTAAATAAACTGGTCAGAAGGGCTGGCTCAGTCTTAGACTGTCCTCTGGACTTCATAGAGGAGGTGGGGGAGAGGAGAATGCTAGTAAAACTGATGTTAATTGTGGATAACCCCTCTCACCCCCTATATGCGACAGTGGGGGCCTTGAGCAGCTCCTTTAGCAGACAACTGTTACACCCACAGTGTAGGAAGGAGAGATACCGAAGGTCATTCATACCCACTGCTGTTAGATTATACAATATGTAATATACACTATTATCTTGCATATATTTTTTTGCATATATTTTATATCTGTTTTTGCACTACCAGTATTACTACCTCTGCCCTTTTCCCAACAATGCGAATAATCATGTGCAATAACTTCTCATGTGCAACCATCTCTGTGGTTAAATGTTTGGGAGTATGTAAGTTTTTAAGTCTTTTTCTCCATTGTTCTTATTGCGTTACTGTTTTTCCCACTTCTTGTCCAATGTCTAAGATTGTGTGCTGCTGTAACAAGTGAATTTCCCTGATGTGGGATCAGTAAAGTCAAGTCTAAGCCTAAATATAAAGCCTTGGAGAATCATCATCTATTTAAACAAAAGGAAAAGGGGTAAGGGGATAAAAAGGGGCATCACCTCCTGACCAAGATCTCCCCACTGCCTCCATTTTGGACATTTATTCATTGATTCATTTTTTGTAACCACTTTATCTAGGTAAAACCCGCTTTGGGGGGTTATACAAAACTGTTTTTTTTAAATCACACATTATGTGTGTCACGATTCATGGATGTCAGACGCACACGCTAATAACACAGACATTTATTAAAGTAAACTATAATCAAACAGAAACATGTGGCATTGAAAGGAAACGATGAAAATAGTAGAAACGACAGAATAGACTTGAAAAACATGACACGAGAAAACAAACAAGAAACAGCAGAGACAGACTAAAGAGATAAACAATACAATACTAGGAATTGGAACGAGAACATGACGAGGAACTAGAACGAGAAACAACATGACTAGGAATACAAACAAATGACCAATACGAGGAAGAGAGAGGACAATAGTGGAGACATGAACAATAACAAACAGAGCCATGTGCTGAGAGAGCACATGGCTGGGAAAAAAGACACGACGGAACAAGGGCGTGACAATGTGGCTCTTTAACTGAAAATCTAAATGTTAATTTTTACATTTTGGATCATCTAATGTCTGAATGCATCATATTTAGGCATTTAACAATATAGTTTGTTCTTTAATTTAGTTCACTGCATCAGTTAAAACCGTTCTTCAGACTTCTTTACAATTATTTCTTAATTATGATTGATTTCGGTTAAACAATGAATAGCAAATGATTGTCTCTGTTCTTCAGAACTTCTCAGGACAACCCTGATGAGAAACACTGCTCCAGAGGTCCTTGACCTATGAGTACTCTGTTCTTCCATCTGACCTTTTTACATTAAACATACATGTGGTAATAAAAACACAAAAACCCCAAAGGCTCTTTTTTGTTGTTTTGTTTCCATGTTTAGAGGAACTACAGTTGTTTCTGTTACTGTCTGAACCTTGGCTTGAGGTCTGAGGTCAACAGACCTCCCACACTCACCTGTATCTTTGCACACAGTGTTTTGCTTTTGGAAAACTACAAATACATATTTATTTCATAAAAATACTTTGTAAAATTGTCTAAATATGTTTTGCTGCTGTAAAAAAAACAGTTTGAATTTTTGGAAAATGTACTAGAATTAATTAGCATTTGACAGGTAGAATACACTACATCTATCAAATCTAAGTAGCAACATACAGATCAATACCTGGGATTGCTTCACTTTAGCAAAAAAACTAGTCTCGAGATTTTCTCCTGTGTTTTGTAACAGTTTGGTAAACGCAGGGAAATGCTTCCATTTCATTCACAGTTCAGTAGAGAACTCAGAACACTTGCCCCAAAAGGATAAAAGTTTATTTCAGTGTTTCTTTTCATTAGATGATGAAAGAGCCACCTCCAAAGATCCTGTATCATATTTGACACATTTGGCTTTAAAGGGTTAAACATGAAGGTCCGTTTAGTGATGCCATAGAAGATTTTCTTTTGTTTCCATAAAGAAGCATGTTTGTAATACTTTTAAATGGGGGAATCTCTTAAATAAACACGGAATCAAATTAAAATTCTTAAAAATGTGTGGAATCAAAAGTGGTTCTTCTTGTAACGTCCTGTGTTTGTTTTTCTAGCCATGTGCTCATGGTTCTGTTTATTTGTCCTTGTCTCCGCCCATGTTCCGCCTCCTTGTCCTTTACCCTCGTTATCCGTTTCAGGTGTGTCTCGTCTGTTGATGTATTTAAGTCCCCTTGTGTCACTTCCTGGTATCGGTCATTGTATTGTAAGGTTGTATCGTTTGTTTCCTAGTCAGGTTGTTTTGTGTCGATCTAGCTCTCGTTTCACTCCCTAAGTCATTTTGTATTGTTTTGCTAAGTTCCAGTCTTGTTCTTGTTTTGTTTTGCTATGTTTCTAGTCATGTCGTGTTATTTCTTTGTTTTGTTATATTAAAGTATATGTGTTTTAGCGTTTGCGTCCACCTCCGTCAGTCCGCCATCAGTGAATCGTAACACTTCTATGGCATCACTCAAAGAACCTTTGGTAGCTCCTTTATTTTTAAGAGTGTATATTCACCCAGTCACTGACAACTGAGGATCTCTCACACACACACACAGGTAGCCAGTTTCACACACTCACCCAGTCACTCTCACAGTCGAACCTGTGGAATTCTTGCTCATCCCAAAGGTGACCCATCACTTCAAAGAACACAGTCCTGCTTTTCCACGGCTCAGTGAGGCACATTTGTCTGTCAGTCATAATCTGTAAGCGCTTATCCAGTTCAGGATCACAGTGGGTCCAGAGAACTACCTGGAATCATTGGGCGCAAGGCGGGAATACACCCTGGATGGGGCGCCAGTCCTTCACAGGGCAACACACACACACTCACACCTACGGACACTTTTGAGTCGCCAATCCACCTACCAACATGTGTTTTTGGACTGTGGGAGGAAACCGGAGCACCCGGAGGAAACCCACACAGACACAGGGAGAACACACCAACTCCTCACAGACAGTCGCCCGGAGCAGGAAATGACCCCACAACCTCCAGGTCCCTGGAGCTGTGTGACTGCGACACCTACCTGCTGCGCCACCGTGCCGCCCGGCACATTTGTTGTGTGTGTTAATACTGTCATAGCCCACTGCTGTAGTCCCCTCAGAATGTGATTTCACTCCAGTCACCTGGGTGCTTTCAAAAGCATCTTTCACTGGAATTATGAACATCTTTTCTCACAGTTTCATACACCACTCTGCCCAGGGGTTGGGCCTGCTTTTCACCAATACACAAACAAAGCCCACCATCTTTAGGGTCCTTCCCAGAGATCCACATGCTCTCATTATTCCTCAGTGAGCCTTGTAATTGCTCAGCTGCTTGGCAGTTTGTTCAGGCCCCTAATAACTACCACAAGCAGAGGGGTGTTTAAGAAGCAGAGCAGAGGGAGGAGGGAACAGGTGTGAGTGATCAGCCAATTACTGCAGCCCTCCTCTTCCCCCTGTCCACAGGCAAAACTGTGATAAGTGTGGGAAGAGAGTAAAAACCCCTTCAAAGAATGAGCTTAGTCCAGTGGTCTCTAAACCTTCACTGAGAGAGGAGTGAAGTAGGAGTGAAGAGTGGGGAGGCAGGGAGAAAGAAATAGAAAAAGTGAGGGGGAGGGAAAGAGAGAGACAAAGAGAAGAAGTAATAGTGGAAGAGAAAAAGCTGGAATGATTGCAGTTTTTTAGAAGTGTATGTGTGTGTCAGTGTGTGTGTGACCCTCTTAAAAGGATGAGTCCTGTGGTAACTAACACCTGGAGATCTACCGTACTATTCTAGAGAGTATAGTTTGAATATTAATGTCTTCACTGTTAGCCCTTTTCCACCAGTGGGGAACCAGTTCGGCTCCCATCAGTGAACCTAATATGGAACCAGTGAACCCAATGTATCTATGTACTTTAGTATTTTGAAAATGGGAAATAGGAAAATGACCTGTTATCCAACTTCTGATTTGAAAAGAAAGGAAGGTTGGCACGGTGGCGCAGTCACACAGGGACCTGGAGGTTGTGGGTTCGAGTCCCGCTCCGGGTGACTGTCTGTGAGGAGTGTGGTGTGTTCTCCCTGTGTCCACATGGTTTTTCTCCGGGTGACTGTCTGTGAGGAGTGTGGTGTGCTCTCCCTGCGTCTGCGAGGGTTTCCTCCGGGTGACTGTCTGTGAGGAGTGTGGTGTGTTCTCCCTGTGTCTGCGTGGGTTTCCTCCCACAGTCCAAAGACACACGTTGGTAGGTGGATTGGCGACTCAAAAGTGTCCGTAAAAATAAAGAAAAAAAAAAGTGTGAGAGTGTGAGTGAATGTCTGCCGTCCTGTAAAGGATTGGCGCCCCCTCTAGGGTGCGCTCCTACCTTGCGCCCAGTGATTCCGGTTAGGCTCTGGACCCCACATGACCCTGAACTGGATAAAACTGGATAAGGGTTACAGATAATAAATGAATGAATTACAAAGGAAACAAAAAAACAAGGAAATGCTCCATTTGTTTATTTTCTGGGGCTGTGGTCAGAGTGACATGAGGCTTCTTCATTGATAGGCTGTATTTCTTCGCTCTGTTCACAGTCCACAAGCTCAGCAGGGCAGCTCTGGAACCATGGCCACTAGCTCAGAGGACACACAGAGGTCCGGACCTCGGTTGGTTTCTCTTTACGTGTTCCCCATCTCTCATATTTCTAGGACATGTGTTTTTGACAGACTTTGATCTGATATTTTTGCTGGAGCTGGCAACCCTAGAATTGCCAACCTGCTCCCACAAGACCTTTCAATTACTAACCGTCTTTAAGTGCTTGTTGACAGGTATGTTGTGCATATATTATAGACTATCAACCGACACTGCTACCATGACATAAACGTGAGGACTTTGTTGGGGGCAAACTGAAGGTTTAGTCAGAAATGTGTGTGTGGCACTGCTATTCAAACCTGTTCTCTAGCAGCAGCCATGTTAGCTGAGCAGACTTAATACCTGTCAAGTTATGCTACCTTGTCAGACCGGGGACCATGTGTGTATTTACAGGCTTAACTCCCAAAATACAGACAGGACAAGGTAGGACATCTTAACACAGGACGATAACAGAATAATACAAAATGCTTTCAGTAGTTACATGTTTAATAGTAACATTATATTTAAAAAAAAACAACACAAATACAACAATAAGTAGTATATGTTGTAATATATCAAAACATGGTTTAGCAGCAGTTATATATAAGTTGCAAGTTTCTGCATCGTAATGACTTGCTTCCAGCTTTAAACAGTTATTATTAAAAGTAGCATGATAAAGTCTGTGCCGTGTATTAGTACAATATAAGAACTGTTTTTATTACTGCTTTAATACAGTAATTTGGTCATGCAGTATATTACTAATATTATTTTAAGTAAGTATTAATATAATACTAATATTATTACTAATATACTGCATGCTCAATCAATACAAATACAGTTAAAACACTTAGTGCTCTTATGTCCCAGTCCTACATGGATTACTACTGTATGTTTATTTTAATGAGGGACTAAAGACTTAATTCCTATATATAGTGCCAAAGTGAACGTGTTTGTGATTATTAATAGTACTTTATGTATCTAGAGAGAGAGAGAGAGAGAGAGAAACGTAAAACAAAATACATAGCCTAAGTGGAGTCAAAGCAGCTTATTGGAGAATGGATGGGTAACATATATAAGAAGTTGTAAACATTTGGCATTGTAAAGTGAAGTGGGTTTGAATTCCCGCAGTGTGGACCTCACTAAAAAGTAAGTCTAGTTGTAAGTCTCCTGTCTGGAACCACACTCTGAAATACTCGAACTTTAACAGACAAATCTTGACATCATTCACGTGTATTTGATATCACCATGAACCCCTTGTGAACAGTGGATAAACCATGACTCTATACCGTCTCTATCAGTTTATCTATGGCTCTGGTGCTGAATTCAGCCGCAGCGACACTAAAACCAAGCAACCCCCATTGCCCTCAACTAATGACCGGTTCATGTTTCCAATTAAATGTGGTGGAACCGCAGGCCAGTTCACTGAACAGAACTGATTCAAGAACCAGAGTTAATTTGTTTAAAAAAAGGCTTTGTCAGAACTAAAATGAATATGCTTTTTACTTGCAGTGGAAATGAATGAAGCCAGATTTTTGTCTGTGAACCAAGTCAATATGAACCATTTCATTTGGTCCATTAATTATGTCATTTTCATACAAAGGAAACAGTAACTCTGCCAATCTGCCATAATCTGCCAAAATGGAGAAACAAGGTATTGGCGTGGGGCTGATTGGAATGAAGGTGCTTCATGAAAATACATGTGATATGAGCTGGTGTGGTGTTTGTGATCCATAACTCACACTGATGTTTACGGCATCTGCAGTAAAGACTTGCAAGAAGAGCAGTGGTTGTTACTGCAGTAAATGGGGAGCACACTTCCTACAGACATGCCTCTATATTCAGAAGACATATTGAAAGAATGTTTGGGGACTGAAAACATCAGTTTGTCAGGTTTTTTAAAGCAGAATATCATTCTGTTGCACAGGTCTTGAGCAGTATTAGGCTGTCAGACCTTCCCCCTTAACCTCCATGTGCAGAGACATCTCCAGATTCCCTGTGCTGTACAGTGTGAACCACACACACTGCACTTGAGCTGTTGGATTGTATCCAGATAGGAAAATTATTCTGGCTCAGGTCTGGCCCACATCCCATCTTCATCGGATCCACTTTGCCAAGGCCAGTACAGCCATATCCTTGCCAGAAGTGAGCCACGTGTGTTTTGTTATTGTGTATTTTTAATACGTGGGCTACTTTTGGCTTGCATACAGTTTGCCAACACTGACAGTGGGCCACAATTGCTGTATCTTTGCCAGAATTGTCCCACATCATCATATTTTCCTCGTTCAATGGTGTATTTGTTTTGGCAAAAGGCTCAACCTTGACCCATCTTTACTCATGAAAGACTAGGCCATTCCTGAATGTTTCACTTGTGTTTTTGGAGCATTTCCCAATTATTTTAAAGTTGACCATTTGAAGCTTTTCTTCTGTGGCAAAAGTGTGTTTCCAAATGACTTTCCAAATACATTTACAGACAGCCATGAAGCAGATGAGGTGAAACGGTAGCTATGTGGTATGGTTAGTTTAAAGTCAGGTCAATGTGGATTAACGAATCAGTGCTTTCTGTTTTTATCTGCATTTCATGTACTGCTCTAAATTCTTTGTAATTGGGTTTGTGGTTGAACATGACTGGGTTAATCCAGGGCACTCTTTTGTGATCAGCAGAAGGAAGGGAGAAGTGTGGTTACTGCTTCAGTACGTTCTGCCAGGCTTTGAGAACACAGGCTGCAGGATCTAACAGAGTGTGACCCTTAAGAGCTGGCTACATACGCCAGAGGACTCAAATCAAAGACACCAGCATACAAAACACACACACACACACACACACACACAGCTCTGTGTGTGCAGAGAACACCAGTAAGATGAGGAAATAAATAAATAAACACTGCAAAATGGAATAGAATTATTCTGTGTTAAATCCTTGCAAATGACATGCAAATGCCTGCCTCTCACTTTCTCCTCCACCTTTCTCTCTCTTTCTCTGTGGCCCTCCCTCATTTCCCTCTGTGTGTGTGTGTGTGTGTGAGAGAGAGAGAGAGAGAGAGAGAGAGAGAGTTTGACCTATCATTTAAAAGTGTAATTTGTTTCTAATGAAAGTGGGAGGCTCTGATATGAAGCTTTGAGTTGGAAAGAGTTGACAGCAGCAGAGAGGAAAGCCATCTTCCTGTGTCAGAAGAGCCAAACACACAAGCTGTATCCCATACCATTCCATGGGCTACCCAAGAAGTGCCCTAGTATTGTCTACGCTCTAATTGTATGATGTGGAATAAGGGAACATCATCTGGTTAAAAAGCAGGCAATCATTCCCTTATTTTTAACATGATGGTCCCCTTGTGAGTGACTCATTGGATCATGAGCATAAAACAGTTAATTCATGGAATACCAAGAATTTGGTAGATAAAAGGCCTTTAAATCCATTTGGAATGTTCCACAACAAAAACAACATGTAAAAGAAAGCATGTCCAGCTTTTATTTGTTGCTTTCCACTTAGATAAAATTCAATATGATACATTTGTTCTAGAACTCATTTCACATAACAGTTAAAATTTAGTGGCTAGTTAAAATTGACCTCAGAATAACTGACATTAAAGAAACACTAGGTAAGATATATATATTTATTTATTTAACTTTATTAGAGTTCAATGAATTCTCACATTGGTTTTGAAAATGTAATTTTATGTTAAAAATACAACAAAGTGTTCCTTTAACTAGGGTATATTTTTAACATGCTAAGTTCGCTAGTTTAGCTAAACCGTTGCTAGCCATTATTTACCACAGTTAAAGATAAAAGAGCTAGGTTTTCTATGTAATTTTGACTAAGCAATTTGCTAGCCAATTTACTTCAGACTATCTAAGATGTATATTATTGTTAGTAAGATATTAAGAGATTAGCAAATGGTAACAAGCTAAATTTGTTTTCAAGCTGAGTTTGGCTAAACAGAGGGCTGGCTAATATTTACCTCTGAATAACTTAAGCTATCAGCTAAATTGTAATGAACTACATTTGTGTTCTGACTGATTGGAAACCTTTCTGGTCACTCACTCACACCATTACAAAGATGAATAAAACATTACTTTACTGACATACAGAAGTGGACTTTGATTTTCCCACATTTTTAGCTCTCAGAAAACCTGCTAGCTCTTTCTGCTCACAACACATTCAAATACTCAAGGGTGAACATGTCAGCTTCTTACGTAGAAGGAAAATAAAAGAATTTAAAAAAAACAAAAGAGCCTGACAAAAAAAGACATTTTTGTTTTATTGTATTTTAGTTGGCTTTTACATTTGTAAAATTAAATGGTTGCAGATTTACAATGGATTTGGCCTAAAGCACACTTTGTTTAAAAAACGTTATTCTATTATTAAATCATATATAAATACCATTCAAATCACAGTTTCTTGTTTTAGGTGCTTGTTTTAGACGGTACATAGTAAAACAGCTTTATTTGTGATCTCTGGATCTTATCAACACCACAATAGGCCATTTCACATCAAACAACTTTGAATTTGCACCTCAGTGAAAGCACCACCTAGAGAACGTGAGCAGTGAAATCCCCTCCGTACGCTATATATACACACAGTGAAACCGAAAGATGGTAACAACTGAAGAAACCCCAGCTTTTACCACATCCTGTGTGGTGGCGAGCACATAGGTGTGGAGAGAATGTGACACTCCTTTCATATGGACATGCTGTGCTTGCAGTCTTTATAAATCCTGTAGATCTCACTGACAGGTCCTCTACACACTCGACAAGCTCCCAACATCCTCCAGCAGTCTGCTGAATCACTGAGGTAAGGCTCAAGAACACTGTGCCTGATGCAGAGCACTATTACATGCAAATTTCTTGCATTTATTCAATTTGATTCATTTCCCTGGTATCAAAAATTCCACCCCAGCCCTCGGAGTATTCATGAAATACAGGCAGCTTAATACCACAAAGACACTAGTTAATTAGATCGAGTTAATGTGTCAGCAGTGTTCAAATTTCAATATTTTGTGTCTTCAAGGAACTGGTCATTATCATTTGTCAGAGGCAAACAATAGAGGATTCACTTAAGTAAACCAAAGCTTACAAGCAAAGGAGAACCACTTTAAAAGAGCCATCAAAGCATTATGAAAGTTTAATATTCAATAACAATACTAGAAAGGTTTTTTTATGATTGGTAGACTACGGGATTTTAAACGTAGAGATAATTCCTTGTTCTGAAAATGGGTACAGTATTTGAAATGCTAATAAAACAGAAAACAGAGACTTTTTTTGGAGAGGTATTATACTGAGAACAATAACAAAATGCAATGTTTGATTTGATTTGATTTTACCTTAATCAAGGTTTTTTGTTGCTGTTGTTTTGTTAGACTATATATAAACACTCATTCCAAATTTGAAGGCTGCAAGTCTTTCGAAGGTATTTAGGCCCAGAGAAAGTTACCACTGTGTTACATCACCTTTCTTTTGAACAACATTTAATATTTGTTTGGAGATGTAAACTTGTTTTGAAAGAACGTTTTGCCTCTCTTTTAATATGCAATCGCTCAGGGACGTTGTTGTCATATTTTGCGCAGTCAATTCAGTTGCTTTAAAATGCACCTATAATGTGCACAGAGGTAATGAATGCACACTGGTGTCAGAACCTCCATAAAAAAGCATGATATTCAATGGGACGCTTTGGAGAAGCAGAACAAATTGAACCAGGTCACCGTGCCCAATGCCAAGTGTCAGCAAGAGAGGTATAAACCCCAAATATTTGGCTTTTGATTTTTAAGCATTAATGCTGCTTTAACAGATGTGTTGCACAGAGAATTTAACCATTCACTGGGACCCTGTTACACATTATTTTTATTGTGGTAAAAATCTTGTAAATCTTTGCCTTTTTGGCACCGGTGGGTCCAGAGCCTACCTGGAATAATTGGGCGCAGGCAGGAATACACCCTGGAGGGGGCGCCAGTCCTTCACAGGGCAATGCACACACACTCACTCACACCTACGGACACTTTCGAGTCACTAATCCACCTACCAACGTGTGTTTTTGACTGTGGGAGGAAACCGAAACACCCGGAGGAAACCCAAGCGGACACAGGGAGAACACACCAAACTCCTCACAGACAGTCACCAGAGCGGGAATCAAACCCACAACCTCCAGGTCCCAGGAGCTGTGTGACTGCGACACTACCTGCTCAAGAAAGCAATGTAAATTTGGTCAATTTTGCAACTAAACTGAGCTGGCTGCGATGCTAAAACTGGCTAAACAACAGTCAAATCAGTATTTACTCCAGAAAAACAAATAGATACAGATTTTAGATATTATATTTAGATATAGCAATTTAGTGAGTTTAAGTTGTTTAACAAATGAGCAAATTTTCACTAAATATCTGAGTTGCCAAATTTTACCATTTGTATAAAATAACACTAGGTACAAAGTAACAAGCTCACTTCAGATCTGGCTGATTTAGCGAATCATTATTTACCTCAGACGCTAACAGCACCCAGGTACACAAAAAAAACAGGGGTCTTTAGTTATGTTGATGGTTCTAGTCAGAATCGTGTTCTATATATAACTATTTCCATTCTAAAATG
The DNA here is from genome assembly GCF_029633855.1 of Hoplias malabaricus. Taxonomy (NCBI): domain Eukaryota; kingdom Metazoa; phylum Chordata; class Actinopteri; order Characiformes; family Erythrinidae; genus Hoplias; species Hoplias malabaricus. Next base: position 36,289,139 of record NC_089809.1, on the reverse strand, counting down.
GTTCTTGCCCTGATGAAATGGTTCTTCAGATGAAAAAAGTGTTAATATAGTTCCATGTAGCACCTTTCCTTTAAACATTTCTGTATAGAACCAAAGAAATAGTTCCACTAATGTTACATCATCAGAACACTTTTTAGTGCTGTACAGAAACATATACACCACAGTCTCCATGAATCTGAAGAATCAATTCACTATGCAGCTGGTTCTACACAGAACTCGTGGTTCTAAGTAGAACCAACTTCTTTACTAAAGAACCCTCTCTTTTAAGAGTGTAGATGTAAGCTACCTCAAAATAACCAACATTAGCTAGGTTAGCTAACTTTGATTTCTAGCTAATTTAGCTACTTTTTTTGATCATTCATTGGTTACTTGCACATGGTAGGTAACTTAATTGATAAATTAAGCTGTAATTACACTCTTTAGTGAACCATATATTCCCACATTTGTTGCTTTCAGAAAACCTGCCTGTTCTTTCAATCTGGTCTTTATTTTTTGGCGCAGACAACACAATATCCATTATTTCCATAAACTGAATTTGTTTGTCCTGTGCGTTAAGCCATTTCATATTAGCTTCAGCTCATGTATTGATTTATGCTCTCCACTGTGCATGGTACAGTCTTAAATTTGGTGTGTGGAGGCAGCAATAAATAATATTTATTCACAATGGTTTGTCAAAGTATTGCCAAGTGGTAATATCTACCACAGAATTATGCTGGTTTTAATGCAATGCTGTGTGAGGGATTGAAGGTCATGGGGTTACAGCTGTGTTTTTTTGGGGTTTCTCCAAGTTTCTCCAAGTTCCAACCATTCCCATTTTATTAAGGTGTATCCATATAAATGTCCCACCCTGTGTGTGTATATATATATATATATATTTATTTTTATTAATTATTTTTTTCTTCTTAAATTTTTTTTTTTTTCTGTGCAGACTGACAGTATGAAATCCTGTAGCTTGCTGAGGTTCCTGTTGCTGGTGGCTGTGGTGGTCTTGTCTTCTTTGAAAACATTAAACTCAGTGGATGAGCTGAAGAAAACCGGCTTTGGGACCCCCCCTCCAAGACATGGTCTGGTGCTGCTGGTGTGGTATGTGAAGAACTGCATCGACAACAACATGGTGGCCCTCTGTGACCCCGCAGCAGGAGAATACGGCTTCCACCAGTTCAAGAACCAGGGGCCCTCCCGTCTACTCCCACCTCTGAAGGACAAAAAGACGTTTGGCTACTACACCTTAGGAAACCTGCATTACAAAGGAGCCACTGACCTCCCCTACGAGGTCAAGAGATACTATGATCCACACAACCCGACGAGCAACATGGACAGAGTCCTGGTCAAGTTCAACAAGAACAAGAACACCATCGAAGAAGTCTACATATCAGAGCACTATAAGAAAACAAAGACCTATCTTGTTGGTGCCCCTCTAATAGAGGAATTAAGACGAGGGTTTTAATACTGATTCAGGACCGTTTAGTGAAGCATTAATAGCATGAAGGTGTAAAGGGCTAATATTGTGCAGAGTTGACATTTTCCTTATCTGTCTCATATATCTTTTCCCAGATATTCTCTCTGTGACCAAACGTTTCTAAACACCTGCTCCTCCAGTGTTTTATCTGATGTTGAAGGTAACAAAAGGACCAATAGAAATGGTCTCAAATAATTGGAGGAGAGAAAGTTACATTATGAATTCCACTGTAAATAAATAATGTTTAATAATTAATTATGAGATGCATGTACACAGGTATATGTGAGCTTTTTTTGTGTTGTATATATTACTTTGCACTTAGTAGAATATTAGCATCATAATTTAAACATTTACAGGGCCAATACTGTACATTTTCAGGCATTTTTTCCCCCCAAAGATGTGCTCATGAAACATGTGAATTATGATTCAAACTAAACAGGGTGTTTTAAAGATTTGTATATGTAAATTATCTGATTTGTTGTTATTAATTTGTTGTTATTCCTATTAAAAAATGAATTAATTCATTCATTGTCTGTAACCCTTATCCAGTTCAGGGTCGCGGTGTGTTCAGAGCCTACCTGGAATCATTGGGCGCAAGGCAGGAATAAACCCTGGAGGGGGCGCCAGTCTTTCACAGGGCAACACACATTCACTCACACCTACGGACACTTTTGAGTCGCCAATCCACCTACCACCTACCTGTTTTTGGACTGTGGGAGGAAACCAAACCACCCAGAGGAAACCCATGCAGACACAGGGAGAACACACCACACTCCTCACAGACAGTCACCTGGAGGAAACCCACGCAGACACTGGGAGAACACACCACATTCCTCACAGACAGTCACCCGGAGGAAACCAACACAGACACAGGGAGAACACACCACACTCCTCACAGACAGTCACCTGGAGGAAACCCACGCAGACACTGGGAGAACACACCACACTCCTCACAGACAGTCACCCGGAGGAAACCCACGCAGACACATGGAGAACACACCAGACTCCTCACAGACAGTCACCTGGAGCAGGAATCGAACCCACAACCTCCAGGTCCCAGGAGCTGTGTGAATGCGACGCTACCTGCTACGCCACCGTGCCGCCCATATTAAAAAAATAAAAAAATAAAAAAATCTGGCCTACAACACTACTTATAACTTCAGCCTGATTGAGCCAGGCTTAACTACTTTTACCTGAGTAAGTGAACATATGTAAATGTGTGTGCATTTTGGGACAAAAGCAAAAGGAGAGGTTTCCATATGTAAAATGAAAAGACTGGAGACTGAATTGTAAACACGACACTTGAACATAATACACTTCTAATATGTGAGGAAAGGTTGCTTTTCCATGGTCTGGGCGCTGTAAAAGAATACCCTGATGCTTTGTGGGTAAATGTCTGTCATTTATTGTCAGCAGTTATCTCCTGCTTTATTTGCTGTAATGCAGTGTCCCAAACTGATAAAGGCTGCTCGTTCCTTTTTAACATGACTGTGCCTGGGCCAGCTTTCAATTCTCAATATCACATCTGTTCACCCACATTTAGCCACTTCTCTTTTTTCCCCCCATCTTTGTATCCCTCCATGCAAACTGAGGGTTCATCACACGGAACAAAAGCAGCTGAATACTTCAGGGCTAAAGGTGGAAGCGTTTCTGCTTTTCTTTACTTCTGCTTTTCTCCTAAAACTGTTATTTGTTATGATGGATGTTCCACATCGATTGTTCCACTCAATTCTGAAGCAATTACAGCACTGATGGTGAAACATAATGGAGCTGTTTTCTGGAGGAAAAAAGAATAAACATACAAAAAGAAGACAAACAAATTCAGTAAGAAATATATACTGGGCTTTGGATATAGTAGAGTTTTATCTAAATTATTAATGTATTTATTTATTTATTTATTTTTATTTAAATGCGGCTTGGGCGGCACAGTGGTGTAGCAGGTAGTGTCGCAGTCACACAGCTCCAGGGACCTGGAGGTTGTGGGTTCGATTCCCGCTCCGGGTGACTGTCTGTGAGGAGTGTGGTGTGTTCTCCCTGTGTCTGCATGGGTTTCCTCCGGGTGCTCCGGTTTCCTCCCACAGTCCAAAAACACATGTTGGTAGGTGAATTGGCGACTCAAAAGTGTCCGTAGGTGTGAATGTGTGTGTGTGTGTGTGTGTCTGTGTGTGTTGCCCTGTGAAGGACTGGTGCCCCCTCCAGGGTGTATTCCTGCATTGTGCCCAATGACTCCAGGTAGGCTCTGGACCCACCGCGACCCTGAATTGGATAAGCGCTTACAGATAATGAATAAATGAGGCTTGTGCAACACATTTCATAATTGTTTTTTTTTCCAATATATAATTCTGTATATACCCAAATATATAGCTATAATACATACACACACACACACACACACACACACACACACACACAAGTGGGAGGGGGGCGGGGGTCACTGTCTCTTCTTTCTGGATGGTTCTCTACAGGTACATCTCTGTTTTATCTCGGTGAAAGGTTTTGAGGAATTTTTTCTGCCGCTGTTCTTTTGTCACTTCCACAAATGAAAATGACATGAGACTAAATTACAAAGTGAACTTGTTAGAGCACAAACCTGATGTTTCACTCTGTTTCTCTCTCTCTCTTTCTCTGCCTATGGATGAGTGAGGACAGTTTTTCTCTCCTCCACCTGCCTTTTTCCTTTTTTTCTTCTTCAATGGAGCTGCGGAGCCTAGTCAGGAGAGCTTTGACAGAATTCTAAAGCGGCAGAATGAACAGATGTCTCTGGATGATTAATGTGCCCCTCTCTCTCTCTCTCTCTCTCTCTCTCACACACACACACACACACACACACACACTCGCCCTCTCTCCAGCAGTTTGCCAGTATTTCCCTTCTCCTACACCTCCTCATCTCTCCTCCTCACACTTATTCTGTGTACCCAGGCTTCTACCTCCGAAGACTGCGATCCACCCACCTTCCAACACACACACGTGTACCCACAAACATACACACACTTCATGCCATCCCTCACTGCGCTGTGAAGTGAAAGAACGATGAAATAGCACCACCAGAGGTAGTCCAGACAAAAAAAACCCTGCTGTCTAAATGGAGATGAACAGGTGCGTGGCGAGAGTGGCGGCCAGTGAAAGTTCCTATTAGAGTTTATTCCTTTGAGATTGCTGCAAATGTAGAACAAGGTACCAGTGCCCCCTAGTGATGAAGCTAATGCTCAGTGAGTAAATAATAAGAACACGGTGGAAACCTCAGTTGCTCTTAGACTAATACTGTAAAGCACTGTAGAGCACCACTGAACCATTCAGCATTACACTATGTATGTGCTGACCTTCATGAGTCAGAGTATCCTTCTAAAGGCACACAGGTCAACAATAGCCCTGTAAGGGTCTTTGGGTTAGACACCTAATGCTACATTCCAGAGAGACGACTTACGCAAGACTCAAACAGACCATCAGACACAGACCATGTGGCAGTTGATCTGTTTTAATGTGTCTGTGTCCTGCATTTTGTGTAGTACGTGCAAATTGCTTGGGACTGTACTGAGCGTTTATAAGAGCTGCTGTGTAATGCCTTTTCAATAAAGAATATTTAGCTTCATGTGCTATGCTGTAATCTCCTTATTCGACACCTTTTGTTCAGTGTGTTAATCATTTCCTAAATTATGAGAGGATTGTTTTGGCGATGGATTATATGCTGATGTTTTCCTATAATTTAATGACACTGCTCTGTTTGATGGGGCGGCACAGTGGTGCAGCAGGTGGTGTCACAGTCACACAGCTCCAGGGACCAGGTGACTGTCTGTGAGGAGTGTGGTGTGTTCTCTCTGTGTCTGTGTGGGTGTCCTCCCCTGGTTCAAAAACACATTGGTAGGTGGATTGGTGACTCAAAAGTGTCCATAGGTGTGAGTGTGTGAGTGAATGTGTGTGTGTGTGTGTTGCCCCGTGAAGGACTGGCGCCCCCTCCAGGGTGTATTCCTGCCTTGCGCCCAATGATTCCAGGTAGCCTCTGGGCCCTGAACTGGATAAGAGTTACAGATAAAGAATGAATGAACATCTATAAAGGCATAACATCTCTGTTAATTAGGAAGCATGGTCCTAACATTATCGCCATTAGAATGTGCTAATACTTCTACAACACAGTAAGCCTAAATTCACATACTAATCTGAATCTATGAAGACCATTACACATCAAATATGGCATGAAATATAAACAAATAAATAAATAATACAAAATAGTGCCTCAAAATTACTACTTATTATTATATTCCACCCACAGAGTTTAAAATACAACAATACACAATAAATGTCTTCTTCAGATGATGAAGATCCTTTTGCTGCTCAACAGCTAAATATAAAAGTGGATATTGGGTAGAAAAAAAACTCAGTTAAAAAGAAAGCAGCACAGAGAGTTCTCATATAAGAGCTGAAACTTACATTCATCCTTTTCATTCATTATCTGTAACCCTTATCCAGTTCAGGGTCACGGTGGGTTCAGAGCCTACCTGGAGTCATTGGGCGCAAGGCGGGAATACACCCTGGAGGGGGCGCCAGTCTTTGACAGGGCAACACAGACACACATTCACTCACACACTCACACCTACGGACACTTTTGAGTCGCCAATCCACCTACCAACATGTGTTTTTGGACTGTGGGAGGAAACCGGAGCACCCGGAGGAAACCCACACAGACACAGGGAGAACACACCACACTCCTCACAGACAGTCACCCGGAGGAAACCCACGCAGACACAGAGAGAACACACCACACTCCTCACAGACAGTCACCCGGAGGAAACCCACGCAGACACAGGGAGAACACACCACACTCCTCACAGACAGTCACCCGGAGGAAACCCGCGCAGACACAGGAAGAACACACCACACTCCTCACAGACAGTCACCCGGAGGAAACCCACGCAGACACAGGGAGAACACACCACACTCCTCACAGACAGTCACCCGGAGGAAACCCACGCAGACACAGGAAGAACACACCACACTCCCTTACAGACAGTCACCCGGAGCGGGAATCGAACCCACAACCTCTAGGCCCCTGGAGCTGTGTGACTGCGACACTACTCTGAATTGGATAAAAAGAGTAAGCACAGTAAGTTTTGATGATCAACACGCCATCAGTTACACACATGGTCCAAGTCATACACTGTCATCCAAATATTTCTGATGTTTTTAAAGCCTAAAAGACCTCAAAACATTAATTAATTCTTCAAATCAACAGTGGAACCAGGTTTCCAATCCTCTTTATTATACCTTTTTATACACATTTATGAACAATTCACACCAAGAAGGAATAAACAGAGAGATATAAGGCTTCTTTTAAAGTTTGTGAGCTCTTTTGTTAGACGACTGAACATTGAGGCAATTCACTGAACAACTAGTTTAATGAAAAATAGGATGTTAGCATTACTCGGCTGTAGACTTTTCTCCCCGTTGTGGTCTGTACAGATGTTTGGGAGGTTTTGTCTCGCTACACAGTGTGTTTGTGAAAGGGTGTTCTCAGATTTGTGCAGCAGATTTGATGCCTTCACCTCAGGCTAGTTGGCTTAAGGCGTTTTTCATCTTCAGAAGAGCTGTGTTGACTTAAGATGGAGGATTCTTCTTCGAGTGGAAGTGTTCAGTGGTTTGAAGGCCTGTTGTATGTTGAGGGGATTACTTGCTAAATCCCAGCATTACAGAGGGCTACAGAGATGTACACAGGCCAGGAGCGACTGTTCTCTGAGCGAAAGCAGCTATTTACACAGTGTTCTACTGACCCCTACTGACAAAATGTGAGTACTACAGCTTCAGCCCGAGATGAATACGTTAAATGACCGTGACCCTTGTGCATTATAGTCAGTCATTACAGTCATAGGAAGAAATAAGACAAAAATCACACATGATGCCACCATGAAGGGGAGGATTAGGATCAGCACATTGCTCCCCCTGTGTCAGAGGATCTCAAAAACTGCTTATTTCTTTGCACAGCCACTTTTGTACTGCCACCAGTACCAGGGGAGAGCGCTAACTGGCTAGGTCCATCACATCAGCTGCCAGGCATTAAGGCATCTCCAGGGATCAACCATTATATTGTGTTTTCATAACTGTCATTTTCAGAATAACAATGCACCTTACACAAATAATTGAATAAATTTTAAGTATAAAAATGATGTATATTTTCTGATATGACCTTCATTCATCAGAGGTCACATCTTTAAAAGTGTAATAACTAAGGTCTCCATACCTCTTTTTCCCAGAGCATCCTTTCCATTCAATTGGCTCAGTTTTAGTCTCGCTACCTCAGAAAATATTGCTAGACAGTAATCCAGTGAGTTTGTAAAATATGATTTGCACCACCTCCTGAGCATTATATGATATTGCAGCATGAGACACTTATCATTCCTCAGAGAAAAGCCTATTAAAAATCCACTGCCATATGCTAATGAATACCTGTCCATGGTAAAGGGCTCATATTAAATATTTACATTCTTTTAAATATTTTATGTAGCCAATTTGTATTTAAATTGGATTTAATACTTTATCTAAATACATTTCTGTGTGAAGAATGCTGCTTTTAAACATCAGTACAGACAATGTTCTCGTTTAAGGAATTAGAAGAAATGACCTGCTACAACAAAACAGCTTTATTTTATTCTAACTCTGCTTTATGGAGCTGTGTTCTAAAATTGCTTCTTATACATCTCATCCTACTGAGAGCACTAAATAAATGTAGTGGGGAATATATTAATACAAAAAAGACTACTGTAGTTACTGTAGGTCATTGTTGACGTGATATGAAACTTAGCAACTGACACAAACTTACATACGCTTTTTCCAACAAGCAAAGCTGCTTTAATCAACCCTCTTGAAAGTTTTAAGACAACTGAATGTATTTGGAATAAATATTTGTATTAATTTTTGGGTAGATTTACATCAGGTTTAGGTGCCAGGTAACATTGTTGCTTCATCAGTCTGTGTTGTTGAAGGCAGGACATGTTTTAACATATGTAGGGACTAAATGCATGGCTAAATGTCACGTGGGGTACATTTATTAATATGAATGAATATTTATAGATGCTTTTTTGTAAGTTACTCTCCATTTTATGTCTGTATTTGCACACATACCAAAATATATAGGTCTATACAAGCATAAAGCTCCAGACAGTTAGCATACTTGGGTTACCATAAATTTTGTTTAACAGTCATCCATCTTAACACTCCAAACTTAAATAAATAACTTAAATATCTCTAAATAAATATACAAATATTGTTGTAAAAGCATAGTTTATATTGTGTTTCTTTAATATTATTTAAACATAGTTTAGCAGCTAGCCTTAGCACAACCAATAGCCAACCTTAGCCCTGCTAGGCTAACCACCTCTGTAGCAGCAACAGGAATCAGGAATAATAATAATAATAATAACAATGATAATAATAATAATAATAATAATAATAATAATAATAATAATAATAATAATAATGATAATGATAATAATAATGATAATAATAATAATAATAATATTTGCCTGATATAAAAATAAACTATCCTTTACTGTTTGTAGAGTTTACTGTTCACCCACCTTTTTTGCTAATAAATATTAATGATTCACTTCAGGTAGGGTTATAAGGGGGACAAAATGCCAGCAAATGGCCTCCAGAGCATAAAAGAGGCTCTATACACTGTTCTCTATACACTTACGTAGGATGATTCATCTGACCATGTCACATTTTCCCACTGTATAGTGCCTGTGATTCTTGCTCCACGGTTGTGAATCTACCTTTATACTGTGGAGATTTATGCTCTACAACCCTACTAACCTATCACGAGTAGTCATGGATAGCTCATTCTTCCAGTGACATACTTTATGTCAAAATATTTGTAGATATTCTTTATTATGAGCAAAAATATATGTGAAATAATATATGTGAAACCATAAAAGAAAGTTGATGCTACGTACAGTATGTGGGCTCAGTTTTACTATGCATAATGGTAAGCATCAATTATATATATGTGTGTTAAATTGACAAACTTAAATAGCTGAACTCAATTAGAAGGGATATTTGGATACTTTTAGACATGTACAATATTTGTGCATGAAGATTTATCAGACAACTTCAAGTCACTTCAAGTTCTTCTTCTTCTTCTTCAAAAAAAAGAAAACCAACTGTTGTGTGTTAGTTTTTTGTTGAGTTCACAAGGTGCCTGTGAAGGGAATGAGCTCAGAGAAGGGTCCTGATATAAGTCAGTGTGAGGAGTATCAGATAGAGGCTCATGGATGGTTTTCTCCCTCATAAACAGCCTCCTCTTGGTCTCAGTGTGACAGCAGCAGACCCGAGGCAACGAGCCCAGAGAGCAGATGATGGATAGGGCCTGCCAGGCTTGAATGTCTTCCGCCAAAGTGTTTTAGCAGACAGTGGTAATTGATCAGAAGAATGTGAGTAAAAGAGATGACTTCCAGAGAGATTGCCAGCCTCAATGTCTAATAGGCCTCATTTCTTCTCACATGTGCTGCTTCATTTTTCTTCACCTCCTCTTAATCTGCCTCCAACTCACACCAAACAACACACAGAGACCCACATCAGTGTCACTAATGCTCTACTATCAATAAAGCCTTATATCTTATAGACTGGAGTGCTAACTCCAGCTGGAGTTCATTGCCAATAACTTTAAGCTATTTTAACAGAGCTCCACCAATGAAAACAATGATAAACGTGATGAAGATGATAGAATTTGCAGTTTTATTTTAGCAGTTTTAATAGAATTGTTATAGAGGTATATAAATAACAGCTAAAATCATTTCCTACAGCCTTTCAAACCCATAGTACTGAGTGGTAGCACTTCTCACAGTCCGAAAAGTGAACAGAAATAGCTGTGGATGTGTCCAGACCTGAAGCGAGAGCTTGATTTTTCTCCTGCCTCTCAAGATGAAAGTTCTGTTTATCTGATGGGAATAGTTTTTGTGTGACCCCAGGTCTTGTGGAGCTGTTTGGAGTCCAATTTTCTCTTCATCTTTTTTTTAAACTTCACTGTAGCAGTGAACAAGTCACCTCAGAAAGAAGGGCACCTAATGCAAGCTCTGGTTGGCCTTGTGGCCGTTTATTTACTCACTTAAACATGATTTAAAATAAATATAAACAGCTTTTGATGAAACGCAAGTCAGCACAGTCACCATGCAAACATCTCAGTCTCTGTCTTTCTTTCCCCCTCTCTCCGTCCCGTCCGCCAGTGAGATAATCAGCACCGATTAGAGTGAGGAGAGCCATGCAGCCCTTTGATTGACCTCCAGAGATTCGTGCTACATCCAGATTATTAAATAATGGTCTGTAACCGTATCAAGTTCAGGGTCACGGTGGGTCTCAGGCCTACCCGGAATCACTGGGCCCAAGGCAGGTACATACACTGGAGGGGGCAGCAGTCCTTCGCAGGGTGACACACACTCCCACATTCACTCACACTGAACTCCTCACAGACAGTCACTCAACCTACAACCTGAGCACCCAGAGGAAACCCGTGCAGACACAGAGAGAACACACCACACTCCTCACAGACAGTCACCCGGAAGAAACCCACACAGACACAGAGAGAACACACCACACTCCTCACAGACAGTCACCCGGAGGAAACCCACGCAGACACAGGGAGAACACACCACACTCCTCAAAGACAGTCACCCGGAGTGGAACTCAACCCACAACCGGAGCACCCGGAGGAAACCCACGCAGACACAGAGACAACACACCACACTCCTCACAGACAGTCACCCGGAGGAAACCCACGCAGACACAGAGACAACACACCACACTCCTCACAGACAGTCACCCGGAGGAAACCCACGCAGACACAGAGAGAACACACCACACTCCTCACAGACAGTCACCCGGAGGAAACCCACGCTGACACAGGGAGAACACACCAAACTCCTCACAGACAGTCACATGGAGCGGGAATTGAACCCACAACCTCCAGGACACTGGAGCTGTGTGACAGCGACACCTACCTGCTGCACCACCATTTAACACTTTTAATCATCTACCCTTTTTTCAATTTCTTTCCATCATGTTCATTTACTTTATGGAACCATTATTTTGGAAACAAGAATGTGGTTGATTTAGACCTTCTGTGCAGCTTCTGAGATATTTTTTTTTAATTATATGTAGCTGGATACCACTTAAGACAAAATCTGACAGAACAAACATTTATCAGATTTTTCCGATATCAGTTTCTTACCAAAAGTTAACAATGAAACACAAGGAACCCTACTCTTACTAGTGCTACTCATAGCAAGGAATAATATATGAAGCATTCTGTCACTATTATATCCAAATAAACACATTGTTTAATGGCAACATTGGTTTTTACCTGGTTTACTTAAAACCAGGGTTTTTTTAATTAACATTAATCAGATCGAGGAAGGCATGTCCAGAGGGGTGTGAAAAGGCAGTGGAAGGTGCAGAACTGAGTAGCTTCAGCATCCCAATGTCAAAGTGACAGGAGAGGACACTGGCTTCATTAAGGCTGAGGGGGATAGGTGGGTGGGTGGGTTGTGAAGGCATATATTTACATAAGAACCATGGAGTAGAAAAGGGGAGTGACACACCAGTATTGGCTTCATATTCTATGTAGCTATGTTGGCGCCAGTGCCACAATTAGAAAGCATCAAGTATTCATTTGCAGAGACCTGAGAAAAGAGACAAGCATAGCACAGGTCTCAGATTCCTTCCGGTCTGAGAGACATTGAGATGTTTGAGTCTTCCACCAGAGGCACATTTGTACCATGTATTTATTGTGAGGTTCCTGATATACACGTTAGATCTTAGTTATGTGGACAGACCTTAACCGAAAAAAGATCTTTTCATTAATCTTCCACATTCTTACACTGTGCCTGGCCTCATATTCACTGTCACTTTTGTCTGTGTTTATTTAACATTTAGGTTTTATCAGATTTACCCCGACACTGTGTAATGAGAGCGAAAATGCTAAGGACACCATGAGGATTCATTTATGAGACAACACTGCCCCCCAGAGGAGTTCTGGCAAAGCTCAAAACAAGTATGTTAAAGATACGGGGTGCATTATGGAATATTCCAGTAATTTGAATATGTTCGTATCAATGCATTATGTCGTTCACTCCCTGCAAGAAAACGGTAGTAAAAAAAAAGGTACACCCCTGCTGATAGCTTAGACCATGAAGAATATATGTAAATACAGCACCTGAAACTACGGATACTGGAAGCCTGTGCTAGCTTTTCTCCTGCGGTGTTGCTATCAGTGTGTGAAGAGTGGGAGAAGAGGGTTGCATTGACAATCCAACACAATGGGCAGCACTTTGAACACATTTTATAAGTGGTCAGAAACTTGTAAATAACTCATGAAAGAATAAAGTTACATTAAAACCAAGCACACCATTGTTTTTCTTGTGAAATTCCCAATACATTTGATGTGTCACATGACCCTCTTCCCATTGAAAAAACAAATGTTGGATCCAATGGCCGACTTCAAAATGGCTGCCATGGTCACCACCCATCTTGAAAAGTTTCCCCCCTCCCATTTACTAATGTGCCACAAACAGAAAGTTAGTATCACCAACCATTCCCATTTTATTAAGGTGTATCCATATAAATGGCCCACCCTGTATATCTCCCAAAAATAAATTTAAATTCACTTCATACTCAGAAACACAAAGCTCAAGAAGCAGGTTCATTAATTAATTATTGATTCCTGTGGCGTAGTTTTATGCTAAACCGTATCCCTACAGAAAATATGTTTACAGATTTATACTAATTTTACAATTGCCAATATGTACACATCCATTTTCTGGAACTGCATCATCCTGATCAAGGTCACAGTGGGTCTGGAGCATACCTGGAATCACTGGGCACACACTGGGCAATGTGTCAGACCATTGTAATGCATGACACACTCACCCTCACACACCTGCTGACAATTTCACACAATCAGGAAACCCACACAGACACAGGGAAAGGACATCAAACTCTCACAGGCAGTGACAAGAACTGAGAATTGACCCGAGGACCTGCTGGCTGTCTCTTGCAAATGCTATGTAAATAGAGTAGATTCAATTGCACAAATGCTTTTTCAATGCCTTGAAGCTGATTCATAATTTTGATTGGAGCAGTTCTGTGCTAAATCAGTTCACTTTTCCATTCAGTTTTGATAGATAAGGACATGTGTGAGTTTGTCCAGACATTTTTATCACACAGGCACCAGGAGAACAGTAAATCTACAGCTCTTAACTGTGCCCATTTCACCAAAAGCTGGAACAGCCACAGAGCTCTGAGGACCTGTTAAAGTGAGAATAAACTCCTTTCAGTTGAGTACCTTTTTTTTAAAGCTTTAGCACCTGTTGAGCTCCTGCAGATGTTTATTTCCTTTTTTTCCTGAAACTATTGAATGGAAAGAGAAACAGCGAAAACAAAAACTACTAAAAGTGTGCCTCAAGGCTCCAAAATGGTGTAACAGTGTAAGCGTTGGCCCTGTCATCGAGACGATGCTAGTTAGATCCTCGGTTTCCCTCTCAGCTGTGTGAAGCCAGGTGTCAAATAGAGCACATCTAGTCTTCTCCTGTCTTCTCTGGGTGGGTAGGGTAACCCTCCTATCACCCTGCTGATCCCTGGCTGCTGACAACTCCAGTTGTGTATGTGCATGTGTGTGTGTGTGTGTGTACACTTACTGCCTCTAGTCAGTAGTGTGTGTGCTCAGTGTCAATTGTGGGTCCACTATAAAGTCTAAATTATATCAAACTACACTACAATTACTACAAAAGCACATTTTACATATTTTAATACATAAATTGCATTAATAAATGACAATGCTACATAAACAATAGCATATCTCCAAAACAGGAGAGGAAACAAATAACAATGCAATAAAACTGATTTAAGAATTTTTTTCCCCCATGTAACTTGGAATCAGTTTATTGTTTAATTCATCATAATATTTTAAAACAATGTTGAGGGAAACTGACCCACAGGAAGTTGCAGCATGTAATGGTAAGAAAGGCATTGACTGTTTTTTTTTTTTCCTAAAGTAAATACTTATTAGTGCAGTATGCTATGCTAACTGCAGGATATCTCCTGTGATGTTATTTTCTGGTTAATCGTTTCTTTGATCTGATTGGCTACTTGTTTGTGATTTATTAAAATACATGATAAAATTTAATATTAAACCAATTCAAAAGTACCCCGAAAGGTTAATTGCTCATTGTTCAGAGCAGTTTTAGATTTACTTTAGCATAATAAACACGTTTTTGTTTTCCTTTTTCTATAACAACTTTATCTTGACTAGAAATCGGGGCACCTGGAGGAAACCGACACAGACACAAGGAGAACACACCAAAAAACAGGCACAAACAAGGCAGGGATTGAAACCTGGAGCTGTTTGGAACCTGCTTCTTTTTCTGAATGTTCATGTTTAAGGTATGCTCTATATTAGATTAATATTAACACTAAGGTGAATGGGAGCTAAATGTGTCCCCGGGTCTGTTTATTGAAGCTCCTGACGCCATTTTGTCCACACCCTTAATCACACAAGTGTGCCCATAAAGGAGTTATCTATATGGGTTAGGGCGGGAATTGAGACGGCCTTTCCAACTTTCCCTCGTTGTGTCTGTAGGTTTGTACAGTAGGGGGCAGACTATATCCATTCATAACGCATCTAAACGCAGAAGAAGAAACAGGGCTAATGTTTGGGCTTAGAGCCGCGGGAATCACCATAACACTCAAAAACACAAAGTAACCGAACACAACTCTGTATCCCAGCTCTTAATATACGACACAGAAACAGGAACGGTAAAGCACCGAGCTAATTATCGGTGGGTGTCGGTGTTTTATGAGATATATTTAGCTGCTGTTTGCTTAAGAAACAGCGAACCAAGTTCAGAACCAACAGCAACTCGCCCAACGGCCAACTATAGCTACTCAACCTATAACTGAGTAGGTATGTTTTACAGTGTTACAGACACATTATTGAGTTGTACGCTGTCCTTTTTACCATGTCCTATGCGTTATTTTTGATGTGTGTAAGTTAACGTTGCCGTTAATATATATTTGTTAGCTAGATATCTATATATTAACAGTCCGTTTAACTGTTTAAAAACAAATAAGGACTCGACCACCCGACCAAAGACATTAGCTAGTGTATTTTCTGTCAGTTTAACGTTAATGTTTGAAAACTAGACTGCTAGACTTAAACTGAAGTGGCATAATAAGCTCAATATAGATGTGTGCTTAGAGTTGAACCCTCTCTGTGCTCCTTTCAGGATGAACCTGAGGTAACGTTTAGGAAATTCGTTGGAAAATGTCTTACCGTCTGACGAAGGAGGAGCTGGACCTGCAGTTTGAACAGTTTCTGAAAGAGGTGAGGGGATTTGTACAGTTTTCATTAACCCTCGGTTATAATCACACAGGTGAACGAGTTCATTAAATGCTGAGGAGATAGTCATACAACCGGGCTTATTCTATTAGGGGATTATAAAGCAGTGTTTAGATGTTTAGCTTTTATTTCATTGCCTTCGAAGAGGACACAACCTGAAGAATAAGAGGGCTTTTCAGATTCAGCCTAAGTCTGTAATAGGTCTTCAGAGGTAGTAACAAAGATATTAATAGACACCTACGGTCCTGTGCTTAAGTCCTGAAGCACCCAATGAAGACCTTGAACTGAGCATTAAGCTGTATACCAATAATATTTAGACACTTGTAGTATTTCTGTGAGGAAGAGTAACTGAGCACAGTCATACTGTTTTTGAACAAGTGCTCTTTTATTGCCCTAAGTAGGGAACAAGGGAGTAGTTGGGCTTGCTGTATAGTGATGTCCAGGGGCACCACACACCCTTCTGGTTGATGGTGGTCCCCCAACAACACACCTCACTACACATAATCTCAAATACACACACACAACACACAACTACATCAGCAAATACATCAGCCACAGATTAATACCTAAATAAGCCCTAAACAGTGAGCTGGGGAAGCTACAGTGCATTCTGTGTGCTCCGCCTTAAGGTCCAGCCCCTTGTAGTGTCTGGCAACTTTCACAGTATATAGGGTGCTCAAACCTTTTTTCTTTGCCAGATTGTAGGCCTAAATACATATATTAATACATTTTTGCTTATGACATTGCCCTTTCTATGATTAACCCGCTTACTAAATTGCTTAAAAAAAACAAAGTACAAGTAATAATTTAAGGCACTTCATCTGTGTCACCAGCTCTGAACTATGAACAACATTTTGGGCAACCATCATTGAATCATTTCATACCCTCTCCTTGTAGCAGCCTGTAATTATCATTCAAACCCAGGTTTGGTAGTCAGTGCTTCATTAAAATAGAAGTGCTGTGGGAGGAATTTGAACAAACACTTAAGCCAGGCATAAACTGTGCGATTTTGAAAGTCATGTGCGTTGGTGAAAGCTCACACTGCACGTTTGAATTGTTTGTAACGCCTGCGATTTACTTGCTCAAACAGTACAAACACAGTCTCTCCGACTAATCTGATGCGACGTGGGTGCTTACATTGAACGTTGCAGCTTGGGAACAGTTGTCTGCATACAATCATTTCAGCATGGCATGCTGTGTTAATCAAACTCAAGCGCACACACAGAGCGAGAGAGAGATGCTTATAGAAACTGAGCGCAGTGTTAATGGCATCAGCAAAGCACAACTAAAAACAGCGACACATACCATGCAACTTAAGAACACCGGCTATTTCCTACCATAATTTTTCCAGTGCACATCTGTCATGGTAGATGACAGATCGTATAATCAAGAATGCTGCTGCCAAAGCTCCACTAGCCTATTGAAAGAAACTATATGGTCTTTTTGTATCTTTGTGTGACCTTTTGTTATCCCCCTCATAGTCCCATCCCCCATTCCCACCAATCATTCCCCCACTTACATCATACCCCTCCTTTCACACCTCTTCTTACCCTTCCTTCCTCTATCTTATCTCTTTCTTTCTTTGATCATCTTCATCATCCCCTTTACCCCTCCTCAAACTCCTCTTCTTCCTTCTATTCCCTTCCCCCATTTCTCCAATGTATACAAGGCCCTTCTTATGGTGCCCCTTTGGTACCAGACTGGACTGGCAACAGTCACAGACTGGACTGAGAACAGACTGAATTGGGTACAAAATGAACTGGCGACACACTGATGAACCTCCAGTTTCCAAACTTCAGATCATCTTAAGATAGACTGAGATCATCCAGCTGTACTCATACATGATCCTGTGTATGTGTAAATAAACTCCAGTCAACGCCAAACTCCAGTCTCCTGACTCTTCAACGCCGAATAGATCTGCAAAGACTTTTGGGAAGGACAGCATGGCGTTGAGAAATCTGCCTGCTAGACTGCTCACACTGTGAGACAAGCGACCAAAATATCAGACGTCAGAAATCTGATCTGATGTCAGAAATCTGATTGCCCAACTGGTCAGTCAGAGCTCATTTGGGCAGTTAATCAGACGTTGCTACCCTTATCACACTACACATCAAACGTCAGCCGACTGAACCAAAATTCGGGCCGATCCTGAAATCCAGTCTGCTATGACCATATCAGACTTAAAATTGGGCTAAAATTGCACAGTGTACGTCTGGCTTTACACTGACTAAGGATATTGGGGAGAATATCCTGGATATTAACCTGTGCAAAAAAACCTTTTAAAAATATTTAAAAATCACAACCTCCAAAATCAGAAAAGCAAAACATAGTCCTGTTTAAAATAAGCAGTGTGATTTTTCTATTGTAGATTGTAGACAATAGTTTCATCTTGCTTTGTTCTCTACAGTCAGTCTCTGATGACTCTGTGGAACTGGGTGGCAGCTCTACGCGCCCCAGTGTCTTAGACCAATTGGGAAAGGCACCGCAGAAGCAAGTGAAGAAAAGCCAGTTGTCTGTGCCTTGGTGGGAGGACAATGATGACAGTGAAGAGACTCCGACAAAAGGTAGGATCAACAGCTATCTAAAATAGTATTGTCATTTAAGCATGAAGGAAGGTCAGAGGTCAGAGACTTGTGAGATCTAAAGTATGTTTTTGGTTTCACAGGTGTCCACCCCTAACGTGGCCAAAAGGATATTGACATTTCTATTGCATTTTTAGTGCATTCTCATTTTTTCAGATGGCTCTTGCTAAAACGTGCATAAAATCAGTCAAATATACAACCACGCCTTCACTATATTCAGTCAATAACTGTACATGGAATGAAACTGAAGAGCTCGGTAATTGAATTGGTATAACTTGAGCTGTATTTGCTTGTTTTCATTCTTACTTTGCTGATCAGTTTATTTTGATTGGGGGTTACAGATCTGATTTGTGTTCTCTGTAATACGGTGTCCCTCTAGGCTCAGTACTTGGACCACTGCTCTTTATATTGCACAGGCTTCCCCTTGGTGATATATCAGGCCTAGATATTATCTGGATTTCATATGATAAAACGGCCTAACAGTCAATCAAACTGGTAGCCCTTGCGCACATGTAGCATGCAGCCAGAGATTTTCTGTCTGACACATTCTCACAGTTGGAATTATTGTCCGTGCTTTAGGAAGAGGACGGCGCCTATGTTTCACAGGCAGGAGACACAGCATATTTTCACTGAGAATTCCCCAGAACATTACTGGATCTATTCACACATGTACTCACTCAGATATTACCTGGATGTGTACTAGAAGGCTGGCAGAATAAAATCTGGGTAATGTCATGTTACAGCTGAGGGTAATGTCCAAAAACTGTTTGGGATACAATGCATGTGTGAAAGGGGCTTTACTGTATCTCTGAAGAGAAGCATGTCCACTTCTGTTGGAAGGACACAACTTATAACTTAAAACTTTTAAGCAGGTGTGGAACTGGCCAAGAAATTTTAAACCATACATACACTGATCACAGAAATCCAAATTGAATCCCTGCTTTTATTAACATACAGCCTGAGGTTTCTGCTGCATTCATGTTTAAAAATGCTCAGCCTGAGTTGTTACTGTGGAAACCGAGGGCGTCTATCCACAGACCCACTTTCGATTGACTGAAAGGACTATTGACAGAATAGAGGTAGATTTCACAGACACATTCCTATTGAATGTAATATATTACATTTACATATAATACAACTCTGTCCCACCTTGGCTTTTACTGCGTGAACAATGTTCCTGAGTGTTCCAGCTCATTTCCAACCTCTGCTTTTAACATCTGAGAGATTTTACTGTTCCAGAATGGTGTGGAAATGTAAAGAAAGATTTTTTATTATTATGTGCTGTTAGGCACTTGTGTAATTTTCTGATTAGTTTATATCTCCTACTTTTCTCTCAAAATGAATGAGCTGTACTTAATGGTTTTCTATTTCTTGCACAGTAGGTGGCTGTTATAATGTGATGTAGGAAGCAATTCATCATACTTCATACTTTTTTTTTTTTTTTTTTTTATCGTGGATAAGCTTTAATGTAGCTTTATTTTTCTAAATGTTAAATTTCATCTTTCACAAAAATCTCATTCCGGTGTGTGTGTGTGTGTGTATGTATATATATATATATATATATATATATATATATATATATATATATATATATATATATATATACACACACACACACAAAGGAGGTCCTTGGGTTACGTCAGTCCCTAGTTACGATGTTAGGTTACGACACATCTCCCATTTACTGTATAAAGCCTTGTTTCAACTTAAGTGGTTTTGCGTCGTAAAGGTCATAACGCGAACTTCGTGTTTGGTATATTTATATATATATATATAGGGGGTCCCCGAATTACAACATTGATCCGTCGCGTCGTAAAACGAAACATACGTACATACTGTGCGCAAATAACATACTGTAAGCACTTATCCTATCCTAACACCTATCCTCCTCGGTCCCGAGCCGCGTAACTGTGTATTGTTCCGCCGCGCCGCGCACACCAAACACGAAGTTCGCGTTACGACGTTTACGATGCAAAACCACTTAAGTCGAAACAAGGCTTTATACAGTAAATGGGAGATGTGTCGTAACCACGAAACATCGTAACTCGGGACTGACCTAACCCAAGAAACTCGTGTGTGTGTGTGTGTGTGTATATATATATATATATATATATATATATATATATATATATATATATATATATAATGTGTCATTGTAACAGTTCTGTAATCAAGAGAAGCTTGCCCATGTTGAAGGCAAATTACAGATGGAATTAATTTGGTATCAGTGATATGCTGATCTCTGCTGTAGCAGTAAATGTGTTTTTCTACAGTGTGCTGACGATTAATGATGGGCTATTTGCAGGACCCTGATCTTGAACCCTAATGAATGGTATATAATTGTCAGGCTGTAAAAAGGCTGTCCTTTGATATGTCTGTAATGTCAGTCTGCCATTTGTGGTTTTAAAGCTGCCACACTACAGCACCCTTATGTAGTTTGCGAGGCTCAGCTGTACTTTTACAGAAAAACATGTTGTATTTGTGTATTTGCAGTGTGCTTTTGAGATGGTAAAGAAGATTTAAATGATGCAGATTAAATGTCTAGTGGAGACAAAGGCTGCCATCCTCTAAAATTCCAGATCTTAGTGAATTTAAATAATATTCTATTTGTGTCCTATGTATTATTAAATACCCATACTGTTACTAACAGTATATAGGTGCCACAAACGTTAAAATATGAATGTCCATAAAAAATTCTTGTTTAAAAGCACTGAAAGGACATTAAGAGTTTTGTTTTTCTTGTAAATTTGAGCCCATATATTCATAGATTTTTCATTTATATAGATTCTGTTGATTCATTCATTATGAAAATATTGGTGGAAAATGGAGATAAGCTGAATACACACACACACACACACACTCCTTCTTAGTTATTTAATTAAACATTTACAAAATGAATGAAAAAATTAATAGAACGCATACAAACATTCTGAGAAAAACCCCAGCAGTCAAACATGTGCCTGTGCCTTGTGTAATCACCCGCAGCACCATTATGTTGCATTGTGGAAATTCCAAGAAACCGTGTGCGCTGCCATTGTCCAACATTCATTACCTGTCATTCATTCTTTCATTCATTCATTATCTGTAAGCGCTTATCCAGTTCAGGGTCGTGGTGGTTCCAGAGCCTACCTGGAATCATTGGGCGCAAGGCGGGAATACACCCTTCACAGGGCAACACACACTCACACCTATGGACACTTTTGAGTCGCCAATCCACCTACCAACGTGTGTTTTTGGTCCGTGGGAGGAAACCGGAGCACCTGGAGGAAACCCACGCGGACACAGGGAGAACACACCAACTTCTCACAGACAGTCACCTGGAGTGGGAATCGAACCCACAACCTCCAGGTCCCTGGAACTGTGCGACTGCGACACTACCTGCCCATTACCTGTCATTTCTATAGAAAAATTTAAGCCAGTAATCTGCGTTGCCTGTTTGTATGTAATCTAGTCACTTTTCACTTTTATTTTGTAAATGTCATGCATGTTTTTCATACTGCTTTACCTTTGATCCTATTTCAAAACCCAGATAAAACTGCTAAATGTAGATTCATCAAGAGTAAAACCATTCAAGCTGTTAACGTAGAGGAGAAGAGCAGTGATACAATTCCTCCAGGTACAGTCTAATCAATATTAAACTAGCTTCAGTAGACATCATCAGACATACCCCTTCCTACATTGTCAGGAAAAAAAGGTAATTTATAGGTACATATTTGTTCATCAAGGTTACTACAATGTAGATATATTAATGATACAAAGATATTCATTCTTTGTTTTGAGGAGTTGGTTACTTTAAATATGGTTTACCCAGAGAAAAGGGCATATTTGAAACTAATCTTCTTATATTTATGAATAGAAAACCTAAATAATAAAAAGCCTTGAATAACAACAGTAATAAAAAAAATAACTTTTTAGAAGCCTGGAAATAAGACTGAATACATGTTAGAATAAATAAAAATTGCAATATTATATGGTGTTAGGTTCCATAACAACAGCTACTGAAGGCATACCCTTAAGGGCAACTAGTTCATTTATTATCTTTTTGGGGGGTTTTTTCCTGAGAATGTATGTGGCATGTGTTATCTCTCATCCCTTTGTCACATCGTTGAGCCTAGTCCCCCCCCCCACTCCCTTAAAGCCACTGGTACAAAATGCCATCCCCATTTGCAATTGTGAGTGAAGTGGCCTTTTTTCACACCATTTTACCCTTTATATAAGCACCCTGTCACCACGACAGTTAGTTATTATCTAACTTTTTGCTGTTGCTTTTTGCTCTTGTGTCTCTTGCCCGTACTTTCCCATAGTCCCCACTAAGCCCACTCCTAAACCTCGCAGCAAGGCCCTGGATAGGATCCGCCATCTGGAGAAGGTCCCCCAGTCTAACCAAGAGAGTTTGCTCAACACAGATGACCAGAAGCTCTCTGAACATGTTGCTTCAAAGCCCAAGAGTTATTCCTCCAATGAGTACAGTTATTCAGACAGAAGGAGCCCTTCTGACGACAGCTTTCTCACAAGTAGCCCATTTACACCCGAGAACCCCTGCAGTACACCAAGACAGACAAGTGTTGTTCTGACAGACTCTCGTAGTTCTCCCACAGAGAGCAGTGACAGCGAATCATCTCGTTGCAGCAAGGGTAAAACTCAAGACAGTTACCTCGTAATATACTGTCAGTGCTTTTGTCATGACATGTCTTTTTTCAAGATTATGTCCTCTCTGGTATTTATATATAATAAAGAAATCACACACAGACAGAAGGCACACACGTCTTCTTTCTCCAAGACCTGTGAAGCAAACCCTTGCCCCTTTTCAAACGGTTGCTAACACAGCACCACTGCACAACTCCTTATGCTTGAAAGAGAGCTCCTAACTATCCAGATGTGTCATATCAGACATATCAGATGCCCACACTGTTCTTGTTTGATGGAGAGGATTTACAGTCCTACCCACTGAAAGAGAGGAGATGATGGCAAACATGCTCGAACCACTGCTTCTTCATGCCTACTAAATCTGTTTATTTAGAAGCTGTTTTTGAGTGGTTTTGAGAACAACAGTGGCTTTGGTTGATTTGAAGATTTCATTATTTTCCGAATGTTTCTTTTCTCAGTAATATCTTCTTAACACTTACATGTCCTTCCAGAGTAATGGTGCTTAACAGATTCTTGACTTCTAGCTTTGTATATAACCTCCAGATACCTCCAGAAACGTTAATAACATGCAATCAATGTGCAAATGTAAACAACAGTTAATCATCATGTATGTTACTCCTAATTGCTACTGAACTTTTTTTTTTTCTTCAAATAAATTATGCATGAAGCTTGGCTTGTAGGCCCAGTCACTGCTTGGTGCTATGCCAGACAGTCTGTTAACACAGGGATCATGTGTGACTGATACGCTTTATGGGGACATGATGAATCTTAAACCATGATGATAAAAAATGAATGACTAAATGGTGCTGTGCCTGGTCAGCTGATATGCTGATTTTCTCTTGCTTTAGATTTGTCTTAGTTCTCAGGGCACCTTTTGCGAAGTGTCTAAAAACTTCGGTCTTCTGTAGGACTGAGCACGTCTGGAAGGACATTCCGCAAATCTTTAAGGAAGTCTCAGTCCATCAAGGAGGTGGATGAAGAGCAGCTGAAGGAACGCCACTATGAGAATGAGTCCAGAGGGGACAATGTCATCTTCAGCAGAGATAGTCTTGAGCCAGAGGGTTGGTGTTCTAGTCATACACATACTCATAAACACAACCAACCACCCACCCACTTGTAGGTGGGGTATATAGTTCTGCAGCCAGATTCTTGAAGGAGCCCTTAAGAATTCACATTCACATTGTCATTGTTTCTTTCTGTAATATAACTGGTCTACTTAAGTTCTTTCTAGTTTTTATTCTCATTTATTTAGATTAATCAACAAATCAGTCTCCACTCTTTGCATACATTAACACTGCATGGTTCACACTTGTCCTAGGTCAGTGATCTAAGATATGAGCTTAATCATGTTGTTCCCAATGGCTGTGTGCATACTGAAAGTCATTTTAAATTGGTAGATAATAAACCTAAAACTGCTGACGTCCCACCTTACCTTGACGATTTAATGCAGAGGTCAAGAGCACTCCTTATAAAATTGATATTTCACAGATCTGAATATGTCTAGGTGAGCTAGAGCAGTTAAAACACTGAAATCTAATACTCATCCTCTATAGTCACTGAATTATTAATTTCTCTCTCCAGTAAGCAGCCTCTTTGCTTTCTCACAGATTCACTGATGATGACTGGATTAGCCAAATTTGGGATGAATGAAGATGCAGAATCCCAGAGTGAAGAGCCCCGACTGAACATAGAGCAAGAATCCAGCAGCTCCACAATTTCCTCTCCACAAAGGTGCCATTTTCTACATGGCTGATGATGAGGACAACAAAACAATGTGCCATTACGTAATTATGAACTATTATAGACCCCTGTAGAGAGGTCTTTTGAGTGAAAGTAAATGCAGAATATTTATGGCTTCATTTGTGTCTGTGTGTGGACGTCTTTCAGAGGAGGAGCTGTACCTTTGACAAACCAAGATCAAAGTGGAGATAGCAAAAGAATCTCTGTTCAGGAGAACTCCGGTAAGAACGTTACATTGTTACAATATTATAAAACACCACCCTACGGTGTCATGACTTTCACAAATAGTAGTCAGATTACATGGCTTAAATTTGTAAATCACAGTATAAATGATAAACACGTGTCAGTAATGCCCACAGCTCCATCCCCTGCCTACAGTGATGATTTTGAGGATGAGGCAAGTGAGAAGGAACTTGAAGAGAAGGTGAGTACATGTTGTAGGATATTTAGGCAGATAGATTGTGCTTTTGTCCAGCGTATGTTTTACGCACCATATGTCCAAATGTTTGTAGATGCCTGTTCTAATGAGTAAACCCAACTACGTTAACATGTGCTGCAGTGGCCTGGAGGGTCCAAGGACAACATCTTTTATAACACAATATCGTCTTAGTATTATCGTATCATATATTATCGTATGTAGTCTTTTTTTTCCCTTATGTAAGTATATTGAGGTACACTTTATGGTACTGATAGGTTAAATCTCAGTTATTCCGAGCCCTGGGTCTGCTTTCTGGAGAAAAGGAAGTTAGAGTGTGGTGTTATGGCTGTGCATGACAAGCACAGTGTGTTTTTGGAGTCCTGTCCTTTGATATTTGTCTTATTTTAGGTCCAGTAGTGTGTGTCCTCTTGTTTCAGCAGTAGAGCTTCTGAAACGTATACCCACACATGCAGAGATTTGATGAAGAATATTACTAATCCCATTAAAGTACCTTGAGAGTTTTAATTGTATTAAAAATATAGTATTAAAAATAATAATGGTAATATAATTGAAAATGGAACCTCAAGGTTTATGCTGTTTCCTCTGTCCCTTGCCCAGTGGGATTGTTCCTTTAGAGCACCACTCAAGGCCACAATTGCTTTAGTCACCAGCTGTGGTAAAATGGTTTGAGAGGTCTATGTTTAATTATTTGGATGGTTTTGTCAAATACTTGTTTCAAAAGTATGGCACAAAAATGCCTGATTAAAGGCTACCAGGGCGGCACGGTGGCGCAGCAGGTAGAATGTCTAGATTATTAACTTTCAAACAAACATGTAGAATGTTTCAGGTTAAACATTTTGGAAAAATACATTAAAAATGTACAACTGTGCCAATCCCCTGAGGATGTTATGAGGTTGAACTGTTTTATTCTTGTCCCTGATTGTTGACAATATAATCTATTTCAGTGCCCTGTGGTAGTGTACACTACATGCCTTCGTCATATTACCCTTGCCTCAAATTGCATCAAGTTGCTAATTATTCAAGTGTTTTCTGACACTACAATAGAAAAAAAATCAATTATGAACCTTAAAGATCCAAAGAGGTCAAAAGAGCAAAACAAATCCATATTTCTCAGTTCAATCCTCTTTTAAAAGAGCATTTTTCATTGTCTGCTTAAATTTTCTATGTACAGTGCTATTTTAAAGACATCATTTTAGTTGTTGGATGTGAAATGTTGAAAGAAACCTATGGCAACAAAATAGTTTCTAAAGTTCTGAGAACCAAAATACAGAATCCATAACCAATAAATGTAATTTTATAATTGAGAAAACTGTCATTAATATTGAGATTGAGGTTTGTAAACAGAATGTTTCCTTGAAGAATCCGTTTTTGCTTCCATTCCTCCTTTTCTCGGTTGCGCTTCTCTCAGTCTCGCTTTCATCTCCAAGTTTCTTGCTTTTGATGGTGTCGGGATCTAGACAGTCATTGGCTGCTAAAGTTAAGCCCCGCCTACCCAGCTGATTCTGCACACCCTAACCCTGATTGACTCTAAGCCTCTACGAGGAGCTGTGCATTACTAAAAGACATAATCGTTAATAAATATTTGATATGTCTTACCTGTGTTTGCCGGGCGGTCTTTTTCCAATCAGGGTAAGATTGGCGCGCTCTCACTGATGTAGCCGGGTGTGCTATATCTGCTGGGTGGGCGGGGCTTAACTTAAGCAGCCAATGACTGTCTAGATCCCAACCCTGTCAAAAGTCAAAAGTGAGAAACCTCTGGAGGCGAAAGTGAGACTGGGAGAAGCCCAACCGAGAAAAGGCGGAATGAAAGCGAAAACGTATTCTTCAAGAATATTAAACTCAAAATAGAGGATTATATACAGAAATATTCTGTTTATAAACCTGTTTTTATAACTCTGAATGTTAATGACAGGTTTCTCAATTACAAAATGACATTTATTGGTTATGGATTCTGGTTTTTGGTTCTCAGAACTTTAGAACATATTTTGACGCCATAGAAACCATTTTTAATTAAAACAAAAACGTTTGAATTTGACATGAAACGGTGAAATAGAGCTTTAAAGATGGCTGCTAATTATATTAGTTATATACATGTAGATATAGATGTATTTTCTTGCATGTTTCCTTCCTGCTGATTGCAGGAGTTGGGTTTTTGTTGCTGTACCTGAAGGTATATAATTATGTAAATCTGAATTTTTGACTAACCATTTTTTTAAAGAATGTAATGTTATTACCCCTTCCCTTCAAATTCTGATCATTTGTAATGATGGATTAAAGTGAAATGTACTTCGTAGAGCCTGATTGCTATGTTTATCTATGGTTTAGTTCATTTACTTAGAATGTTTTCTTGGTGTTCCTTTTTGTTTCAGAAACCTATAAGGCGTGGCATGCTGTCGAAAGGTGAAGAGTTTGTTTGCATTTTGCCATATATATATATATATATATATATATATACATCACACACACACACTAAAACACTGACCAAACAAGTCCTTTTTTCCCCCCTCTAGTGTCGCTGCATGATTCTCTGAACTCTACGGATGGAGCGCAGGTGCACGCTCTGGGAAATGATGATGCAAAGAGAACAGAATGGCCTCTCTCCAGATTGGCTGAGGCAGCAGGAGAGCCAGGTGCTACAGGTCTGAACATTCAAAAATTGTCGTTTTTGAATTAGCTGGTTTCTTTATTGTTTTTCCCTTTGCTTGTCTTTTTCTCTTTTTATTTTCTTTCTTTCCACCGGTCTCTCACTGTTCCTCTTTATCTTTCTCTTTTGCCTCTCTGTCTGTCCTTCTGCTTTCCTCTCTCACTGTTATTTTCACTTTATTCTCTGTAGGTCAGTCCTATGGTCAGAGTGGTGTAAGTGAGATGGAAGAGCTGCAGGAAGCATATAGACAGATCAGTCATTCACAGGGAGAGTGTGAAGAGGTAGAGAAAGTTCAAGAGCCCAGCAGTTGTGCAGCCTCTCCTGTCACTCCAGAGTGCTCCAGAGGAACCTTCAAACGTGTCTCCACAGCAGAGTCCGGTCAGTCTGCATCGCAGGAAACCAGCAGAGAGTATTTGTTTACTTATAATGAGCAAACTGCCAGCAAGCAGATTTATCAATCCATGGTCAATTTTACTCCTTCCAAATCCTTTAAGTGGAATCCAGCTTTTAAAATTCACTTATGATGGGGAGGTACAAACCCAGTTCCAAAAAAAGGTGGGATAATTATGAAATGTTTGAATCTTTTCCCTCTCAAAAGCTTGAAGCTTGTACATACTGTTTGATGTGAGGTAAACTAGTCCCCAGTGATTTAGTTCTTTCTGATTTGCATCAATTTTACCTTTCTCACCATTACAAAAAAATATTCTCAACAGTTGGCTGCCTTCACAAAGTCCCTTAATGTTTGTTTGTTCTGTGTTTTGTAGATTTACCCACTGCAGAGGAGCTGATGCAGGCTATTGGACCAGACTTTGGATTCAAGTATGGCTTTTCTCTTCAGCCCCTGAGGTTAGTTGGCCAGCACATTTCAGATTGAATTTTTTTTTTTTCAGACAAAGTGTCAGACAAAAGAATATGGGATTTGTGTCTGTAGTCTCTTACATGCTAAAACAAAGCATGAGGGAAAGAACAAAATTTCAGAAGCTTGTATATGATCTTTGTATGAATAACTCTTCTCAGATTCAGTTACAAGGGCAGAGAAATGCATTAAATTCTAACGTTTTCCATTAGATCTTATGGAGAAAATGCTAAAATGGCTAACAGAAGATAAAGGTCTTTTTCTCCTCATTCAGCATTGTGGGACCCCTTACCCCCCTGATGCAAAGAGGCAGTAGGCCTCTGTGTTTCTGAATGTTGTAAAGCACAGAGAGAGGACCTGTGTATGAGAAATCTGTACACATTTCCCATTTATTTCAATTAAATGCTGAGCACTGAAACCAGACAGTCAGCCTCCAATATGGCACCCAGACCACCCATGGATAGTAAATTAAAACTGAAAAGGAAAGTCTCTAATCAATAGTTTACAATGATCTCTGAACCAAGTAGATGTACTTTTGGTGATGAAATGTGTGGGAAAGTTTTACCTTGATCCTCAAGCTACATGAAAACATAGTTGTAAACATGGTATGGTGGGGTTTGTCTAATTTTCTGAATGTAGTGAAGCAGTAGGGGATGCGAATGCTGAAAGGATGGCTTCAGAAGAAAACCCTATGAGATCTAAAGCTGAAGAATCTATTGGTGATCTCAGAGGGTCAGTAGGAGAGGACTCTTTACTGACGGAGCTTCAACCAGCATCTCCACATCCCAGACACAGGAGCGTCGCTGAGGAGGTGAAAAAGCTTATGCAAGAACAGGATGACTATAAGGAGCCGCTTGGTGTCTCCAGGAAAGGCAAAAAACAGCAGGTGAGACAGAACTACAGCTGTTCTCAGTATGTGTCGTTTTGTACATGTGACTTTGGTCTGGTTTTAGGGCTAATGGGTAAAAGAAGATAATAAATTGACTTTCTTAAAGTCAGGACGGAGGCATACAGAGAAGGAAATTATCCTTTTGTTCTGTTCAAACAGACTCTGTCAATGGCCTCTTCCATCATTTTCTCCAGTGATTGTGTTTCTGTGATTGTGATAATGATCATGATAATGGTAGGCACTAGTGTAATATTATTTTTTTTTTTTTAGGTGTCTGGCAGATCCAGCACCACAGCTGCTGCTTCATCCGCCACTAGAAAAGCCCCAGTCCCGTCTGTGAGGACCAAGAAAGCTGAAATCAGACCATTTCCAAAGGCTTCTTCTCCCTCCAGGTCTGGTCAAGTACCTAAACTCCCTTCTCCACTGGTTCAGAGAAAGCTTCAGACCCAGATCACCAACAAGGCATCTACCCTAAGCCAGACACATACAGTCAAAGGTACAACACCTCCATCTGAGGTTTAGAGATGAGGAATGTTATCATGTTACTACAGTGTAGTATATTTTGCTGCTAGTGCTGTTGTGGATGAAAAACCTACAATCAAAACAAGCACATTTGTGGTGTGGATTACTGGCCTCACAACGTTTAACATATAACTTGAAAGCATTAACAAATATGTATGTATATGGCAAATATATGTATATTACAAACACAGTGAGAATTGGTTGAAATAGAGAAATTTGTAAAGCATCAATTTCTGTTTGGGACCATCAAATTTTTAGAAGCCAGTCATGAGTGTTATTTGTTTATCTGAGCTCAAGCTGAGTCTGCCAGTTGGCAGCTACAGTGCCCAGGATTCAATATATCTGCCCAACACAACTGAATTTGTTAGTTACAATAAACAGGCAGCACGGTGGTGCAGCAGGTAGTGTCGCAGTCACACAGCTCCAGGGACCTGGAGGTTGTGGGTTCGATTCCCGCTCCGGGTGACTGTCTGTGAGGAGTTGGTGTGTTCTCCCCGTGTCCGCGTGGGTTTCCTCCGGGTGCTCCGGTTTCCTCTCACAGTCCAAAAAAACACACGTTGGTGACTCAAAAGTGTCCGTAGGTGCGAGTGTGTGAGTGAATGTGTGTGTGTGTCTGTGTTTCCCTGTGAAGGACTGGCGCCCCCTCCAGGGTGTATTGATGACCCACTGTGACCCTGAACTGGATAAGTGGTTACAGATAATGAATGAATGAATGAATAAATACAACAAAACAAACACACAAAATAATTATTAATCGCAATAATATATATATGGCAATTTGTATGGTTGTGGAAGGCAAACACTCTCTTGCTTAATTTATGGACAAATATCCCATGAAGAGCCTTTAAAAAATGTGTGGTATATTTGCTTAGTCATGTAGGGGTGTGAATGTAGGACTATTTTTGAGTCTATTTCTACAGGGTGACACACGTTCTCCAGGTGAAGTCTCAATTGAATACTCATAATAATGATATTTTTTATAGCAGCTTTTACAAACCATATACAGCCCATTTTAAGAGGTGAAAAATTCTGCTTAAAGAAAGGAGAACAGAAAAAGTAGTGGGATTCAATGAATAAAAATGGTAGATCAATCGCAAAGAGACTGAAGATGAGAACTCCAGAGTTTGGCAGCTTTAACTCTGAAAAATCTCTTTGTAAAATTCTGATGTGTGAGAAGTCGAGTCGTCCTATACTAGAATAACTAAGCTTTAGAGATAACGGAGAGCTCAAGGAAATATGTAGGGGTGAGACACAGGTTACATTCACACAGCAGAAGAATGTGGCCAGATGTATAACTCTTTATTTCACCAAACCCACGCCCTTTAAAGAGGAGGACAGGAGAGAAAAATTAATTAGTTTCAGTTGACCCAGTTCCACACAACTTTTATGCAGACCTGACTAATATGATATAATATAATTTGATATAGACATATTCATAAAAGAGCTTTTCTTATTTTTATTTCTTTAAAAATGCTTAATAGGCAAGGCCAGTTTATTTATAGAGCCAATTTTCATGCACAAGGGCAGTTCAAAATGCTTTACAGAATCTAAAGAATCTAAAAAAGTGATTCATTAAGAATATGAATTTAAAAAATGTAAAGGCATTTAAAACATTTAAAATAGCATTCATTCTTTCATTATCTGTAACTGCTTATCCAGTTCAGGGTCGCGATGGGTCCAGAGCCTACCTGGAATCATTGGGCACAAGGCGGGAATACACCCTGGAGGGGGCGCCAGTCCTTCACAGGGCAACACACACTCACACCTACGGACACTTTTGAGTCGCCAATTCACCTACCAACGTGTGTTTTTGGACTGTGGGAGGAAACCGGAGCACCCGGAGGAAACCCACACGGACACAGGGGGAATACACCAACTCCTCACAGACAGTCACCCGGAGCGGGAATCGAACCCACAACCTCCAGGTCCCTAGAGCTGTGTGACTGTGACACTACCTGCTGCATTTCAAATAGCAATAATATTAAATTCGTGATTAAAATCGTTCAAAGGGAATGATGCAATAAAACAAAAAAGAGTTCATTAGAATAAATGTTTAGAAGCTGTGCAAAAGCTAAAGTGCTGTTACAGAATAAAAAGTGAAGCGTACTTTAAACTGAACTGTAAGCTTCTCAATTAGGAATTTATTTAGTATTGTTTTAAAAGTTCCTGAAATTGGAGCATTTCTAATGTTCTCTGTGAACTGGTTCCATTTAAGAGCTGCACAGTAGCTTAACACTGCTACCCCATGTTTAGTTTTCATCTGAGGCAGGACTAACTGACTAGTTCTTAAAGATCTGAGAGTTCTGCTTGGCTCAGATCTCTGTAGCAGATCTGACAAATATGCTGGTCCTACACCAGCGTATTTATGCTCCTTTTTAAATTGAGGTTTTAAAAATAAGGTTTTGAGCTAGCTCTTTAGATTTAAGTGATCTTGAATCCAGATGTGCAGCTCTTGTGTCTCTCATGGCTGTTCCCAAATAGAATAATCTGTGTTTTATCTTCATTCAACTGCAAAATGTTGTCCTATCCAGTTAGAGATTTGCTCAAGGCCCTTATACAGTGAGTCATTTGGGGACAGCTGTGATACGACAGCCCATAATCTAGTAGTAATACCAATTTCCTTGAGACTTATTTTCTGATTAAATAGTGACATGAATTTGGATTTTAAAAATGTTTTTCTTTTCCCAATATATTTTAGAAAACAAAAATGCTTTCACCACTCTGTTTCCATCCATTTCCACTAAATACCTCAAATGAGATATCTCCATAAATCTCTCCTGGCAGCATAGAAGTATGAGTGATGACCAGACATATTGATGTAAAAGTGACATGAATTCCTCTCCTGCTGTGAATTGAATATGGAACTTCTATACAACATATAAACGTTTTCAAATTTGAACTGAATTTGTCAGATTCAACACATTTTAATGTTTACACAGCCTCAGGAATGACACATCTGTGTGATATATGAAGAAAAATAACAGGTTTGGGTTGTCTCTGCTGTGAGAATGTAATTTTTTAGTGGTTTTAAAGTAGAAGTATAGGTTTGTATTGGGGAAGATGTATTATATTGATGAAAGATGATCTTGGATCGTTTGTGTAGAATGTATCATTTAATGAGAGGTGAGTTTTGAATAAACTGAAGCCGGTTCAGCAGTATTACAGGGAGACAATTTAATGAGGAGCTGAAATAATCAATACAAGAGATAATGAAGGCAATCACCAGCAAGACTGCATCTCAGTTGCTGGCCGCAGTGCAGAGGTGAGCCGTAATG
This sequence comes from Hoplias malabaricus, assembly GCF_029633855.1. Taxonomy (NCBI): domain Eukaryota; kingdom Metazoa; phylum Chordata; class Actinopteri; order Characiformes; family Erythrinidae; genus Hoplias; species Hoplias malabaricus. The sequence continues at coordinate 36,255,709 of NC_089809.1, read as the reverse complement.
GACAGTTGTATGCTGTTTTGGGGAGTGAACTCATTTGGGATTCATATTTAAGTTGCTTCATCTGACAAATGCACCTTATCCACAGAGAGTTGGAGAATTTGGAATCTGTTTTTTGTTGCTGTTCATCCTATTTATTGATCAAAATTGTATGTGACAAGAAGAAAGACCAGTACAGATAATAATATTTTTCCCTTACAGTATATATTCAAATACAAGCCAGATTATTTCTAGAGTTAAGATTTGTGATAGAAAAGTTTATACTTTGTTTTATTTGTTTTTATCTGTAAGCACTCCCAGATCCAGAACCCACCCAGAATGAATAGACACGGGGCAGGAACACGGCCCAGACGATGCTAGTCCACTGTGCAATATCACAGTTCCTAGAAAAATATACATGGGTATATATATACTTCATTCATTCATTCATTATCTGTAAGCGCTTATCCAGTTCAGGGTCGCGGTGAGTCCAGAGCCTACCTGCAATCACTGGGGCAAAAGGCAGGAATACACCCTGGAGGGGGCGCCAGTCCTTCACAGGGCAACACACACACTCACTCACACCTACGGGGACATTTGAGTCGCCAATCCACCTAACAACGTGTGTTTTTTGGACCGTGGGAGGAAACCGGAGCACCCGGAGGAAACCCACGCAGACACAGAGAGAACACACCACACTCCTCACAGACAGTCAACCGGAGCAGGAATCAAACCCACAATCTCCAGGTCCCTGGAGCTGTGACACTACCTGCTGCACCACTGTGCCGCCCTATATATATATATATATATATATTCTTCTGAAGTTTTAAACCATTTTTTTTCTGGTTTTGTTTAGGTCTTGACACCGATTTGAGAATAAACAGTGAATTAATTTCCTCAGTCCAGTCCATTGCTGCCTTTTTACAACACCAAATTGAAGCAAATGGTATGAACGCTTGCTCTCCTGTCCCTTCACACAGCAGCACACAGCAGGCAACTACAGACAGAGTAAGTAAAGAGATTTTTTTTATCACTATCTGTGTAGAATAAGTTTCTTTACTACTTTGATTCACAGTTGGGGCATGATCTCATCTATTCTGTCTGTGATTTCTCTCTTATTCTCTTATAGAGTGATCTGGTCAAGGAAGCAGCTGCAGGCAGTGGTCAGGAACTGGCTCAAAGAGAGAGACAACAACTTCTCAGAGAAGAGCAGCTACATCAAGAGTATAGCCGGGAGATCAGCGCACTCAAACAGGAGAATTACAGTTTACAGAGCAAGGTCAGCACTTATAGCTGCTTCAGCTCTGCAAGTGCTCTGTTGAACTCAATTGTGGATAAGTAAAAGGACATTCAGTTAATAGTGTTCTAAGCTTAACACACACAAAAAAACAAGTAAAGTTCAGCTCCATGGTGGAGTGTAGAGTGTACAGTTTATTAGGTCCTAGCTCTAGTTTCCCAGACTTCTGTTAAATCTAAACCTACACGGGTGAATCAACATTGGCACTGCAGTTTATTCAAGGACATGTGGCTCTGATCATCACAAATTTAAAGGTATGTGAGCTAGCATTTATAAAGACACGCTTGGGTAGTCTTTAAATGGGACATATACAGTGGAGATGTTTTGTAAAGAGGAATGGTCCAAAATACCTTCAACCAGAATCCAGACTCTCATTGGAAGCCACTTCACTGACCTCTGTCATTACAGCCTCTACTGTTGATAATCCAGGCTCACCACTGCAGAAACCACACTATGTAACATTTGCAGAACCACCCCTGTCCCTCCCCTCTGCCTCTTCATTTAAAGACTGTGCTGTAAAAGTTAATTACACTCAGCAACACACTAGGAGCAGCCCAGGAGCAAAAATACCAAATACTACTTAGAGCTCCTTTAAGGCCTTTTGGGCCTTTTACGTTTGACAGGGTGAGAGTAAGAGGCAGTGATTGTGTTCTTTTATTTCCACATAATAGTCAAGCCTGTATGATGCAGGAAGGAGTGGTTATATTTAGCAGACCCGTGGAAAAGACACGGAAAGACTACGTGGAGCCGTGTGGTAAATAGGAAGAATAATTGAATGAACCTGCATTAACTCACTCGCCCTCATTTCTGTTTTTTTGCATTTTAAGCATGTTTTTCATGTTCCCTGTACAGTTTATGCTTTCTGAGGGCCATGGATGTTTACGGGCAGGCCTTGCAAAAGTGGTTGTCATGGTGTTCATTTCACCCACTGTGTTTTCCTGTGTGATAGTATGAATCTTTCATGCCTTAGAATGAGCCCTGGAATACAGGTATTGGACCCAAGATGAAGCACTACAAAGCTTTCCGTGCCACTATTCCTCTACACTTTAACATCTCCGCAAATATCTCATCCATATATGGAAGAGCTAGTTCCAGCGTTTATTTGTCCTGTGGCAAAGCCTGGTTACAACACGGACAGACACGAGGCATAAAGACCACTTACAGATTAAAAGTGAATAATGATGATCTCGTAGCAGCACATGTCAAGGTTTGGGATGTAAGAGTAAGGTTGACACTTCATTAAGGCGTTATGACTGTGGCCCTATGCTTTAGTTTTCTGTGGAAAAGGGTTTGGTCTTCTATAAATGTTATTATCTATTTTATTAGGTAAGTATTTATCTCAGTATCGATACTTTTTCACCTCAGGCACCTTGTAGCTCATCAATGAAAAATGTCTCTTTCTTCCTGCAGAAGGCAGTATGATTATGGGATGTTTTATGTGTTGTGTGCACATGCATGTTACTCTAGTGTGAGAGATGTTTCCTAACAGAATAATTGTTTTTTTTTTCTTCAGTTGCACAGCCTAGAAGAGGCCAGTAAGAAGCAACAGTGGAGATTTGGTGAAGCTTCAGACCCAGTGACAGAGGAGAAACTCAAACAAATTGAGAAAGACATGAAAGAGCAAGAGAATCTGATTCAGGGCTATCAACTAGTAAGCTGATTCCGCTCTCTCTCCAACTCCTTTTGCCTACAAAAATCACATATGCATTAAGATAGTGTGGGTGGCTGGATTCATTTTCTATCTTCTCTCTTAGCCAGAGGGTCAAGTGCATCCTTTTAGTGAGTCCTGGCACTGCTGACTTGAAGCTTTGAAGTAATCGATGTAGGTTTAAGTCAGATTTGTGTGTGTATATGAACTAGATCATTCCACAGTTGTTTTAGAGTTGCTATTGTGATGTTACACAGATCAAAAATGTAAAAATGCTGGAGTTATTTCTAGGGGATCATCTCTTACACTGTATTCATAAATCAGTAATTTAGCTCACGGCTGAATCGATCTCTATTGTGTATAGTTCTGGGCAGAAGTCAAAGAGCACCATTTTCTGCCTTTTTTTCCAGCTAAATATTCGATGAAATGTTATGTTCATGGTCAGAAAAAAGAAATACACATTAAATAAATAAATAAATAAATAAATAAAAATATCATGAATTTATTTCCAGAGGAATTTTCTCTTGTTTTTATAAAGCTTGGTTATTGTATTGTTGATTGATTTATTCTCTGCGGTGTGTTTACAGTGGTAAATATGTTTTACTCTGTAGGAGAACGAGAAGTTGTATACGCAGGTGAAGGCCCTCCAGATGCAGATTAAACAAAGTGAAGAGGCCATGTTCACAGAAAATCAACGACTGCTTTCTGATTTAGTCTTCACCAAGTGAGTCTATAATTAATACTTTCTTTAAACTCCAGGCCTTGTGTCTGCTTTTGTGTTACAGACACTTTTGCCTGGCGCATTTACATCTGTTAATGACTGCAATATAACAACTTTGAAAGTGTTACATGACAAATTTGGGATGCATTTTTTCATTGTACAACATCTTTAGGGGGGATAGGAACTCGCAGAAAGAAGTCTGAGTTTTGAGAAATGATATTGTGGTTTACACATTTAACAACTGAGCTGTTTTTTCTAATATAGGGCTGCACAATATACACTGTTTAAGCTTCAACGGTGTGCACAAGTGTAACAATCACATCACAGGGCATGCAGCGTCACATGGAGCACAGTGTGGGTGGGGCTGAGGGGGTGGGGCTGGTGTTTTTATCTGCATATCTACGTCATTTGACTTACTAAGAAACAGAAAAAGATGGACTCTTCAGTCTGAACAGAGCAGATGAGTGGAAGGGGGAGAAGCGAGGGGGGGGGTGCTAAGAAAGCAGAGAGAGCGAGAGAGACACTGCAGTGCTAAACAATTAAGACCACAGCTCTGTAGTATAAAGCTTCTCTTTTATTCCTGTAGTTTTTTTTTAATGAAGTTTACTTTTTAAAGAGGTTTCAGCAGGAAATAATAATACATCAAATGAACCATTGTGTCATTCGTGTTGATTCCCTGATGTGACATTGAAGGTTTCTTTGTTTAATCCTCTGTTTTAACCATGAGTACAAAGACCTACTTTCCTACTATTCATAGATGAAACCCTTATTTTGAGTAAGAGTAAGACACATTATTAATATCATATCATATTGGATCAATGACGATTTAAAATCACCGTGTATATGAAGTGTCTGTTATTTCCAATATCTTGCAGCCCTACTCCAAGGCGCTCGCTTGTAAAATTCTAGGCTGGACAGTAAGGACTGGTCAGTCCCAGTGTCCTATATGAGAGGACATGATTTTCTCCTGGTCCTGGAAAGAGGAAACATTTCAGCTTGGCAGTGTTTCTTGAAAAATACTGTATACCCAATAAGATTGCAGATTTATACACAAGCAGCTGACTCTGTGCAAACTCTGTGCCTGAATCTGACCCTTTATTTATACATCACTTGACATGGTATATAATTGTCTGTCAGCAAATGGGTGGTTTGTTGTCATGGCAATATTACTTCTCATGTTTTTTCACATCGCCACTGATGCTATAATATATGTTTATGATAGATGTGTATATTTAAGTGCTGTGGAAAATAATTAATATTTACCCACAGTAATCCAACTGTTATTGTAATGAAAGCAGGGCCTTGGTGACAAAAGGTCTAATGTGATTGAGTGCATCAATTTACCCAGAAAATAGCCACAATTTCACCCCATTACTCTGTTAATTGTCAGTCAATTAAAAAAAATTGTTTCTTAACATTTTTATAGATGTTTTCAAATTGTTTATAAGAGATTTAAAGGACCTTTGGGTAGTGGAAGATATGAGTAAATTAAAAATATAAGGAAGGGCCCTCGCAATGAAAGGGCAACAATGAAGCAATGCAAGGACATTTGAAATAGGCTTTTATTCTTAGTGCCAGTGAACCCTTGCAGCAGCATCCTATTTTAACTGCAGGTAGGACCATATCAACATGTATTCGCAGTATATAATAACAGTAATCAATGTTAAAGGAAATGGTTATCTCCTGCTAATGGAAAGAGAGAAAAGGTTTTAGAGTGCCATGTTCCTATGATGGAAAAATCCATATACCCCATAAAACTGAAGAATGCACTTCATCAACTGATACTATACAAGCTGTATGCCAGTATCAGACACTTTCCCTAGTGCTGTCTGTGTGTTTTGTAGATAAACATGTTCTGGAACTCATAGTGAGGTCTGAATTTTCTCTGTATACCACAGAGCCAATACCACATAAGCTAATGTTTTTTATGTTACTCAACAACCAAGGGTGCACAATGACACTGCAATATATCAATGTCTATAACTAATTGTTGGGTGCATCCCTATTCACAGAGAAACTTTATTTCTGCTGGCCTATCTAGTGCTTTATTATCCACCTCTAAACAAATGTGTCTTTTTAGGGAACAGTTAAAAAGGAGCAGTAAGCAGAAGACTGTTGGAAACATAGCTCCTGGAGACCAAGGATTCGGCGTTACTGAACTAACACTCCAGGCACAGGCTGCGCAGGTATGCTGCTCAGATGGAGATTCTTTATTCTGCTTTTATACTAGCTCAAGAAAAGTCTGATTTTGTCATGATATTTGGTATTCCTACTGTGTGTGTTTGTCTGTGTGTGTGAGAAGAAGAGGGAAGCCCAACTGCAGGAGGAAATCCACAGGCTAAAACAAGAGAAGCAGGCCCTTCAAGTGGACCTCCAGATGGTGAGAAAAGAGAGGGACTTGGCAAAAGCACAAGTCATCTATACTTCAGGTAGGCAAAGCTCTCAGTGTTGTGAACCGAAGGAGCACTTTGTTAAGCATATGCCATTTTGACAGAGTTGGCCTGCGGCTATGTATTTTTAAGGTGATAAGGGCTTTGAGCTGAAGCTTCTAGAGGAGAGGCATAAGGAGGAAGTGTCTGAGCTGAAAAAGAGATTACAGTGGTATGCTGAGAATCAGGAGCTGCTGGACAAAGATGCAGCCAGACTAAGAGCAGCTAATGCAGAGACACAGAAATTAACAGAGCAGGTAAGACCATAGCACTCAGTCCCATTAACACCTTGTCAGCCTGACCCTGGTATGTGTTTTGTTTTGTTTTATTTTATTATTTTTTTTTTTTTTCAGTGTACATTCTCAATTTTTTTTTACTGATGCATTTGTAAAAGAACTTCATATCTTTGAAATAACTACTAATTATTAATAATTAATTGAAATAATACGGCATTTTCTTATTTTATACATATTTTAATATTTAACCATTTCATTCCATCCATATTTGGGACTATACAGGGGGTCCTCGACTTACGACCTTGATCCGTTCCTACGTAGCGTCGTAAACCGATTTTCGGTGTAAGTTGGAACATACGTACATACTGTACGTAAATAACATACTGTAAGCACTTATCCTATCCTAACACAGTCCCGAGCCGCGTAACCGTGTATTCTTCCGCCGCGCACACCAAACACGAAGTTCGCGTTACGACGTTTACGACGCAAAACCATTTAAGTCGAAACAAGGCTTTATACAGTAAATGGGTGATGTGTCGTAACCACGAAACATCGTAACTCGGGACTGACGTAACCCGAGGACCTCCTGTATTTTTGAAGCGTTCATTATGAAATTTTAACACAGTATAAAGAGGAAAGTGTTATTAATGTATGCAAAAAAATAACAACACATTCATTATCTTAAGCGGACATGGTTAACACAGACAACACATTTTTTACGCAAAAAACAACAACAAAAAAATATGTTAACGCATTAAAGTTCACAGCCTGGAATTTCTGGCTTACGTTATGCCTTTTTATTTATTTTCTTAGCAACATCAATAAGCAAATACTAAGTAATATTGATTTGATAGCAGGCCAGGTTAATTATTCAGGTCAGTGGTTTCCAACCAAGCTTTAATACAACGCTAGTCAGGCTCTCAAGCGCACTGTTGGAAGCTCAGCCCAAGCTGGTTTGATGTTTTCTGTGTAGGAAGCATGATAATCGTATACTGGACACTGCACATATTGCCCTTTCTCATGGAAAAAAGTCCTCCCTCTCTTGTGCTCCAGAGGCTTCAAAGTCTTCTTCTGAACATTTGTTCACAAACTTTCATTTAACGGATACATAACAAATGCATACTGGGTATGGTCTTATGTAATATTTAAGTGATGTCTGTGTGGAAGACTTGCTTAAAAGCATTGAGTGCCGTTACTTTGGCAGTCCTTAAAGAGTTTTGCTTTCAGTAAACTCCCACAGTTTTGATGTGTTGGAATACTCACATCACACAGTAGTCTTTTAAATGATGCTCTCTGATTTGTGTGAGATAGCCATTCTGCTGTGCTTTATGAGCAGTACACAGTTTGGGTCTCTGATCCCCATGTAACGCCCACATGCTAGCTAGTTTAAATCTGAGTGTGAAAGCATCATTAAATTTATTACATAATGTTTTCATTTTTTTTTATATACACTGCAGCCTCAATCTGTATTGTTTGAGAAAAGCGTATACAGTGGTTCAAAGTCTGACATTTCTAATGAGGAACATAATTGTGTTATTATTTGCAGATGGCATATGGAAAAATCCATGCATAAATATATAGTAAATGCATGATCTTTCTGGCCACTAGTTTCATTCTCTGCCGTTTCTCTTTTGAAAATTTTCAGATGGTGTGCAGGAACCCTCAAACACTTATTTTTCTTTAATTCATGTTAATGCTTATTTGAGCTCAGGATGTGCTGTTTAAAGTGGTTTGAAATGCTGTTCATGTGGTACAGTGATTGTAGTGCACGCTCAGATTGCATCTTCTTGTAGGTGGAGAAGCTTAAGATAGAGGTCACCAAACGAGCCAACCTACAACAGAAGAAGGCGAAGGAGAGGGCTGGAGAGGCCAAGAGAATTCAAGACCTTGAGCGACAGGTTAGGAACAAGCTGCGGAGGATCTGTGCTCTGTACTCGGCTCCTGACGGGAGAGAAGCAGCTTTCTCATTTTGCCGTTTGCTCATTCAGGTCACATCTATCCTTTCTACTCCATCTCTAGAGCGCTGCGAAAATTGAGCCACAGACCATCTGCCTGCTCAAATCTCAGTCTCTCTCTCTCTCTCTCTCTCTCTCTCTCACAGGATTGAATAATCTTGTATTTTAAAACCCCAGAAATATACTGTAAATAATGTGAGAATATATTTGAATATATATAAACTGACACGATTTTGGCATAGTGCCATACCTCACATCCTCAAATCTCTTTCCCAGGTGAAAGAAATGGAGGAGATCCTGCGGCGTAGACACCCAAACTCCCTGCCGGCTCTGATCTACGCTGCAGCAGCTGCAGGTGGAGATGAGGGCGAAAGCAGCCGTCAAAACACAGCTCCTCAGTCCTCTCAGACAGTAGTTCTACTGGAAAGACGCATCCAGAGGCTGGAGGCTGAGCTGGAGGGCCGTGATGAAGAAACGAAGCGCTCTCTCAGAACCATGGAGCAACAGTTCCACAGAATCAAGGTATGAGTGTTGACAGTAGCTGTAAGGGCTAGACAGCTAATACAAAATCCTGAGAATTAACAAAGGTATTGCGAGTGATATCAATTTAGATAATTCATTCATTCAGATCCTGTAACTAATACATTCTGAGCAAGGTCTCAGTAGATGCAGAGCTGATCAGAAATCAGTGGGTGCAGGGCAAGAACATGCTATATACAGGGGGTCAGTCCATAACCAGCCATCAAAGACTCACCCAATCACTCTCAAACTCGCACCTGAAGGCAGTTTCACTCATCCAATGCACTTATGAATGTGTTTTTTGGAGTGTGGGAGGAAACCAGGGCACTGGGAGTACACCCATGCAGGCGAGGGACCTTTTAGACAGTGGATGGATTATATTTTATGAAATTTACATCCCTGTTTACTTCCCTTGCCTCTTTTCCTTGCATTAATGCTCCACCCCCTGAGCAAGTGAGGAGAGGAGACAGGGAAATGAGACCTCCTCTCCGTCATGGCTTTAATCATCCGTGAATGGGCTTAAGGATTCTACACTGTGTTTTAACTGATTTTTACATTGGCACGATTCATTTAAATAAAATGCACAATTTTACTGAGGTTTATTAACCTTTGACAGTGCCCTGCCAATAAAGTGTCAGTCCTTACGTTTGGGAATTAGAGACTTCTTTGGTTGAGCTGTGGCGCAGTCTCCTTTCAGAGCAGATGGATCTAATGAATATTCAGAGAGAGCTCAGGGAAAACTTAAGAAATATCTCAGAGGATGTAAGACAATAATTTACCATTATCTACTCGTCATTCTCCATCAATATTATTGTAGTTTAGATTGAAACAGTTTCTATGTAGATACACATTTCACTGTCTACAGGACAAGACCATGTATATTCACTACAATAGTACATTTCATACATTGAAGGTAAATGTATGTTTCATTTTAATATAAGTTAATGTAGAAAATTTGCTGTGTGAAATTGTGTTTTTGAGGTTGTTGTTTTGTTCCTTTTATAATTAAATAATGTCACAATGCAGACAGCAGTTATGTCCAAAATGGAGTCTCCAGGATTTCTGTGAAGCTTTCTAGTTTTAGCCTTGGCTGTTACTTGTGAACATTAATCTAACATAATATGAGCCAGAAGCCCAGTATGACTTTTATTATCCAAAAAAATCATAATTATCTGTATAATATCCATATATTATTTAGATTTACATTATATTCCATATTATTATTATTAGTAATAATGTAAAATCTAGTTTGCAGATTGGCGACTCAAATGTGTCCGCAGGTATGTGTGTGTGTCTGTGTTGCCCTGTGAAGGACTGGTGCCCCCTCCAGGGTGTATTCCCGCCTTGCGCCCAATGATTCCAGGTAGGCTCTGGACCCATCGCGACCCTGAACTGGATAAGGGTTACAGATAATGAATGAATGAAAAACAGTGAGACAACCACACACAAACAAACAAACAAACAAACTCGCGAGCAGTGCGCTGGTCACAGTGCCCAGGGAGAGCAGAATGACTTTACATTTGAATGATCTGCATCCGTCATTCACACAAGAAAACGGCAGTGATCTTATACTTTTGTGGCCAGGGACAAAGATGCATTTTTACTTTTACCAAGGACGTTTACACTCTGATGTTTTATGACGCTACCATGTAATCTTAACCATTTAAAATGCACCTGAGGTGGTGATGAGGCAGAACTAATTGCCCACTGCTGTTGCACATCTTACATGTGGTTACAGCTGTCACCAGACAAGTATTAAGGTTATTAAAGCACTAAAGGATTATCATACAGATACAACTAAGACCATTACAGGAAAGTGTGACTATTATTAATTAAGAAATTATGTTAAGAAAATATAAAAGAGCACCACAATTATAATTCTTTAAAGATCATTTTAGTAAGGGTCGCCATATGTTATATTACTTGCCAATTAACTGGACGGTGTGATGTCCTTTCAACGTCATACCCTCTCCATCCTGACACAGACATGTTTGAATGGCTGACTTCTGAATGGGTCCAGGTTCAGAAAATCACTTAAACTATACTCAGTGTCTGTCATTGTACAGGAACACTATCCGATCTAGTTAACGTTATGCTGTTTAGGTAGCGCCTTTCTGTATATTCGCCCGTCATGATTACGTCATGACGGACAGCAGCTGTTCCCTGGCTTCCTGTAGCTACCTACTTCAAGTTTAAAACCCTCATGCTTGCCTACAAAACCAAGAACAGACCAACTCCTCCCTACCTTAGAGCAATGGTCAAGAGTCGGGCTGAACCTCGAGCTCTTCAAGCTTCAAGTACAGCTCAACTTGACCCGCCGTCCCTAAAGTCACATGGAGGACTAGCGTCAAGACTCTTCTCGGTCCTGGCGCCCAGATGGTGGAATGAACTTCCACTGGGTGTCCAAACAGCCGACTCTCTTACGGTCTTCAAGCGCAGACTGAAGACCCATCTCTTTGTGACATACTTAAGTGAGCACTAATCTGAGTGCTCATCATAACAGACTGTTTTTCCACTTATACTGCACTTAACTCCTTTCTTTCTAGGTATGAGCAGTGACTAGTTTTTCATTCTAGGTTTGAGCACTGAGTAGATTGTATTGTGTATTGCACTTATTACATTTTGTTTTTTCTAGGTATCAGCACTGGTCCTTGTTTTGGCAAATATCTGAGCTCAGAGGGAGTTTGGATAGTAACCTATTTGTACTAGCTAGGATACACGTTCTGTCTGAACACCTAAGCACTTTAGTGAGTCGCTCTGAATGTATCTGCTAAATGCTGTAGATGTGAATGTTCCACAGAATCTGAAGAAGCTAGGACAAAAGAGGCAGGGCCAAAAGGCCAATGGTGTTGCTCATTAATGACTGCAGCTTTAACCAAACACATTTAATGAAAACAAAGAGGGCAGTTATACCATCAACATGGTAGAAACAAATGAGATTCCTTGCTCTGTGATTAAAAATGGGTGGGTTTATGATATGTGGGCAGACCTAGGCCACATGAACCCACCACAGAGAACCTGTTTTTTTTAGCTGCACAATTTTAGAAAGACTAGTTAAAAAATGCAAGTAACGTTCTAGTGTTGATGCTGGAAGGGAGACTCAGCAAGCTGGGTTTTCTTGGAAAAGTATAGAGCCTTATCATTTTACTTGAAATCAGTTCTGTGTAGCACAAACGAGAATGCTGTTCTACAAAATTTGTAATGGTGGTGGTGGTGATGCTTTTAATTCAGATGCATCACAGGACTTCAGGGGAAAACAGCTGAATTAATACAGTCAGGAGTAATAACATGAGTCTGGTTTTCTAAATAAAAGATTTTCCGGTGCTGCTGTGCTGTTTCCTCGTAGCCCTGATAAGGGGAAAACGTAGTTTATACCGACTGCCAGAGGAGCAAACGGTCATCTTTTGTGCTTTTCTCAGTCATTCATGATTCAAACCACTGTGATGCTTTACAGGAGCAGGTTGTTGCCATAGAAACCAAGTTTATTTTATGGCATACAGCACAGGGCAATTTCTGAATGTGTCTCCTTTTCTCCATGGACATGTGTATCTGTGATGTGATCTGCAAGAACTACTCACAAACAAACATTACCATAATACTAGTAAATCATAAATTAGCTGCTTAAATAAAAGCAAAAGAAATTTCACTTTAAGGTATCACTTTAAATCTTTAACAGAAAGATAATATCGATAATATAATAGCAGTAACCTGAGCAGTACAGTATGCTTTCCCTCAGATAATCTCAGTAGATCTCCAGTGGCCAGTTGAAAAGCTTCTCAAAGGAATCAGTTCCTGCCTGAGATTAATGATCTGAGAGAATAATGCCCGTGATGGCTTTGTTTCGGATTTTGTCATCGTTTGAAGGCTAGTCAAAGTGCATTATCTCATATTTGTGGCTGTAAGAAAAGAAAAGGATGTTGTGAATAAGTAATCTAATAACTGGACTGAGCCAGTCGAGTGTATGCAGCTCAAAAATAGCACAAACTTAATCAATGATGTTAACTTATGTTGTTACATAATTACTGAATGAATAATTAGTTGTTCATTTAACATCAGAAATAAATATTTACAGGAATTTCACACTTTTTCGCACCTAGATCCAAAACCTTTGATATTGAAAACTCCCAGAGAATAGTTAATGTACTGTTTATTTCAAACTCATTTTCAGAGGGCCACATCAGCGTAATGGTTGCCCTCAAAGGGCCAGATGTAACTGTAAGACCGTATAAATGTAACCAAGTGTAATGTAGAATAAATGTAAGTGCTCCTTAATGTTAAATAACTCTGAATTTATTACTTATTCAACTTGTAAATATTTGCATAGATATAAAAGTTTGCTTGTTGCTCTGTTAATAACATAAATCCTGTTCATTTGTCAGATTAAGAAACTCATTACTCCATCAATCAATGATCAAACTATCCAAGTGAATAAAGTAAAATATCATCAAACACAAGTTATGACCTTCAGCACACACTGCTTCAAAGATTCACCCCCTGAAAAAGACGTAGACGTGCGAGTGATTTCCTCAGCTACAATAAAGCTAGCTTTCACAGCTGCGTGGTTTTGGGCCGTAACTCTTGTGAACATATTCCACTGCGATCACAGTTTGCCTTTTAATTCTTGTACAATTTGTTGCTTTTCTTGAAGGCTAACTTTGGCGTACTGAGCTCCGTGTGTGGTATCAAAGTGCTGACGTAAATTACTCCTTGACAACTGCCACAGCCTCAACACAAAAGACATACCGGTTTTTCTCCTTGAACCACAAACATGTATCGCCTTCCCATCTCTCTTCAAACTGTCTTCCATTGGCATTAATTTGTTTTTCCTGGACATTTTGGAATCAATATTTGTAGCTATTTCTTAATTCCACTTGTTGAAAAAATCACATCGAAGAGGATCCACTGTGATCTAGTGGTGGAATGTTGTCACTTGGCAGGCAACATAATCGGGGAATGCATTGTGGGAAATGTAGTTTAAGGTCAATGCATGCTTTAGAATTAGTGGCGGAATAATTAATAATTAAGTCTAAAAGCGTGCAGTTTTTTTTGGTTAACCAGGTGCTCAACAAGTCCTAGGAGTCTGGATATTATTAGACGTTCTGAACCTCGATTTCAGACACACATTTTAGATATTTTTACCTCATTTTGCTTTCTTTTTTTTTCACCATCATTTTAACATTGTACTGTTGTTGTGTTTGGTTGTTTTCAGTGGTATGACTTCATAGTAAATAAATATGGGGTGATATGAGACTTTTTTACCTCTCATGCAGTGATCCAGTAATAACTGGTGTATTATGTATAGAAATATGCTGTATGTGTTTATTAGTTTTTACATTAATGTTCCTGTGTCGTCATACTGAACTCATCATGAAAGCTGTACAAGCAGGCTGAGTAAAAGACTATGCAGTGGAAATTGAACATCTATTTAAAGCTATAAATGCAGAGCACTTTAACCTTATTGGAGTGCTTCATGCTTCCATCTGCTTGTGACATCTTTTCCCCATATTAATTTATTACTCAGTGTTTTTCCCCCTCCCCATATATCAGTGTCTTCAAAAATCCATTTATTCTTTAGAGCTGTAACACAAACCCAGAGGAAATAATTGTTGTTTCTAGAATGATTACCCAGAAATGCTGTATGTACAGTTTAAAATGCATTTAATATGTAAAGTTATCAAGGTATTTTTTCTTTCGAAGTGTATAGCGTATTTTAAAATCTACACGTAATATAGAATATGGTACATTTATGTTCTCTAACTAATAGTACAGGAATGTACCCTTGAGTGACAGCAAAGTAACACCACAGTGGCTGTTTTTCTGACAGTGTACATCACTCAAACTTCATAGTCAGTGTGTTGTAGTAAATTGCTCCAAAAAATGTGTTCTGAGAATCGTGGCAAGGGTTTTTTTATTTCTTCAGCTTTACAGAAGTATAAAGATAAATTTGGTCAACAGTCTGACAGTCTTTCTGTGAAGCATGAAGAATTAAAGTAGTTGCTGAAGAACATTAACCTTGTTTTGCCATTTTCTTTTGCTTTCAAAAACGATTGCAGTTTTTAAGAGGGCTTTTCATTTGTTCAAACTGCAATTTATTTTATTGTCCAGATCTTTCAAATCTCTCTCTCTCTCTCTAGCTCCAATATGAGCAGCAGATTTCAGAGTTGGAAAAACAGTTAGCTGACCATAAATACCCTCAGGAATCAGGCCCCCGTGCTGATCTGCTTCAAGAGGAACTGGTGCAGTTGAAGGAGGCCCACCAGAGCCAAGTGAATTCTCTGAAGGCTGAGGTGGCCTCTCTGCAGGAGCAAGTCCAGCAGGCTCATTCCCACAGAGAGACCACTTCAGAGAAGCCTTGCCACAGCCCCTCCAGACACCAGCGACAAGCAGAAGAGGCGCAAGGGGCTCGAATAGATCGCCTGACCCAGGAACTTTCCGCTAAGAGCCGCACCATCCAGGAGCTGCACCGCACTGTAGAGCGGCTTCAGAGAGAGAGGAGAACGATGCTTTCGGTCCCGAGGGGCAATGGGTCTGGTGTGAAGTCCAAACAACACCACCCAAGTCCAGCCAAAGATCCAGTTCCGGTCTACACAGACCCTTTTCCCTCCACTCAGGATGAGAAAGACTACCAGCCCAAGGCTTTCTCAGGATCCCACATTTCTGAGGTGCAGCAGGAGAACGACAGATTGAGGCTCAGACAGGAACAGCTGGCTCTGCAGTGGGAGCAAGAGAAGATCACACTACACGCAGCTGTTACACAAGCACGTGATGAACTCCACAGGTTGGTAATTGGGGAAGGATTTATTGGTGTTAAGTATCAGGAGATGTAATATAGCCATTTTGTTTACAAACCAATGACCAAATATTTGCTGATTTTTCTGGATTTTCTCTGTTGTATTTTTGAAAGAGTTCAATAATTATTAAAATTGTGTATATCTAAGGGGCAAAGTTGTATCCAGCCTGAAATGGGTAAAGTTCGCCAGCCTGAAATAAAGAACCAAGAAAATGCCTTATTCATTTAGGTTGACGTTATATTCACAAACCAGTTAAAAGTTTATTATTGTTGGGTAAAACAATACGTTTACATCTGCCGTACAACATGTTCTGCATTACAATAGGGACTTCATATCAACAGAAAAACATGGGCATGTTTGCTGCCTAAAGACACTGTGCTGTTGTTGAAGAACAATGAATTCTCTTCTGTATCTTTTCATCTGTTCATGAGCTGAAGCTCAAACATAATCAGGTTATGTGGAAACACTCTACAGCTGAAAAGAATATCCACACCTGAATGGCTCAATAGTAAACACTCGTTTTAGACTGGCCTTGTCGAAGTCCTTCTGTGGACTGACCTCAAAAGCAGTTCATGCTCAGGATAATTAAAGCAGTTCTGCAAAAAAGAGTTGGCTTATATGTCCCTAAATCATAGAGAATAGCAGTAATGTGATTACAATGTAACCACCCTTGTTTGCTATTTTTATTAAGTTGTGCTATGACCTTAGGGTTCAGGAGCGCAGTCGGGAGCAGCTTGCTTTGCTCAAGGCAGAACACCAGAGAGATAAAGAACATCTAGTGGCTCGTCATGCCCTTGAGCACTCGTCTTCCAAAGTGGCTGAACTCACAAATCAGTTGAAAACTCAAGAGGTTAGTGTCTGCATTTGGTTTTTTGTTTTTTTTTTCCATCTTAGAACTTGCTGATTATCAACCCACAGAAAAAAGATGTCCTTCTGGTTTTCTTCCAGTGTTCCTCAGAGATCACAGAAAACTGGAGAAACGTAAAAACAGCAAAGAAATTTCAAAAACAAGATCTTGTATATAATATTGAGTACTTTGATTATTATGTCTGTTGATGAGATATCTTTTCTCCCACTTATATCTGATAGAAGTGTCTGGACAGTGTCCGGATAGAAGTCTTTCACTGTGACATTAGCCAGTCCTAAGGGCAAAGCTGGAAAACACAAAACCTGCTATTTTCACAATGACAGGCGGAAATTACCCCAGAGTCTTAAGGGTTATAGAGAAGGGAAGTGTTGACTTACCCATGTTTATACCTTGACAAAAGGAGAAACACTTACCCATGATTTCATAGGGGCACAAATAAGGAAGCAGAGTTAAAAGACTATGTTTAAACGTTTTGGTGGCCACAATTTTTGGATTTCCTGATTAACGAACAAATAGGGAAGGTTCACAATATTCTGATTAATATGTTGTTACAGTAAAGTGCACTGAAAGAACTCTCAAGAACCATTTCTCCTCTGCTGAAAGGTTTTCTGTTTGAAGATATGAGAATTTGTTCTGATTGCCCCTGCTCTGGGAGCTAAACAAACAAAACCCCACGTGGCACCATAACTCAAGCTAAATAGCAGTTTATCCACCACTATGCTGCTGATTATGAATAAAACTCCTCTTTATACTGTTCAGCACATCACATTAATTTTCCCTCACCTTATTAATGTTGCAGAACATTGTTTGTAAAGTGTGTATGATGTTTGTGGCACTATTCACAGAGCTGCTGGATTCAAACCACATTCAAACATGACCCCATGCTGGGCAAAATCCCAAGAACATTTAGTAGAAAATTTGTTTGTGTGTGAGAGTTGTTTCTGTTCCTCAGGAATCCGTAAATGTACATTTACGTTAACCACATAAACTGTTTAAAAGTGCCCTCAACGTTACAACAGTGGCCTTACAGTGTAAAAGTTTTCTAAAGCCCTATTTTGGTGGAATTAGATTTGCATGGGGAGGAATTCTATTCATATATATTTACAGCTGATTCACTCGGGAAAAGAAATGGGAATGTCTATTCAAATTGTCCACTGCTGCCAGGGCTAAGAAACCAAAAACAATCAGTGTAACTGGAAGTCTTAGAATAGCCTGCCAACCAGAAATATCTTGCCAAAACATCCTGTAGCTGTAAACTCACCACTGATGAAGCATGATGATTATTACAACGGATATTATAGTTGGCTCATAGTAGTAATGGCTTTGAAATTTGGCAGGCCACGTGTTTATAACTCATTTATCGTTCTACATAATGCTGCACTCTTCAAGTGCTTCCATCCTTAAGCATCCTTTTTGCAGTATTTGTACATGTCAGTTCAAGCAGGATGACTTTGATCTGGGTTAGTTTTCCAGAGTGTCTTATAGTACGTGGAAGGATCTTGAGCCTTCGCTGAAGAAAGAGCACAGAAAATGACTGGTATTACTTATGAGCGAGACTAAAATAACATATGCATTACTCCATCTCCTCAAGTTAAACTATTCATGTTTGCTGCAGTGACACCGATGTCAGGATGCTATTAGTGTGTGTTTCGCTCGTACAGATGTGCTTACAATTCGTGTAATCTGATATAATCTGATATAAGGGATATAAGTTTTGCATAGTGTTGTATGTTAGTATTTTTTTGTATAATGTGTGTATGTTTATATGTGTTTGTATATTACAGATCATGGTGCTACATTTACAGGAGCAGCTGAAGGGCTTGCTCAGCACTAAAGATGCTCTTGCTATGTCTAAACTCAGAGAAGAGACTTTACAGAACCAGGTAGAAACGTTATATTCATCTTCCAACATCAGTGCTCTGAACCTACAAGAATATTTATTGCATACAGCCTTTCATTCAAGGACTAGATTTTCACTATTTTTATTCAACTCTCACTTAAGAAACTTTCATAGATATAAAGAATGTTCAGCATTGATTTCACTTAGTACTTATCTAATCTTTGGCCATAAGTAAAAGCTCAGGGATCTCTGAAGGTTGCCTTGAGCAATGACCAGGGGTCAAGACAGCATAATAGCCCCTGCTCTCTCTGGGTGGGTCTAACGGCTGTACCATTTCTGCATCATTCAGAGCACAGCTCGCCAACATGAGGCTATAAGCGGGGTTAAATTTCATATTAAAACACCTAGTAAATTTAGATGTTTTGTACCGTGGGACCCCAGTGATATTTAAATGTGATTGATGATTGTAACCCAAAAAAAACGTTTTATGAAATTCAGAAAATGTTTCCTCACAGTTTGCTAGCTCTCTGGTCTCTTTTGCGTACTCAGAACAGGTGTTATGTGTTTATGAAGCCCCGGCGTCAGTAAATGGCCAAACAAAATGAAAAAGAACACTTTCTCATTTGGGAATGCTAGGCTTTCACTCACTCTATGCTCCCAGCAGTAAAAAGACATCTGGGCTTTCTTTAGACAACAGAGAGCACTCCCAATGTTGAAAAGCACAAGCAGAGATGAGGATATTACTCTTTTTCTGCTCCATAGGTGGGTAATATTGGCTTGGTTTTGCTCTTTCAGATCATTTACAGTTGAAATGTCTCCAAATTTGGGAGACCGCTAACGGCATGAAAGTAAAAGGCCCTGTAAAAGAAGTAAAAGAACTCCTGCTGACTTCATAGAGTTTCATTAAATTACAACTCAGAACTTATGTGCAGAACACTGTGCAAGAATCCATTGAGCTGTGCTGTGATCATCAGCAGCTGCAAGCAAAAGCATATAATTTGTTGACATTTGCAACATTTCCAAGTAGATAATTAAGGATAAAGGGTCTCGGTCAAAAATAAAAAATACCAATTAGCCAAAGCTAATATCATCTCTTTGACAGACCTCATTTTTTTTTTCGCAGTTAACTACTTCCTTGTTTATTTTTTCTTTGTATCTGTGTGTGGGGTTTAGCTGGCTAAGCTCTTAGAAGAGCTAAAACAGGCAAAAGAAGCCCACAGTCCTGAGCTGAAACACTTCACCAGTCTAGAGCAAAAAATCCACACCATGGAGCTTCGATACAATCAGCGAGAGCAGGAACTACAGCAGGTATGTGCAGCATACAGGTCACAGGTTAATATTGAGATTCATGTTTTATGTAATGCAAATTTTATTTTAACTATTGTATTAAATTCCAATATATTTTGAACACTTTCACATAATTTGTAAGAAATGACACAATTTTGGATGTGCCCAACAGAGCATGCTATATATTAGAACAACAGAGAATGCTATATATTATTAATAATGTAAATGGTACCAAATCAGTATTAGAAATGTTTTAATCAGATTTTGTGGCATAATATTATTCATTCCTTCACTCTCTGTAACTGCTTACACAGTTCAGGGTTGCGGTGGGTCTGGAGCCTACCCCTACACTCTCTCACCTGTGGGCACTTTTGAGAAGCCAATCCTACTAACGACGTGTGTTTTTGGACCGTCTGTGGAATCTCTAATTTTTTAATATTTTGTTTCAGGTGATAGCTCAGACCCGGTTTGTGGTGGAGCAGGAGCAGCAGGCTGAAGTGACCCGCTGGAAGAAGTTAGCTCAAAGTAAAAGCAGTGAGCTGGAGACCTTTAGACTGGAACTGGACTCTATCCTGGACGTGCTTCGAGAGCTCCAGAGACAGGGCGTGGTCATCCCTGCCTCAAAACACCCTTCTGCGGCTGGTTTTGTTTTTCGGCCCCTCAGATCCTGACTTAATTTTTCCGTTTTAAAACGCTTACTCTCAGGTATGTTGTGGATCCAGTTTGGATGACATCTACTGCATAACTTTTCTCAGAATTGGGCTTTCTTATATTTTCTTGTTTGGCATTAATACTGGAACACGTTTCACTGTATTATAATAACACAAGTGCTTCCAAGGACAAATATTATTGAACAGACATATAAAGAGTGTTAGGACTGAGTAAATGGCATGTCAGAGATTCTATTTTTCGTTCCACTAATAGTTGCTACTGTGTGTGTGCCTGCTCACATTTCCACAGATGCAGTGTCTCAGTGTGGTGTCCACTTGGCCCTGAGCAGTCAGTTTAGGGAAAAACGCTAAACTAATGGAGGTAAAATGTAACTCATACATGGAGTGTGCAATAATCAGACCATTCTACATTTAAGTAATTCCAAGTCAAAAAAGCCATTAAGTCATTTTTCAGGAGTTAAGCCCCTTGCACAAGGAAGGGCATGACAATTCAACACATGGTTAAAAGATAAAGAGAAAATGGATGTGTAGTTAAAGCGTCAGATTTATAGTTAAAGCTTTCACTTTGACAAATGGCAGAGTACCAAGCTCCAATCCTGCCTGAGATGTAAAAAAAAATCTGTCCATCTTTTTAGTGTTAGATAACAATGTAGCACTATGGGTCTTAAATGATGTACGTCTGTAAGTGAGAGAAAGAAACAGACAAAAGAGAAGAAAATGTGTAAGGCTGTTCTCACATTCAGGATTACCGAGTGGTTTTGGGATGACAAAAGAAAAGGCAAAAAAAAATTTGGAGGTGTGAAAAAGATCCTTACAGATTTCATGAAAAAAATACACAATCCTCTATTCAAAAGAATCAAAGCTAATTCCTTTCAAAAACAATAAAAGCAGAGATAAAGGCGAAATGAAGACACGCCGCTGAACAATACTGAAAAAAAAAAAAACGATGATTTCTTTGGCCGTTTGTCTCATTTCCTCTTAAATAACATCTGCTTTGTTCCTGGAAATGAAAAACATGTATCTTGTATTTAGAGGCGGTTTTGACAGGAAATTTAAAAAACAGTGTTTAATGTCTCAGATCTTTAAAGAATATCGCTGCTTGAGACTTGTGCCTTTGTCTGTAAAAGTAACCATCATCTAAATGACATCTACAGCAATCCTAGAGTCACTGAGAGACCGTATCTGAAACAGTGAGAACTTCTCCAGACCAAAGACAGCCGTTACACATTGCTCTCTAATTTAATTTCCATTTGACACACGTCATAATTTGATTAGCAGACTTTGTTTACAGGAGATTTGAAATTAATGTCACAGTTATGTAATTTGCACGAAGCAGTTTTTTTTTCCAAAGTAGATTATTTAAATATTTATTAATGTATTGTGCTCATTATTTATTGACATTAAAATGAAGATGTTGTTTTTATTAAAAGTCTATCATTTGGTGGCTCTATCTACAGCTTTAAAATTTGCAAAAGACGTTCGTTACAAAACCCATAGTCTCCAATGATGCAGGCTTTTTCGTTAGTTTGTGTTCTTCCACCTTGTTTAGCAGTTTTAAACTATTAATCTTATAAATATCTTCACTATATCACTGGTCATTTTTTAAATTTCACTAATTTTTGCTAATTTGATTTGGGCAATAATTCTTAATCTCTGATGGGGGATGGGGTAATTTTTCCTCATTTATAGAACATTAACCCTCAAGCAAAGTTGTATTTTACAGTTAGCATGTTGCTACATGTAACTTTATAACGAAGTGTGCGCTCCTGTGTCCTTATGTGGTTTGTCCCTCATTCAAACATAATTACACACTCAGAGTGCTTCTTTGGTTGTCAGAACATTCTAGAGTCATATTCAAACTGTCCATCAACGTTCAGAATTAACAGCTAAATGGATGCTGTACTTCAGCTTGATTAGCATTTAGCGTTAAGCTGTTTGACATGCAGTCATAAACAAACCCAGCTGCCTGCTGTTCATCTCAGTGAGTGGCATGAGTAATGTGTTTCCATGTTATGTCATGATTATATACTAGCCATAGGCACCTATGAATGTTTAATGCAGTATGTTATTGGAAGAACATTCCACATAGAAGCCAGAAAATGTAAAGAACAGGTCGGCTTTCTATCTGATTTCTGGATATCACTCTCTTCTACTGTGTAAATATGCTCTGCTGCTCTGAGTAGTTTTAATCAGTATCTCGGTGTATGTCGTGAAGTACACTGATCAGATTTTGACAGGACTTTAATTTTCAGTAACAAACTGCTGATAAATTTCATAATAAAGGTGATTATTGGAATGTGCCCCACTGAAAATACATGAGGGACTTATATTTTGATAATATAATCTCACAGAAATTTTAGTGAATTCTAAGATTATTATTAGTCTAAAGAAGCTCAAAGTATCTGTTTCTCTTTGCTCATCAGAAACCATGTCAATACCATTAGCTAAACTTTAAATGCTATAGTTTCTCCAGTTCTAAAGGTGGTGTGAATGTAAAAATGTTCTCCAGTGTTTATGCAGACTGGACATTTCACATCTTGACCTGTAAAGACGAGTACAGATTAATATCTGATATTTCTATTTCTATATTAATATCTAATATCTTTTTTTCTTTGTAGATTTTCAAACTTGCTTCATGTCAGACTTTGCGCTCACAGTCTAAATCTCCCATGAATTACCACAGTGGATTACATCCTGTGAAAAAGCTCTTATTTACTCTAATTCCTACAAGTTCTTTGTGAAATCCAGTTGGAGGTCCATAGCATTACTGCAGAAGATGGCGTTAAAATTTTTAAATCAAGGCAAATGAGCATGCTTAGGTAGCAGTAGTGGTTCTTTATAGAACAAAGCAGTGTCTACAAATACACACAAAATCTTGACACAGGGTAAGGTTCAGCTCTGAGGTGGCCAGAATGTTGTGGAGAAAGCTGCAGGTAGCCAGGAACAATCACACCACAATACAAGACAGTGTTTATAAAGAACAGGACAGAATGAATCAACCTGAAGCATTTTACAGGACTGTGACATGGCAGGAGAATTCTGGACAATGGCTTTAGACATAAACAGTCTTCAAATATACATCATAACTGAATTTGTAAGAAAGATAGCTTTATGGGACATTTCTGAAACTGATAGTGATTAGATGCCTGATTGTCATGTTTATTTTAAACACAGACTGTTTGAAATTATGACGGCAAATGGTTCAAATAATCAGTGTAGGATTCTTCACAAACAAGGAGCCAAAGATTCATTTTAAACAGTCTCAAATACCGACCGAATAAGTTCATTGAAAATGTCAAGTGGGCAAAAAGTGGGCTGTGGCATCGTCCAGTTAGACACAGATCTTAGAATAATTGTTATATTCATAAATATGTTGTTAGATTGTTTGTGTGCGCCACGTTACACACATTAAGGGTAAATAATGGGCCAAAAATTCTTAAAGAATCAGGACACACTGGCAATTGACTGGAACGAGTCCTCATTGGATTTTATTTATTTATTTATTTATTTTAAGGTTATATCCCATTCATCAGGATGGTAGTATGCAGGGATAAACAATTTCAAAATCAGCAATTTTGAACTGATTAAGCAATTGGCCGAATTTCTTATTTATTATTATTTATTTATCTTTATTTTATTTTATTTTGGCCTGTATGTGTTGTGACTGTGTGAATGTGAAACATGTTGGTTCTCTAACTATGCAGCAAAACTCTATATTTCTCATTGCAGGAAATAGCCGGTCGAGTACAGCCACTTACTTGACTTGATTTTATGATGTTTTAAAAATGGTGTCTTAAGACTTACACATGCTAGTTTCCTTTAAAGCCAGAACAAATAAAGTTTGGCTAAATTGCTGTTGTCACAGTATGAGCTTTGTGTATATTCTTTATAAAATAAATAAATGATAATGCTGATAATCATCCATAAAAATGCATGATTAGTGCCCTTCTAGTGCTATATTGTTATATTTGAAACTGAATTTTATAAACTGTCAGCAACAAGAGAAATACACTAAACAATGGCAACAAAGACCAGAAGGGATTCTGCAGAGTGGATTAGGTTGAGAACATTGAGGATATAAAAAAAAAAAAATGAAATACATTTCAGACAAGGTCAGCATAAGAATTATGCTACACAGTCCACTCACGTTTCCCTACTCTAACTCAATAACACTGTAGTAAAGGCAGTTCTGATAACAAAAATTTGAAATGTAATAACTGATATAATTTGGCACAGTTTTGAACAGGTCTTGAAATGTGCAAAAGACCATAGCAGCCCAAGTCCATACAATTTCAGACAGAAGTTCAGGCCAGTCTAGAAACTAAGCTTAAGCCAGAGACCAGAAATAAAACTAATCTGATGAGTGCGACCACTGATGCATGATTACAGTGGGTTTTGGAGCCTGGCCTTTGGGGAGCTGAGGTTTCAGAGTTAATTTTTCAGAGGCTGTCAGTCTGAAAAGAAGAACGATGGTTATAAAGTCATTCATTTCAATGGCCCTTTCTGTGATGTAGCTGACACCAGTAAATGTTTCGCATTTAGCTTAAAAGCCACCGTATGAGTATTTGTCGCAGACCTTCAGCCCAGTTAGAACACGTTAGAAGACTTTCTGAGATTACCTTTTAGCTTGGGGCTTGGGTTGCGACACTTCCGCCACCATACTTCACAGTGTGGATGCTGTTCCTTGCATTATGTTCCTTTGAAAGGCTTTCATTTCATATACATACACTGTAATAGCCAGTAATTGAGGTAAAGGCCAGATTCTGCCTTAAAGCCCTATAGTTCCTCCACTGTTGCGGACTCCAAATGCCTCAGCCATACTTGGTGATCCATTTTGTGTAAAAACTGTTTCACTGCACAAAATGTGAGGAATCTGAAGAGGCAAATGCGGGGAGTAAACACTGTGGCTTGCTGTAATGCCTTACATTGCTGCTTTTCTTGTTTTGGTAGTAGCTTATCAAGAGGCACGTCCATCTGAACTGGCCCACAAACTTGTTACCACCGTAATGTTGTGTGCTTGAATGATTTTTACCAATACCTTCATTGGTAGTGTTCAGTCTGATGTTCTGAGTAGATTTGCCTCTGTAATTATAGTCCATGCATGTTTTTTTTTAATGTCTGCTAATTTTGTACATCCATTTGCTCAGCCTGGTGGTGGTTAAAGTGTTGCTCTAATCTCTCATGTCTCTAATGTGATGGATGCTGCGGGAATGAGACTCGCTGTCCATGATGATCGGCGGCCCCCCAAGCAGTAAGTCGTCTTCACCCAGTGTGGAGCTGAGTTCTGAGTTCACAAAGTTTGGAATGTTGAAGTGAGCCAGGAAAGCGTCCTCGTCTTCTCTTGTCTCCACCTGTGTGCTCTGGACAGCAAGGCCAGTGGTCTCCACCTGGCTGCTCGTCTCTGTGCTGCTGGACTGTGCTTGAGCTTGGCAGGATCGGTCATGGGCGCGCTCCCCTGTCTGCTCTTCTTCATTGATGTAGCAGTTGAAGAGAAAGCGAGACTCCTCCAGTAAGGGTCGAGACAAACCAGCCCTGGGGTTGTCTGCGTCTCGCCGACGGCCTAATTCTTCAACACAGCTGGTCAGATGCACGCAGTCCTCGCATGGTTCAGCGCTCCTGTGTGAAAGATGATACATGAGGAGCATTTTCCAGATACACTAATTAAAAATGCTAAATTAATCAGAGGCTCAAAGGCTAGCACCATTCCAAACACAGGGGGTCTGCTGATAGATCTAGCAGAAGACTAACCATAGACCTGAATTTACTTCAAGCATGCAAGACTTGACCGAGAATATTGTGTATGTGATTGTGTGATTAGTATTGTGATTGCCACTAAGATTTCAACGGATTTAGAAGCAATAGAGAGTCTGTTGTCTAAAGTACAAGGCTCTGGAGCATTGGCACTGTGATATTTGGAGTGATGAAGCTGCATTTGGAATGAGTTACAGCATTAAACCCTGACCTCACTGATGCTCTTTAGGTTGACTGTCATCAATCCTCACAACACACTTCACGCAAAGCCTTTCCAAAAGAGTCTGTTACTGTGACAAAGAGGTGGAAAACTCACCGGTAAGACCCCTGGATTTCAGAACAAACACTGGCAGAGCAGATGTCTACATGTTTTTAGAGGGATGTGTGTTTCAGGCTGGTGTGTGAAGCATCTCTATGGCGACAGTGTGCCAAGCTGGCTGTTTGTTTTACGCTCTTGTGAAAACAGCAACACTGGATTTCAACAAATAATGAACATGTCGGCAATTGGGATGTTGAGGGGGAGAAAGCCAGAACCTTCAATCTGTTAAAACCAAAAAACACAGTACTGGCTCTGTCCTCGTTTATCTTTGCTTACCAATTACAGCATGATGTCACTCCTATCCTCCACCTAATGTTACATAGTGCAGTTTCTGCAGTGCTGGGCCCAGAGTGGCAATGACAGAGGCTCTGTTCTATCCCATACTATTCTATCTTTGTTCCCTATTCCATATCTGTGATGCATCACAATGATTTAGAAGCTGCAAGGTATAATACTGTAGTGTACCTTTTACCACATTCCACAGGGCAGGTATGTTTTGAAAAATGAATACCGTCCTCCGCACAGATTCCCCATTGTTCTAATGAGGAAATGTCATTTTTTGTTTTATTTATCCATCCCTATAAACCTGTTCTAAAATTGAAAAGGCTTATTCAACACCTTTAATGCTGCACCACATAAGATCTTTTGGTTAAAATTGAAAGATGTTCGTGTGTCAAAAGGAGAAATATCTCCCAAAGTAGTGTCCTGCTACTGAGACAAGTCCAGTAGCAGAAATGTAGCCTGAAATATTCAAACAGAGCCGTCAAATCAGTTTTTTCATTCCGTTTCTTTACCTATGAATGTCACATGTAGAGGCTCAAAAAGAAGTTCCGGTTGGATGTGCTGGTTACCATAGTAACATTAGTGAAGACATGGCTCACACTGCTGATGTGTACAGCACTGTCAGTCAGTGGAAGGTATGAGATATTGCTGAATATAGAGTGATGTAAATTGAGCAAGCTCAAGAAGCATGGAGCTTTGCAGGAGGCGATACATTTTCCACAAAAGTGAGGCACAGCATCTGATCGTGAAAGGAGACTTTCAATAAAATAATCCCATGTTTTCCTTTTAATGTCATTTTTATATCTATCTTTCGATCTACAGCAGAGGTTTCCATCACAGAGTTCTTTTTCAGTTCTCTTTTGTCACCTTTCCACTGCAATGTCCCTACTCTACTCAGCTCTTTTGCTTTTCCATGAGGCAAATAAAAAACCTCATCCCTGGAACTGGGTACATTTTTAGTCCCTCCTCGATCCATTTCCAGGTGAGCCGAGTAGGAACTAAACCAACCAGGTACCAAACAAGTAGAGCAGAGCAAAGTTGAGTAGAGTAGGTACCATACAGTGGGAAAGCACTACTCCTTCAATGTTGACATGCTCATAGTTATCAGATAAATCTGCTTGAGGAAATGATACGCTGAATTCAATGAACACACAGATTCAAAAATGTTCTTCTGCACATTTTGCGCAATTACATATTAAGAGTGTAGCTTTAAAATGATGAAAAATGTCTGTTCAGAAGTGTTTTTGGCATTCAGTTTGACTGTAGTTATGACTTATATATTGTGATGGCAAAAGAGAACCAAGCCATGCCTACATAAAATGTAAACCTGTTTTGTGTTGGTGTTGGTTTTGGACTGTATCAGTGGCTCTGGATCCTGGTCCTAGTGAGCTACTTGCCTGCATGCAAATAACGAATGAATTAACAACCATGAAAACCATGACTTGCAGGGCAGTGGCCCACCAGGACCGGGGTTGAGAACTGCTGGGCTATGATACCATTCCAGCATGCAGTTATAATAACGGCACTGTTCATTCCTGATACAGAAGCGCTGTGTGCATTAACAGTTTACATGGTAGACCTACCCACATCTCTGCGTCTCAGTGCAGTTATTTGCTCTGTAAAGAGAGCAAATTGGGCACATTAAGTAATTACTACGTGTGCTTTGGAAAAACTCGCCTTTAAAAATAGGATAATTTGACTGTAAAAAAAAAATCTTCAGTGCAGCCTGCATGGGTAAAACCCTTAGGAAGTGTTATCGTGTCAGTTTTCAGTTCAAAATTTAAATGTGCACAGACAATACATTAAGAAATTGTCAGGTGCTCAAGCCCCTCCTGAGACTCTATACTGTAACATGCTCTTCTTGGACCTGAGAGCGAGATGTATGTAATGATTTTTTCCCCCTGTTTTCGGCAGTTCCAGGGTTCGTTAAAGCCTTGCACTGTTACTTAGCCAAAGAATGAGTCACAGCTTTAGAGCAGTGTTATTTAAGGCCAAAAAAAGTGAATATATAATAACCACCTCTGAGAGCCACCTCGTTCATTTCCCTGTAAATTAATAAATGAATATGTTTAATTACCTGCTTTGTTTATCTACCATCTACAGAGACCTTGCATTAAAGTGAGTCTGCAGAGTGTGGGCTGCTTGTTTTCCTACATGCTCATGCCTCGCATTTTTAATGACAGACAAGGTTAAAGGTCTATGAAGTACTTGGGTGATGAGGCTCTGCAGAGATTAGCGCTGTGGTGCATTATGCTAAATGGATATGATCTTGGCTCTAGGGTTTGTTTGGGTTTTTTTTCTTTAGCGCAGTGTTCTGGTGGCAGTCAAAGAGATGGGTTCAAAGTATTTTACTCGAGAGAACCGGACCTAACACGCGGCTAATGAGAGGTTGGCAGGCCACACACGCAGCGAGTGAAGATAATGAGACACCAGGATGGGGACAGAACGGACAGCTCAGAAGTAAATGCAGAGGAAAGGAACGTGCAGTGACTATTTGGCTGAGCTGGAGCCAGACACGGATTCAGAGGAATGCACTGGGAGAACGGATCAGGGAAACCAGCCACGGCGAACTTCCTTTGATGTGCTATGCGCTTTAAAGACAGACGTGGGCTTCTGCTGGACTGTGGTGCGTGACTTACTCTGGATGTGGAGCTCCTGTCTTAGTCAGCAGAGTCAGCACGAAGAACATGAAAATGACAAACACGGCGAGGCCCACCCAAAAGCCAATCACAATGGAATCTGGAAGGTAAAATGAGAGTGAAACCTCATGTAAGACTCTGTCACTGCTTTAGCTTTTCTCCCTCGTCTCAGGCACTTTCTGCAGATCACATACAATGTCTTTGGTTTAGAGGAGAACAATCATTTTATATACAATCACATTTGGAAAGACTTTTATTTAAGAGCAAAAACAGACTTTAATCATGTCCTATAGTATTCAATGTGATTTCAAGTTTTAATCAAATAACGGCTTGTGGACTGCCACTCTGACATATTATTATTGAGCATTCGTCATTGGGAGCTGGGAGAAAATATATATAATTATATTTCTGTCAATACACCCCCCCCCAAACACACACACACTCACTCTCCAAGACCCAAAGATAATCATAGAGCATTATAATGAGGCTCTACCACTGCCTCCATTTAGACCCCCACCCCCTAAAGAGGCTGCTTCATAAAACAAAGCCACTGAGACCCCAAGCCCAAAGCTCCTACCCATCATACTGATGCTCTGAGACTCCCCTTAACACCCCCCACCACCACCACCAAAAAATAATAATGTGGAAGCTCTAAGCCCCCTTTATTACCCCCCACCCCTAACACCCCGAAGCTGCAGCTCATCACAGAGAGGCTCTGAGAGCCCTGTCATTTCTCCCACTAACCCCCTCCCCTTTCTCCTTGTTGATTACTCATTGAATCCATTAATTAACTGTGGATTCGTCTTCCTCTGGTTCAGATGGAACTTATGCTATCAAAATATAGATGTTTATTACTATTTCCAAATGGGAACTTCCAGGGCATGACCAGTGTCAGTCACTCACATCTGTGCGCCTTGAGTCCCTCGAAGGACACGGGCTCTTCATCATCGTAGTACTCGTATCTCCATTCATAATCGTTCTTGGCGGCGCTGGCGGTGCTGTTCGGCGGCTGCAGCCTCGGCATCTCTCCGCCGACGGAAACAGCGCGTGTGAGAGCCGGAAAAACCCCCGGGTCTAGCCCTAGTCCAGTCCGCGGGCCTGTGTCGTAAATAACTTCATCGGTTCTCGGAGCAGCGAGCAGGAAAAAGTGGACGGTCAGAACCGAGGAAGAAGAGCTCGTGCGTCCAGCGCGTTTCTGTGTCCAGCGCCAGTGCTCAAATCCTATCAGAAGTGGAGGTGGGAGAGAGAATGCTCTGTGAGAAGAGCAAGCCGAGGCTCTGAGGGTGGGGGCGGGGCTTCGCTCATCAATCGATCGACACGATTGGCTGCGGTGAGGATCAAAGACCCGGGTTAGTGCTGATCTATAAGGTGAAGACGGGTATACAGTATGTCTTCGCTGCAGAGCGGAGAACAGTTCTGACTCCATCTGAGAACTAGTCCTAAGATTTTAAAGTAATACAGGTTTAAAACCAGTTTCTCAGTGCAATAAAACCTTCACTCAAGAGTTCCCTTAACACATCTCCAGTCAGTGTAATCATTGCTTCCCTCCATTTTATAAAAGCTTCCTTTTAGCAGAGCGGGAAAGTAACGAATTACATGTCCTTACATTACTGTAATTGAGTTTTTGTGTGTGTGTACTTGTAGTTTTTAAAATGTGTAATTTTACTTAAGTACATTTTGCTTTACGTTTTGTTCTTACGTCCATTTTAAACATCGTTTACTGAGTAATACAGTAAATAATAACGCAAGAAAAAAATGCGCACCGGAAACTACCGGAGTGACTGATGAGCTGAAGAGAAAACCGTTAAAATCACAGGAGCTATGGAGACGGAGAAGTCCGTTACCGGTGCAGACCGAGCTGAGTGCAAAAACCCAGTCGAATTATTAGTTGTTCTGAAAAGAAATGAACCCCTGGCAATATTTAACGGACCACTTCAGCTTCAAGTGCAAGAAAAGCGACACATTTATAATGCAGTGTGAGCTGTGTTTGCCGAGAGAATTAGCAGCTTATAAAAACCCAACATCAAACCTACGCCTGAAGAGTATGTACATTGGCAGTTAAACATAAGATTTCCTATTGGGGGGGGGTGGACGACTACTGACGTGCAGACTGACCAATTAAATGCTTACAGAGAAGGTTATCGACCAATAACGGTAGCTCTTTAGTCAGACCGTCCAATCGGAAGATTTTAGGCTACTTCACCACGCCCCCCTTCTCACTCAAGTGAACCAATCGGAGTAGGGGAGGGCGGGACTAGTTTGTGAACGAAACTTCTCGAAGTTCTATGTAAGCTCTAGAAAAACAAAATCCCGGACGTTTGTGAAATTCCGCCCGGACATTTTTTAAGTCTAAATAAGAGGACATGTGCGGGTAAAAGAGGACGTCTGGTCACGCTAAATAACATACTTCACTGAATCTTTTGAGCATTTCTCTATTTGAGGTATTATAGCTCTATATTTAAAAGCACCTGGCTGTAGAATACTTTAATACTCTTTCCACTTCTTTTTATTAAAGGGAATGAGACACTGCAGGAATGCTGCAACTGAGGTAAACAATTATTAAACTAAGGACATGGTTAAACTTGGGTGTTTTTTGTAAAATTAAAATTTAAAAAATACAAGCTCTCCTGGGTTTTCACTTACCACTTAGATTATATCTAATAAATATAACAACTTTTAGATTTTTATGCTTGTAACACACTTAAAAATAATTTGGAACAGTGGCAAAATAAGAGTGAAAAAAATGTATGAAATGCTTAAGTTATACTGTTGAAATAAAGAGCTGAACACAAAATGTATTGAAAGAGAATCTACTTTAAGCTCAGTCTTAGCGACCAATGTTGGGTTGTGGCTCCCCACTTTTTGCCAAACCTTCACGAACTAGTTGTCAGTTCATTTATGCAAGATTGCACAGGCTTTAGGTCAGGATCTACCATACGATTTACCACACCAGACCTCTGTTCTCTGGGCCGGAGCTCTCACTGGCCAATAGACTACTAGATTAATTGGAGGTGAATTGGTACCAATGTGTCTCTCTCATCCCCCCCATAACCCCACCCCTTTATTCTCTATTGCTGCTCTTAACACTACTGTCGGCTGGATATTTTTGGCTGGTGGATTTCTCTCTGCAGAGTGAAGACACTCTTACAAGTGCAACACACGCTGTCATGACACTATAGAACTAAACAAGCGTGTATGTAACAAATTAGCCAAAACGTTACCGTAATCTCCTTGTATCTACACTCACCATTTTATCAGCTCCATTGATCGTACAGGAGCACTTTCATCCATCCATCCATTATCTGTAAGCGCTTATCCAATTTAGGGTCGCGGGGGGTCCAGAGCCTACCTGGAATCATCGGGCGCAAGGCGGGAATACACCCTGGAGGGGACGCCAGTCCTTCACAGGGCAACACAGACACACACTCACACCTATGGACACTTTCGAGTCGCCAATCCACCGGCAACGTGTGTTTTTGGACTGTGGGAGGAAACCGGAGCACCCGGAGGAAACCCACGCAGACACAGGGAGAACACACCAACTCTTCACAGACAGTCACACGGAGGTAACCCACGCGGACACAGGGGAAACACACCAACTCCTCACAGACAGTCACCCGGAGCAGGAATCGAACCCACAACCTCCAGGTTCCTGGAGCTGTGTGACTGCGACACTACCTGCTGCGCCACCGTGCCGCCCTAGGAGCACTTTGTAGTTATACTATTACAGACTGTAGTCTACCTGTTGGTCTGCACTCTTTCTTAGTCCCCTTTGACCCTGTTATTCAATGGACAGGACCCTCACAGCTCATTCTCAGCGTTGCAGTGACAATGACAGTGGTGGTGGTGGTGTGTTAGGTGTTGCGCTGGTACAGGTGGATCAGACACAGCAGTGCTGCTGAGATTTAAAACATTGTGTCCACTCTGTTAGACACACCTACCCGGTTGGTCCTTGTAGATGGAAAGTCAGAGACCGTGGCTCATCTGTTGCTGCACAGTTTGTGTTAGTCTTCCTCTAGTCCTTCATCAGTGGACACCAGACGCTGTTGGCTGGATGTTTTTGGTTGCTGGTCGTATCTCAGTCCAACAGTGACATTGAGGGGTTTAAAACTCCAGCAGCACTGCTGTGTCTGATCCTGTATCAACACAACACCTTAGGCTACACTAAAACATCACATCACTATTGCATTCGTATGGAAATTACATACGTGTGGGTCTGCGTTTTCACCTCTTTTCAGTGTCAACGCTGCATGCTTCTTCAAGGAGCTGAATCCACTAATTAGTAAGTGTGTGTTAGGAAACATTTGGACATAAAGTGTGTAAAACCTCAGAGTAAGTTTACAGGTAGACACAGGGAGATGCAGAGGCACATGGCCTCATGACTCACTGCAACCTGTATCCATTACTAATGATCTCACAGCAGGCCGAGCAGACCACCCTAATTGGCCACTCAAAACACAGAACAGGAACCTGATTTATTAAGCAACAGTGACGATGAACAAAAGCAGCCAAACTGAATATTCAGAAGATTCTGTGTGAGGCCATTATTCAGCCTCGTGCCCAAGAGGTTTTAAGAAGCTGGGTTCAGCCTTCATCCTAGATGTCCCTTATAGCAGTAGCCCATGTATTTTTTTAGAAACTTTATTCCTTAATACTCTATAGTCACATCATTTTTGCATTTATTTGAGAGGCCCACATTGACCCATGTCCTAGGTATATGCTGTTGTGTTCTCTCCCAAGGAATATGTGGCCCATCTGCAGTTCTCTTATGGCCCTCATTTGGCCAGAAATGACAGTGTTGAATTAGTGTGAATCTGGCTACCTCAGGTCAGTCACAGCTCCATCTTACACTGATCAGCCATAACATTATGACCATCTCCTTCAAGAGCTGGGTGGTAGGAGGCGGAGAGATAGACTACATTCTGTAATTTTAGAGCTACAAAGTGCTCCTGTGGTCAGTGGAGCTGAGAGAATGGACTGTGAGTTCATGTGGTCATAATGTTATGGTTGACCAGTGTATACAGGCCGGATATTTACATCTGGCTCACAAGAAACTGAGACAGATTTGGCCCAAATGTCTACTCTGTAGGTCATGCCAAGCGCTGGCTTGAGGGGGATTAAAGCCCTTCAGCATTGGGCCGAATAGCCATGGAACTGCATGCCGAGGAATGGTGCACCATCCCATTACTCCCCCCTCTCTCATTGCTTTAGGTGGCTTTTTAATTTTAAAACATGTTCCAGACATTACCCAGACTGTATTTGTGCTTTGTCCAGAAGAAGGAGCTGTGAGGCTGTGGTGC